>NW_019175704.1:501071-588571 GCF_002260705.1 Seriola dumerili
GAGAGAGAGAGAGAGAGAGAGACAGAGAGAGAGAGACAGAGACAGAGACAGAGAGAGGGGGGGGGGGGAGGTGTCAAGCCAGACTAAATAGCATGGGATGCTGAATTATGTGGGCTTCAAAATAAAAGTCTTGCATTTGTGTTCGCATGTGACAACTTTTTAATTAATTAGATCTATGATGTGTCTTCTAATGATAATAACGCTTTCTGGAAGGAAAATTTGGAACTTTGAATTTGAGATTGATATACAGCCTTATTATATACAGCTATACCTCCTTTCAAAGTAACATCACCTGTGTGTTTTGCACATAAAAATACCGTTAAGGTTTTTATTTTGAAAATCAATCGATTCTGTCTTATTCTGTCTGGCTTGACTCTTGTGTGTGTGTGTGTGTGTGTGTGTGTGTGTGTGTGTGTGTGTGTGCGTGCGCGAGCGTGCGTGCGTGTACTTGTGTGCCTGTGTGTGTTTGTGTGTGCGTCTGTAGAGGACTTGCAGGGTAGTGTAGAGTGGAGTAATTCCAGCTCTCTTTAAAACAACCTCACAGCACGGAATCCGTCCTGGAGTTTGGCACCGGAGTCCCCGATCATCTCTGCTTTATCCCGGGACTCTGCAGTGGGATTGTTGCCTCCACCGCAGCGACAGAAATCACCGGGATTTGAGTGTTGCGAGGATTTATTTCGGGGTGAAGGAAGGATTTTACAGATCGAGGGGTTCACACAGCTCAAGGAGAAACTCTGGGAACGTTTTGGAGTTATGTTTCTGATACTGTTTTTTTTAATGTAAGCTGATACGGTTCCTGAGTGGTCTGACTATGGTTTGTGGATCATGTGCGGGATCTCCAGAGTGCTGGGGAGTTGACGGCTTCGTAAAAGGGCTGGCAAGAGTTGTGGCTTAATTGAGTTGGCGACAGCAGGTCACTGAGCAGTGACTGTGTGTAGCCTTCTCCTTCTTCAGACGTTTAGTGATGTTAAACGCAATGCATGACTGAATATTACTTTCTAATGCTGCGGGAGAGCCAGAAAACGGTGACCACCGGCTGCGCATGTTGTGCGCACCGTGCACAAACCCCCGGTCTTGCGCGACGAGTGTAAATCGATGTGGCATCTTCCGAGACCCGGACGGGACCGACAGGGCACATCCAAAACTGTCTAGGCTGTCGTATGTTCAAGTCGAAACGCTCAGGTCTTGTACGGCGACTCTGGAGAAGCCGTCTGGTCACCGAGAGCGACGGGCGGGATGGAAGCAGAAGAGGTGAGGGAGGACGGAACGGTCCGTGTGGCAGACACTCAGGAAAGCTCCACAGACATGAGCAGCGGTCGGTGACACACACTGACCCGGCTCCGGGACTCACGGGGGAGCCTGGAGACCTGACAGAGAGCGGGGAGAGGGAGGAAGAGGAGCAGCCTGAAGATGACCGGGGTGCCATGTGCGTCCCGGACCACAGGGGCTCTCGATCGGGACAGGAGGGCGACAGTCGGACGGTGACGTGTTGTTTGTTTGGGGAATGGGATCTCAGACCTCGGAGCCCTTATTGGGCCCCGAGAAAAGACGGGGGGAGCCCTTGTCAGTGCGCACCGAGGCATGCGGGGCTGGAGGATGAACTCGCGAGCACCGCTCATGGTTTTTTGAAAAGACTCAAGGAGAGATCTCTGGACGCCTTGGCCAAGGCTGTAGAGGCCAAAGGGGGGCTACCAAGCGAGTGCGTCATGGTGCCAAGCACTGAGCTGCGGCTCGGTGCCCATCACATCTCTCCACAGTATCTCCTGTGTAAGCTGTATCGCTGGAGCGACCTGCCGCTCTCAGCCCGGCTCAAAGCGCTGTGCCACTGCCAGAGCTTCGGCACAGTGGACAGCGCAAAGGTGTGCTGCAACCCCTATCACTACAGCCGTTTATGTGGGCCAGGTAAGGACACCGACATTGGAGGGGCAGGGCCCTGAATGGACCTGAGGTCTGTCAACTTTCAATTGATCAAACGAGTAACAGGGGATACCAGTAAATAAGTCATTCTGCTGACAAATTAAGCATCACTTGAAACCATCACACTTTTTATGGGGGGCTCTGGGACTCCCTCAAGAAGTGAAGGTCAGGTGAAGTCCCTGGCAGAGGCAGAATTTAATCTCTTGAAAGTGAGGTGCATCTTATTTGTATTAGACTTTATGCATAATATAAAGCTTTGTGGTCCATATACATATATAGTCTATAAAAGTCAGCATGAAATTATTGAGAATTTCCAATAAATCAGAGTTGTTTGCCTGAGGCCTGTAGCTGAAGAAGAATGTTGTTATTGTTGATTGAAGTGTCAAACTGTCACAGCCACGAGGGGGGGGGGGCTCCATTTAAGTTGTTTCTTTTTCGTCAATTAATCATATCTTCAACGATGAAGTCATCTAACATTTGCAGGCGTTTTAACTGATAACATTTACTGTATATGAAAGCTTAAAATGCATCACTGAACCTCCTGTGAATAAATGTCACCGATACTCTTCTCATGTTTTATTGCCTGCAGTACAGTTTTATAATCTTTTCATAACTCCGCTTTTACTATAGTCAACCATTACTTTGATTTCCTCTCGACATTCCAAACACATTACACACCTATTTAAATTTGCGCAAAAACTTTGTTGCTTCCCGCATCATCCAATTGAAGGTCGCTCTCAAGTTGCACTTAGGCTCTTTTTTCTCTGACAAGGAGGTCCTCCTCTTGTTATTTAGGTGAAGGAGTGCCGATAATATACAGTTTGCGTAGTGCTGGCGCCAGACTGACTCGCTGGGTATCTGACAGACTGAGGACTCCGGCAATTACTGGCTCTGTTCTTAAAGGGGCCGCAGCCACAAACCCATGTCCACTTTGGACTGAAAGGGACTATCCCAGCAGCAGCAGCAGCAACAGTAGCAGCATTGCTTAGCTTTCAGTGCTGCTTGCTTACACAAAGAAGTCATCTGGTGAGGGGATAGACAGAGGATAAAGCTGAACACGTTTACAATCAAATACAGTTCTCTTTTGAAAGAAACATGCCATGTCTGTGATGAACTGCTTATAACCTAGAGGCTGAATTTGAGTTATGAGGGTGAATTATACATTATAGAAGTTCAAATGAAAGGCTAAATATGTTTACAGCTATGCAGTCATGTTTCTCAGTACAAATTGTGCCTAAGGTATGAGGAAAGACAGGCTGTTGATATCTAACACTTCATGAAAAGCAACTACTGTGCATATAGTCTTGTGGAAAGGAGATTTTAGCTGAAAGTCAAACATCTCTGTCAGATTCAGGCATGTGGTCTCTATATTAGTATTAGAAACAGGCAGGTTTAATGGTCTGTCTGATGAGGAAATAGTCTGTTTTATAATTTAAGTGAGGAGGAACATTTTATGATTCATTACATGATGATTTAATGGCTGCAGGTTTTAGTACATGTCAATGAGTTCTTGATGGGGGATGATAACAAACCTGGGCATGGGATGGGCATGTTTTTGTAGCAGATTTTATTTTGGGACTGAAGACAAAGTTGTTCTAATGTAATACGTTTGAAGTTTTATTCTTGCTAGCATTTTCACCACTGCAGTTGCAGCTTACTTTTGTCGTATTATAATTCCATGTGGGCTGGGAGCTTGTATGGACAACCTAGCTCACTGACTATGCAACTGTAAGCCTTATACATAGTAAAATCTGCAGCAGGTAGCACCATTGTGTAAGCCTACAAGATTTTTGTTAATTTCATCCAGCAACTCATACTATGTCGTTGATTAATTCAGTTGATAATTAAGTATTAAGACCATACAGCCTTTAACTTAACCTTCATTTTTTGTTGTATTTCCAGAATCACCTCCTCCCCCGTACTCTCTGTCCCGTTCAGATGAACACAAGCCACTGGGTGAGTTTGGAAAAAAGGCGACCACATTACAAACCAATAAATGACACAGAGGGTGGTGTCACCATTGTATTTTTAGACTGGAAACACAGATTATCTGTGAAAAGCTGCTTGTGCTGAAAGTGACACAGAGTTAGTCGCGCTTTATCTGTGCTCATCCTCCCTTCTGATGAGCATGAAATCTAGAGTTTATAAGAGAGAGGCTCTGTTTGGGCAAACAGGCAGTCTGCTCCACAGTCTCAGGGACTGTATCAGGCGCTGCAACCAATGTTCTTTCTCATTATTGATTCATCTGACAAAGATGATTTTAATTCATCGATTAATGTCTCATTCTATAAGATGGCATAAAATGAAGTAGTATCCAAGGTGAGGTCTTCAAATAAAGATTTACAAATCTATTCCTACCAACAGTCCAAAACCCCAAAGTATTTACAGTCATGTAAAAACAGCAAATCTTCACATTTAAGAAGCTGTAACCAAAGGATGTGAATTTTTTTGCTCACTCTTCTGTATGTTTGTGTTTTTTCTACATTTACCAGACTCAACTCTGTCTTACACTGAAACTGTGCCCCCCCCCTTCTCCAGTCCGCCTCACATTATGCCAAGAGACTACACAGGTGAGTAACTTGCATCATGAGCGCATGAACAGTGTGACCGGGCAGATGTTACTTGCAGAGGGGTACGATGATGAAAGTTGTCTCACATTCCTGAAGAAGTAACGTTTCCCACATATAAGTTTTGGAATCACAAATGGAAAAAGTTTTTGTGTGTGTGTGTGTGTGTGTGTGTGTGCGCACTTACAGATGCACACACTCATGCGTGCAAACACACAGCATGCATCCTCTCTGAATGTTTGTATAAAAGGGTGAATTACATTTACTGGTGTTATTATGTTGTGCTTTCCTTCCTATTTTCAAAGGCTGTTAAGATAACCAAAAACTCCACTGCATAAAGCTTCTATTGTCAGAGAGGCTTGGAGGGCTCGGTGGGGGTCTGGGGTCTCTCACTATCTAGATGGCACAGCAGTGTAGCCTTTCTGTCTCTCTTTCCCCGTCTCTCTCTCTCTCTCTCTCTTTTTCTCTCTCTCTCCCCATGCTTTCTCCGCTGCAAAATATTTCACTGGGATGAAGCTGCAATAAGATCCCTGTGCATACTCCCAATCCCCTTTGCCTCTCAAACCACCCATCCCCCTCTTTCCCTCTTTCTTCCCTCAAATCCCTCCATTCCTCTCGGCAATTGAGCAGTGGAAAGAGCCTGGCATTTTGGGGGCGGGGGAGCCGAGCGGCTCTGATGAGGCGGAGGTATAGAGTTTTGTGTGCGTGTGTATATGTGGACAGGGTGAGGAGGGGGTGGGGGGCTGAGGGCTGCATTTGGACAGGAAACAGCCCCCTCTAGATGATGAAACTGGAGCTTTATTTGTTTACGTGCTGGGGTCGGGTGGAGAGGTCCTTGTAGCGTTAGAAGAAACCCACAAACCCACTCGATCAAGCCTCCCAGGGCTCACTTGTGGACGGTGTTGAAAGGTGAATGGGCACCTATGAAGCCTGTGTAGTGTAGTCACGACATCACAGACCTGTCAGAGTCCTCTGAGGGAGAGAGACTGGGGTAATCCCGATGAGACTTTCGTGGGTTTATTTGTCTTTTGTGTCCAGGAATTACCTTTAGACTTTTTGTTATAATCAATGTTTAAAGTTGAAGTCGTTTATTGAGATGTTATATGTTTTGGGCAGGGCTGTCGGGAGCATTAAAGAAATAACTGTGGTCTCAAGGTTTCCCGCTGCACACCTCACCTCTTTCAGAAGATTTTCCATGTTTTACTTATTTAATGGACTGTTCTGTTATAATTTCTGGGTATTTTACTTCCCAACACGAACATCTTAATGCTGTTTCAAAGCCTTCTTCACGCTGTTAGGAATACAATTCTCGGGGATAAACGCTGAAACCTCTCTTTGCCTTTAATTCTTTTAGCCTACAAATGTTCTAATTCAATACATTAGGTCTTAAAATCAGCCCATCAAATACCCACAATTTGTAAGTTTTTAATTGTAGAACGTAAACTCCCACCACGGTACGAAAACCCACAGACTCACAAACTCACAAAAAATGAAAAATGCAGACAACAGGACCTCCATGTCTACTATAACTAACTATATAACCCAGTTTAGAGGATCTCGTCTCGACCAGAGACACTAACAAAATTATTTCATTAAAAAATCATCCAAGTTTTATGTTGTGAGCTGTCACCAAGCTGAGGAGCAAGAGAGGATACCTCCTATTGTTTTCCTGGTTAAATGAGTGGAAATTAGATCATTTTTCTCACAAGATGTGGTGTGTGTAGTGTTTGGGTGAGTCTGTGTGTGTGTGTGTGTGTGTGTGTGTGTGTGTGTGTGTGTGTCTCGTCTCTGAATCTCCCCACCCACCCACCCGCACCGCAACACTGGAGCTGAGAACTGGAGCTCAGGCCAAGAGCGTGAGCAGGAACGAGACTTGGCTGAACAGAGGTAGCCAAGAAATCTGCAAGTAGCTTTTGTTGTTAACTTTGACAGGTTATAAAACTCCTGTTTTAAGCTACAGCTGGTAGAATAACAGGAAATAGGCTGAACCCGAAGCTTATTCCAACATGTATCAAAGAATTGACTGTAGCTTAAAAACCCCTTGATGCTGGTTAGATCTTTCAAGAGTGTAAATGAATCCTTTTTGTGCAGGTGATCCTCTGGCGTAACATCTAAAGCCTGTGATGTTGTCTTTAGAACAAATACAAGCATTGAACATATGCTGCGGCACTTTGGCATCTTTTTTTTTTATTCTTTTAAAGCCAGTTATATACCCTAGCTGTGAGAAAAAAAAGGCTGCAGCAGGGTGTGGTCCATACATACCTTTGGCCTGGCCTCTTTTATCATTCAATCAGTTAACGTTCCCTTTAAACTGCAGAAAACAGCCCTGCTTTGAAAAGGGAAACGTTTACTGGAAGTTTAGAAGGCTTATATCTACTTGGACCATCCCTCTGTGATTCCAACAAAACATGTCATTCAGTTGCATGTTGTCAGCGAGTGTATGTGTGTGTGTGTGTGTGTGTGTGTGTGTGTGTGTGTGTGTGTGTGTGTGTGTGTGTGTGTGTGTGTGTGTGTGTGTGTGTGTGTGTGTGTGTGTGTCAGGGAGACAGGGAGGAATTTCTGTCTGACTCAGTGATAAGATCGTCTCAGAGTACTCACATAGGGGTGCTATCAGGACAAAAACACACACGCACACACACATAAACACACACACTCACAATCACGCGATTTGTTGGAAGGGAGGCAAAGTTATGCTTCTTTACTTTATGGATGTATAAAAGTTGTTTGCTGTATGTTGTATTAGACAGAGCTTGTGTTGCCTTTTCTTTACACATTATTTGGACTATCTGCACTATTTTCTTCTGCCCCCTTCCTTCTGTATATTATTACTTTCCTCTGATGGTACACAAATTGCTAAAACTTGAAATGAAATTTGTCAGTATCACATTAACCTCTAATCATTACCAGTATTTGCGACATGTGGCTGTATTGGCATGGTTGGTTGTTTGGTAATGGTCATGAAATTTGGCACTGACATTGGTAATGGGTCGCATATTTTCCAGCTATTTTCCTGGAAAATGTTTAGCTGTAAATTACTACAATATTTCCAAGAAACTCTTTGAAATTTGCTGCTAATTATGATGGAAGTTGAGAAAATATTAGTTGCTACAGTTGTTGAGAATCTGCTTGTTATATTCAAAATTTTAAGAAAAAAAACAGGAAATGATGTCGTAGGTAAGTGAGAAATAGTTCATAAACAGGCATCAATATCCACAAGACTTTGATAGAACAACTGACAAAAATTCTTAATTAGACACAAAATATGCCAAACTGAGTCACTTTATTTTACAGGTTAGATCTGAGAAGTTGAAATCTTACAGCATGGAGTGTGTTTTATTGTGTTCAACCGAAGCGAAAGAGAGAAAGAAGAGAAACAGAAAGAGAGGAGCGAGAGAAAGGTAGATTTAACTTTAAATAGATTTTTATTACAGCTGAGCCTAATGAAAGCTGAGCTAAGTTCAGTATGACATGAGGATCTGAGTCTAACAAGCTGAGCCTGATGCCGTCAAGAGAATATGCAGAAACGTGAGGTGATGTGTTGTTACGACACACATATATTTACTCATTATTCAAAAGTGGTTTCCTGTATGACTGCATTGTTGTCGTCACACCATATAAATGGAAAAGCAACATAAATCAGCAGTTTGTATTGCCTAATATATAAATAACCTCCGTCAGCAGGTTCAATTACATATAACAGTGGCTTTTTTTAAATGGAAAAATTAGTGGAGCAACCACAACTTGGAACAGATGCAAAACCCGGAAAATTACGAAATGTTACAATTTGACTTAATGAAATTGTAAACATTTTCCACATAGTTTGACACAGGTGATAAGCTGACTGTTCTCCTCAACCAGCTGGTTATACCGATCAGTTTTCCGTTCGCAGGCGCTGTCAAATTGGAGTAGCTACAGTATGTTCGCTCTGTTGAGCAATGCCAGTTTTACTGCGCTGTGACTCCAGCTGATTTCATGCTTAGTAATCCCCACAGAAAGATGCTTGAGATCCTGAAAGCCTGTTCTTGACCAGGCACCGGCCACACAGTACAGGCAAAAACTTTCACGTTTGTGCTGTAGAGGATAATCCACTTCTCTCATGGTGAACACAGGCGCTTGAACCTAATTATTCTACGTCAGAAATTCCAAATCACTCCATTTGTTGTTTTGTGGTCTGTTGTGAGCATTACGTCTTCTTAGCATTGCTAGCATGACTGTGGACTTTTAGTCTTGTTTTTACATGTCGCAACGCTAACAAGTAGACATAGCATTATTTTTATTTTAAAGGATTGAGAGTCAAGAAGGACAATGCCAAAGGGTTAGTGATGTCCTTGTCAGCTTTTGCCATATTACATCATTGTAATTGTCAAACATTTTTCACCTTGTTGTCATTAGGCTCTGGCTTTTGAACATGTGGAAACAAGTAAAGCAATAATACTTAGTGGACATTAGTGTGGCCTGGATGCAGTGAAGTAAGACAAGAAGACTGCTCCCTCTCTGCCCCAGTAATCATATTTTGGTGGCATGTTTGCTTAAGCAGAGCAAGGTATCAGCCAAACATCCTGTCTCAAAGCCCTGTCTGCACTCGCTGCAGCATTAACCCCATGAATTGGCCCTTTGACTGATGGGGCACGGCCCAGGAATGTTGGGAAATTGGGAAGGTGAGGGGGAGTAGGGTCTCGGAGTGAAAGAGGTGGGAGGGGGATAAGGGGGTTTGACTCTGGAGAGTGACATCTGATACATGTTTGAACATATCGCTGTTAATACTTAAGAAACACAGAGCTGAGCCGACATTCTTGGAAGTTTGGAGGACAGTTTTAAGAGTTTGACTGCGCCGTGCTGTTTTAGTGAGTTCAGTCCAGAAAGTGTGAAGCCGTCCGGGTCAGTCCAGGTTGACATGGTTGAAGAAGGCTTTGTAAATCATCTACTGAGACTCTACTGCTCTAAAGAGAAGATTTGACTGGAAGAAGCATGGATATTAAATGAGATACTTTTACAGAATCCAAGTCGAATTCACGCAATCGTGTGTCAAAGTGTTGAGATATAAAAATAGTGCAAAGACAAAAAGTAAACACCCACATTCTACCTCCTTCAGTGAGAATCTCTCTGTCTGTGTCTGGACGGGTCCTCTCAGTGACCTGAACCTCTAGCCTGTTTGCTGGCACGCGTACAACACTTGCTCTTATGCCTGACTGAGACACATTAGACTATGGAATTCAACATCAAGTGCTGGCCCATTAACCATTTGCCATTTCCTCAAATATTTTCCATCAGGGCTCTTTTTCACTACAAGCAGCTGAGGATGTAGCACACAACTCACTCAGAGCTCTTTTATGCCAGTTTGCTCTTTTTTTTTTCTTTTTTTTTCTGAAGTCTTTTAATTGGTTTTGGAATTTTTTTCACATTTTAGGCTGAATGCCAGAATGTTGACAGCTATTACAAGCCCGTCTCCTACAAATTACGTTTGTATGCAATTCATTTGCAACAACAAAAGCACTTTGAAGGGAATGTAATGCCAACTGGATTGTTTTCTATGAAAATAATGAGGAAATGTTGCAAGATCGTGACTGTATCAGTGAAATGTTCACTGGTAACATATTTCATTCCTTTTCCCTCGAAATACCTGATGTCATAATGCAATATCTTCTTTCTGTCCACATCAATATATTTACAAGAAAAACAGCAAAACACATGATGACTCAAAGTGCTCCACATAGTATTATCACCTCTCTCTTATTTTTTAATTCACTTAATCATAAGTAAAAGTGGGACAGAAAGCTCCCTACATTCATATTGCATCTTAAAGAACAAGCCACTTACAGTATATATTATGCAACACAGTTTGTTGTGTAGATTTGACTTAGGTTTTTGTTAAAACATGCTGTATTACTTTCTGAAATCAAAAAACCTGGTAATGAATTCCATGCCACCATTACATCATAATAGACCGTTTAGTCGTGTGAGTGTTAATTCACTGGCAGGACATGGTTAAGGCTTAAAGAAAGACTGTTTTCTGGTTTAACATCACAAAACACAACATAATAATCAACATTTAACCCAAACCATGACTTATCTTTAACGTGCAGAGAAGTGAGGAGAAAGATACGAGGAATGTTGAGGGTAGAGCTGAAGGCTTCAATTAGCAAATTGACAAGAAGTGCAGCATGTTTATCTCTTAGTGTTCAAGTTGAAGCTCAACAAAGCTGATATGACTAAAATTCATGAAACTATGTCACATCTCTAACAGCTGATCCCTCAGCCTGTCAGCCTTCTTTTGCAAACAAAGAAACACAGACACTTCATGTCTCTCACTTTGTTTTGCTGAATCATAAGACTTATCGGGCAGGATCTCCTGGATTTATTTTTTAGCATTTCGTTTTGATCTTGGTTCTTGATATATTCAGGCTTGTTAGATGCTGCACTGTTCTTCTGTGTATCTGTGTGAAATGCTGTGTGTGCACTGTGATGCAGCCAGATACCAAACGTGTTTACAGACTTGCAGGTGCAGAAGCATGTTTCAGACATTTACACCTTGAAGTAAAGTGAACCAGCAGGCCTTGACCTTTCCAAGTTCATGTACTGTATGAAGGAGGTGAAACTCACCAGTAGCAATGCTAATTATGAAGTATTTATTAGCTTTTCTCATCTCTATCCTTGTATTATTTCAGCCAACTTTTGCTGCTCTTTTTCTCAGTGTTAATTTACTTCCGCTCTTATGGATGATGATGATACCCACATTTTAGCCTCTACTGTTAGTTGTACTCACTCTTTTTGCTCTTTTTCTTTCCTTTCTAACTCTTTCTTTTCTAACTCCCTCTCTCTTTCAGTCCATGTTGTCAGGCCATCACAATTTAAAATAAGGTTTAAATTACAGGACTGGCTGTGGCTTTCCGTTGTTCCCTCAGAGTTTTTGCCAACTCGCAATTTGGCTTTTAATGGAATCCTGCCATGCTGCTGAACCTAAAGATTCTTTGCAGATGTCGACAGGCTCTGACTCTATGAAACGTAGGAAACTGTCGCCTGTGCTGTGGGCTCTGATCACAACGCTGAATTAAGACTGCAGTTTATTTCAGGGAAGTGAGATTTTCGGGGGAGTTTTCTGGAGATGTAGCTGCCTGTTCTTAGTCAGAACAATCGTGGGAGTGTGAGATAAGCATTTACCCATAATACTGGAAACCGCATTGACAGGCATACACATACAGTATTTAAGCTTCGCTGTGTGAGTTTGATAAGAAAGACTACATGAGGCCATATATGTATATGTATATGTATACACACAGACACACTCCTTTTCCTCACACAGAGCTTTCCATTAATCATTGTGCAGGTCTTTCTCGAAAACTGCCGACTCGTAACTCGTGTGTGCATTACAGTCATGTTTGATACTTTTCAATAAAGGTATAATCTTTTAGTGTAATCACTTGTTCAGTGCTACTTCCTTTAGTAGCTTTTAGTAACATAAGTTCTCTGTTAACTCCCATGTTAGCATTACCAAATGCTCAGGCTGAGCAGTATGACGAGAGGATAGATGCAAGAGTGATTATCTTGGTTCTAAGTTGTCTGCATTTAAATCACTTGATTTAAATCAAATGATGATTTATTGGTTGCCATAGCTAAAACGCAGCTCATGGTCTCTGCTTGCCCCTGGGTGGCTCTGGACTGCAGACATAGACTTGCTTCTATTTATTTTATTTGTTTTATTTGTAAAGGACAAGTACAGTAGAGCACTAAGAGTTGCAGAAGCAGTGTCCAATGTACTGTTCATGTGTTTATAGCCAGAGCTAATTTCCCTTGATGGGCACTGAGCAAGCGACAATTAACATGAACTGTTGCTATTCATGCTACAATGTTCCACACATGTGCTCTAGAAAAATAGATGGTGACTTTTGTATAGTTGTTGCATTTGGCTTCACCAGTCGGTATTTCTTAACTGAATCGAACGTGTTGTATGAAAGGGGTTGTTAGTAGCGAAAAACCTGCAGGTCAATGGACTCCACAGTTCCTCTCAGCTCTATGGCATCTTTCAGCTCATTGTTTACACCTTTATACGTCTTGTAGTGTTGTTTTCAGCCGGGCCAGGTAGCTGTTTAAAAAAAAAAAAAAAAAAAAAAAAAAAAAAAAAAAAAAGATAAACTGACAGAAATAAAACGTTACCGACTAGCTGGTAAACATGGTGGAACATTTAGCAGTTTAGGAGCCAGATATTTCCTACAGGAGCTGCTGGAGACAAAAACAGAGGTTAAAGAAAGTGAATATTGCAGTAAAATACACGTTTGCCATATCAACTCGATAAGGTGTCAGTGTGTCAGCCTGTGTTGCTGTGCTCCCTCATTAAAACAGATTTAGTACATGGAAAATGTGATAAATTGTAAATGTGCTCATTCACAATGTGTTTGCACTTATACACATTTTACTTACTCACCCCAGACTGTGAGAGTTATGTATCGTGATTGTGCATTGTATTGTGAGTCCACAGTCTTGTATTTCTATATCAGCGCGTCTACACTTGAGTTTCACGTTCAGATAATTCTCCCAAATTAAGTTTTCGAAAGGAATTTCGCAATTTCATTGTTCACTGTGGAAGAAATGGATCTTTTCCAACAATGAATAATTTGTGTAATTATGTTGTGAGGAGTGAAGGCCACATAGTCGGACCATGTGAGGCTCAATGAGAGAGACTTGTCAACTTGACCCTTGTGACTGGCTGAGCGGGGGGAGGAAGTGTCGAGGAAAAGGGCCTGTCCAGGAATGTGTTGGGAGGGGAGAGTCGTCAACTACCGAGCTCTGCCTCTCTGTGTCTGCTTTTGTCTCTCTGTTCAGATTCAAATCATCGTTCTTTAAGTGATCTGTGCAAAACTGAGGGCCAGTTATTCATAAAGCTACAATAATCCATATTTCTTCATGGAGCTCACACCTGGTTTATCTGTCGCAGTGTCACGATACCTGTTTGTGTCTCTAGTGCCTCTGTAGGTACAAACAGTGTGTTGTCATCTGTGCACCTCTTGAAAAAATGTAACCACATGTATAGGGGCTACATGTATACAGACACCACACTGTGATTGAACTAATGTTCCCTTCATCAGTCTATAGATTAGCTCATCCTTATCTAGCAAAGCGATTTGTAGTGCAAAATTCGACTTTGATCTGATTGTTTTCAATACTCTCCCTCAAGAATGAAGTATGAATGAACATCAGGCATAGAGGCAAAGCAGCAATCGATATAATAATCTGTTGCAATCGTGAGATAGAAAGCAAGAGCTCATGCACAACAATAAATCAGCTCATGCTGTAGCTGCTGGGACACCTTAATGTCCTGTAAAAGTATAATTTAGGCTCCAGTCCCACCCTCCCTCTGCGTAGTTGGTTAAGTTGCACTAAAAACATTTGCAAATGTTGCACTGAAACTAAACGTGCTGCAGCCGGTCAGGCTGCTCGCTCTGATTCACTCAGTTTCAGATCGTTCCTGTAGAAATCAAAGGTGCAGGTTCACCAACTGAAAACACACATTAACTTTTATCTGCTCATTAACCTAACATAGCCTTCTGCTGAGGTAGCTAGCTGCCAAATAGGAATAATGACATAGGCAATCTTGGCAGTGCACTGTCATTTTTCAAATTTAAAGAACATTTTCCAGTGTTACTCTGTGCGGAGCAGCTTGTGTTATTCTTACCTTTACTTTCTAGAAATATAGAAATTGAATTTGCGACCAAATTTACAGTCAACAATGGCAGAGTTGTTGTGCAAGGAAAAGAAAGAGGCTGCGTCAATTAGAGTTTGTCGAACCTGAACAACAGCTAAACACCAGAAATGTTAATGCACCTTTGAGCACGTTCTACTGTAGACTGATACTACTACACGATTTACTACAATTTTATTCATTCTGAGTTTAGTGAAATGTACCTAAGAATAATAGACCTACAGTTTCCTCGAGGAGCACTGATTAACTGCCTTTGCTTCTAATGTTTGGGATGTTTAAAATAGCTAGTCTAAAGATTATACAGTACAGACACATTGCAGTGAAACAGAATCACATGTTGGCCTGGAACATCTTTAAATGTGTTTTGCTTTTATCTATATACTCTTCTTCTTCTTCTTTTTTTTCTTTTTTTTGAAAAAGATTTTTATGACATTTTTGACTTTATTTGACAGGCTAGCAGTACAGAGAGACAGGACAAATGGAGAAAAAAGGGGTGATAACATGTCACAAAGGTTATTTGCTTGTATGCGTCTTAACCACTCGATCATGAGAACACCCTCTATTTACTGATTTTATGTAGAAAACATGTAAAAAGTGTGAAATCTGTCAATGTCAAGTGTTCATTTTCTCAAATGTCAACAGTGATACGAATCAATTCAGTATCTAATATATACTTCATATTACCTGAAGCCATCTTCATTATAAGTATCACAAGCACAAGAGTTTGAAGTCTGTATTCACGAAAGTGAAGTGAAAACATTGAAATCACCTATATTTGGATTTTTTCACGTCCACGATGACAACATGAATTTGGTATCTTGGTGGCTGATATAAGACATGACAGCAGAGTTGTCCAGAATGGAATGATGTATGCAAAAACCTGAGACATTCCTTGGCTCGAGTTGTCTGGCACTTTGAAGTCGCAGCAGAAATGCAGGAAGCTGGTTACTTTCTCTCTTCCTCTTGGAGGAGCTTTTGAAACTGCCTCCGAGCACGTCTTCCTAGGAATTTTACAAGGACTCACAGTAACTTTCCTGTAGCTCGGTTGCCCTGCAGGTTCAAGGAATTTGGTCGGCGGTTTTGTATGAAATAATGGATCTGTGGTAGAGATTTGTGTTGTTAAACAAGAAGCAGAGAAAGATGTGGAGTTGCACAACTGCAGTGGGCTACATCACAAGATCCACTTTACAATGGAAAAAGAGGATGAAGGAAGGAGTGTGTGTGTAAGAATGTGTGTGTGTGTGTGTGTGTGTGTGTGTGTGCGCGTGTGCGTGCGTGTGCATGTACACGTACGTGTTTGTGAGCGAAAGCCCTGTTGTGTTTGACTGTAAAGGCCGTGTCTGGCGATAACGCAGCCCTCTGATGGTAGAGATAGTCGAGACGCCAGCTTAAATGTGGCTTGCTGGATTGAAGTTGCCCTGTAATGATAGTTGTCTCAAACAACACTGAACCTACCATTTGTCGCCAGGGAGGGGTGTTTTCTTTTATTCCCTCATTTTACTTTATTTCTTAGTTTTTCAGAGCTTGGGGAGGAAATTTGAGGAAGTTGAGTCAAAACAAAGCATCTTAGAGGCGACCGACAATGGTCAGTAGCTGAATTCTACTCTCCCTTCACGTCCCTCTGCCCCCCCACACACACACATACACCCCCCCCCCCCCCTCCCCAACCCACCCACTTCTTTCAGCACAGTGGAAGAGTCTAATAACTGGAGGGGAATCTAATCCTTGGCACTGGATGAAAGACAAGGGTCTCCCTCCCTCCCTCTCTTTCTCACAGTCTCTTTCTCTCTCTTCATTTTTTCCGTGGATGCTGGTTATGCTTGGCAGGTTCTCTCTCTCTCCTTCTCTCTCTCTCTCTCTCATTTTCCCGCTCCCTCTTTCTCTCTGTTATTCTTTTTTTCTTTCACTTCTGTATTTACCCTTTCTTCCTCTCCGTGCAGGTTAAGTTTAGCAGGAGGAAGGGAGCGAGGAAAAGCAGGGAGTTGAATGGAATAATTTATTAGACAGTTTGGGAAATATGGATAATTGATTTCAAGATGTGAATTCAATGAGAAGATCGATATCACGTTCATGTTTGTTCCATCAGCTTAAAAATCCACCTACCAGCACAGCTAAAGGTGACCTTGCGTTGAATGAGTGTGTTTAAAATGACTAGTTAAAATTGTGTTGGGTTCTCGGACTCTTGCCTTCACAGTAAGATTGTCAGGTGAAGTCACTGATGCTTACCTTTGCACTGAGCCAGGCTAGCTGTTTCCCTCTGTTTCCAGTCTTTGTGCTAAGCTAAGCTAAAAGTCTGCTGACTGTAGCTTCCCATGTACAGCGCAGAAATGAGAGTGGTATAAATCTTCCAATCTAACAAGTGTATTTCCCAAAATGTTCAACTCTTCTCTTCAGTTGTGAGGATAGGACGAAAAGAAAAAGGAAAGATGAACGGTGCTGCCATTGTTCGAAGTCCAGGTTCGACAGTCTCTGACCCCTGAACTTTGATTGCCACAGCATTTCATCAATCCAGAAACAAAACTAGTCCACATTTACAGCAAGTTATTTGTCTTATATTCCACCTATCTTTCCACCTTTGCTAAAAACAGCTGTGAAGTGTATCGGGCGTTGCGATGAGATTGGCACTAAGAGACAGTGATTTTGAAATGAAATAACAAAGGCTACTTATCTAATTGGTAAACAGACCTGTTAAATGGTGGTTGGCTTAAATGCTTGCAGGATGCTGTAATTGCTGCCAGCCCTCACATACAGATGCACGCATGCAAGTTCACACAGTCACACGCGGTTTTTCGACTTCCTCCGCTCGAACATAAACATACCGATAACCTCCATTTTGAACCCGTCTTTAAAAATGCCATTGAAGAAATCGGTTGCTCACCCGCTCCTTCCTCCTCCTCCTTCCTCCTCCTCCTCCTCCTCCTCCTCCTCCCTTATTCCCTGCTCTCCCTCGTCATTCTCACACAAGCTCATTATACCTTTAGCTGGATGATAGCCAGGCTGAGCATGATGACACTAAGGACTGTGCCAGAAACAATAAATGTGACATGCTGTTCCACTCGGGCTGTCAAACACTGGTGGGAATCACGATTGAGTGTTTTTCACCTCACAGCTTATCAGCCAAGCTTCAGTTGAAAAAAATCAACTAGAAGATGGTGGTGCTCATGTTTAATGTGAAATTTAGTTGGTGAAACAGGTGAATAGGACAGTTACAGTACAGTACAATCATAGAGTTCAATCATTAGTCCCAAATTTGATTTAATATATAAGTATTGATTTAAAAGAGCTAAAAGATGGAACAGATGTCAACTCTTCTGGGAGTGTTGCATGAAAACTGAAGCATCATTTTCTTGAGTTTAAGTTTGTTTAGATGTTCTCTCTCTGTCTCTCTGTTTGCAGTACTATATACTATCGGTGCTATGACTTCTTAACACATCATAAACTTAAAAGCCAGGATTTAATACGATATCCTTTTCTGCATCATTCATTATATGTTAGAAATTAAAGTGTGCTATGTCTAAAAAACCCCAAAAAGTCCCAGTTTGTTTTATGTCTTCTTTGGGAATTAATTTGATCGTGAGCTCATAAAGTCTCCCTGTGTTTCCCCTAGACATGTTTGTGTTGCCTTATTACAGGGAAGAGCATAGCTTGTAAAAGTGTGTGTGTGTGTGTGTGTGTGTGTGTGTGTGTGTGTGTGTGTGTGTGTGTGTTTGTTTTTGTGTGTTTGTGAGTGTGTGTGTTTGTGTGTGTGTGTGTGAGAGAGAGAACGAGAGAGAGAGAGAGAGAGTCAGAGAGAGATAGAGTGAAAGAAAGAGAGATCCTGCTAGCCGAGCAGCCAGCTCTCTTATTGGAGAGCTGTAAAAACTCCAGACCGCAGGAGTTGCCAGCCTGGAATTCACTAATGACACACGTGGGCCTCAGATGAGAAGTGCAATTTTGTGTGTGTGCTTGTCTCTAGTCGCATAAAACTCACCATCCTATCGTCAGTGTGTGTTGATGTGATGGTGTATGTGTGTGTGTGTGTGTGTGTGTGTGTGTGTGTGTGTGTGTGTGTGTGTGTGTGTGCATGTGTTACAACCATACTGTTTGGATCAGAAGGCCCGATTTGTGTGTGTACGTGTGCATGTGTGAGGCCCTATCTCATCATCTACTGTGTGTGTGTGTGTTTGTGTGTGTGTGTGTGTGTGTGTGTGTGTCTGCTTGTATTTGCGTACGAACACTCACACACATCTCCTCCTACATGTCCTCCTCCTCATCCCATGGCCCTGTACACTCCACCCACCCTGTCCCCCTGAAATGAAAATGGCCGTTGTGCAAACACAACACACCTTGCCTAATCTCAGTCCTGGTTGCACCTAAAAGCAGCTTGTTAGTGGAAGACGGGCCGCAGCCATTCTGGCCCCTGGTGGATGAAGAGGGGTGTCTGCTGGAATATGAAAGGAATGGGGCCACAGGCACATGGGTCTTTAAATCCTCTGTGTCAATAGAGTCTCTGGAGCAAAATAATGGCATCACTCTGTGTGGGAGTTAATGTGAGCTGATAGCATGAAGGCTGGGGGGTCAAGGGTTCATGGGCTTGCGCTAGGTTGACAGAGAGCTGAATGCTTTCCACCCCCCCACTCCCCTCTCTGCTGCTCTCTACCTCCTCTTTAACTCTGGTCCTGAAGGAGTGTGATGGAGGGAGACGGTGAGGGGATGTCAGTGAAGGAAGTGGGGTGATCACCGTTGACAGTTGTAGCCCCCTTTTCAAAATACACAGAACAGACGGACGATAAATTAAAGTAAAAACATGAATAAATGAAGAAACGCAGTGAATGCAGATGATACAGGTGCAGGTGATACAGGAAACAGTCATAGTCATGTCCATTTATCTATTTACTTAATTAGTTTGTTTAACAAAGAGCATACATGTAAACATTGTCTGTCTGTCTGTCCTGCCTGAATAAAAGAATAACAGTGTTCAGCCGTCAGAAACTCAACTTAACGCGAGCACAAGACGACTGTCATGCTTTTTATACATCAATCAAATGCACTGATGCAAATCATCATGCAATGCACTATGGGAACTTTTCCCCCGAGGACACTTCCTGGATATTAGGTCTTGGGAAATTAAAGTTCCTGGAACTTTTGTTGGAAAGTATTTTTGTCCCTCATCTGCATGTTTACAAGGTAAAAGGTTTGGACATCAAGCTGCAGGAGAAATGTTCTTTTGTCATGTACAATAAAGTTGAAAGCCTCGTGCAACGTTGGCGCTGTTGTGAGCTAAAACATTTTGTTTGGAGGAATGCGTGTGTTCTGTCGTGTGAAAACAAGAGGTGGTCTTTCTAGTTCTGTCAACCAACTTGTTTTGAGTATTGATTTAGTCACAGATTGGCTGAAGGACAGCCAGTCGCCTGCTGAGGCTGGACAGGACAGCCTGGAGGTGCAGTCAGTGGGAGGGGTGTCACAACTGTCATCAACATTCTGGGCACATGAACACTCATCCCAGTGCATGGACTCTTTGCTTCTGTTGTCCAAAGCATTTGGTGGTAATAAGAATAAAGTCGGAAGGAGCCTATTAATGATGACTTCACTGTATAAATCATGACGCATGGCTCACCAGTACATGATAGTACATACGCTGGTTTTAATATGAAACATGTTGGTAATGATATCAGTGACTCTGGCCCTGGCATTACGTGGTATCGGACTAAAACCGGATTTTGTGCTGTCACCCACCCCGAGTAAAAACAGAAAAAATTGAGCATAAAGACTTCCTCTCCCCCACCCCCCCACCCCCCTTAACATAACATTATTCTCCTCCCTTCAAGAGGAATTACTGTCGTAAAAAATTAGCGCACTTACCAATGCAAACATTAATTCTTCCACCTCTTTTCATCCCCTCAGACACTGGTACCTCCCTCGGCTCCTCGACCTCAGGCGGACATCGCTCCCACTGGTGCAGTGTTGCCTACTGGGAGCAGCGCACGCGCGTGGGTCGCCTGTATCCAGCCTACGAGCCCTCGCTCAGCATCTTCTATGACCTACCTCAGGGCACAGGCCTCTGCCTCGGCCAGCTCCACGCCAATGCCTACCACAGCCGCCGTGATGACCCGGGGAGCCACGGCACACAGCTTCACAGACATCACAGCCATGGAGGTGGAGGGAACAGCAGCAGCAGCAGCAGCAGCAGCAGCAGCAGCAGCAGTGTACAACAGATACGCAGTAAAATCGGTTTCGGCATCGTGCTAAGCCACGAGCCGGACGGGGTGTGGGTGTACAATCGCAGCCAGCACCCGGTGTTTGTCCACTCACCCACTCTGGACCCACCCAGTGCACGAGGGCTGAGTGTGAAGAGGGTGATGCCAGGCTTCTCCCTCAAGGTGTTTGACTATGAGTGCTCCAGTTGGATGGCTGAGCACGGCGTGAAGCCTGAGAGCCAGGAGGGGCCCTGGGACCCCCACAGTGTTCGCATTAGTTTTGCTAAAGGATGGGGCCCATGCTACTCCAGACAGTTCATCACCTCCTGTCCCTGCTGGCTGGAGGTGCTGCTCAACAACCACAGATAGCACACAAACACACTCACGGACTCACATGAGGTTTCCTGACCCAGTATCCTAATTGTAATCTACCTAGATTTAATATAAAATTTATATATTATATAAAGTATATTATACATGTAAATACTTGAGTCATTTTTACAATGCAATTATTTATGTATAGTGTAATGTGTATATGGACAAAGTAAAAAGGAACAAGAATATGCACTTTTGATTCTATATATGCATTACAGATTCTCAGTGTCATTTTGCAGATATAAACTGTAAAAAAGACAAAGCTGGTTTGTGTTCTCATGATTTAGGAATTCCATCAAAACGTATGCCATACACACATTGTCAATAAAGTATTTGTATTAAAAGTAGGTTCCTGTGGTAGTCTCGAGTGCTTTTACGAAGACCTTTTGGAGTAATTAGGAGTCTTTGGGTGGAGCATCTTGGCGTCTCTTTGCATCTTGATACAAATAACATCCATTAATATGACATATAACTCTGTTAACACCATAAATGCTCTTTTCAGTGTTTACAGGAATGGATTGAGTTGCTGGTAGGCTGATTTCTTTATGTTATAACCTTGGATACGCTAATGCTCCTGGCTGCAGCTTCATTATCAACAGCAAGATATGAGAATGGTATGGATTTTTAGGTTGTTTTTTTAAAAAAGATAATTAAAACTTGTACTGAACTATGCACGATATAAGGGGCAAAAATTTGTTGTTGGGCCCCTGTGGACCCTCGCTGTACATGTTTGTACAACACAAGACCGCTTGTGTTTTCTCCTACAAGTTTCCAATTCCAGTGGAGGGTGTTTATAAGTGAAAACAAAATATTAAGAGAGTGGAAGAAACACTCAGTTGTCTCCTCCTTTTCAGTGTCACACCTCTGACAAAGTCAACACTGCGATCACCTCTCTGTCATGGTGAATGACAGAACACGGCCTCATTCTTCATTTCAGGAATGAAACGAGTCAAAAAAGAAGTTGTCTGGTGTGACTCCAGTCCTTGAAGGATATGTGTGCAGCCCACTGTCAGTCATATCACGAAGTGAATGAAAGGATGTAAATACAGTTACTGTGTGGAATATAATTAAAGCAAAACGCCACCTGATCGTGTACAATACAGTTATTGTTGGTGGTGCTATCAAATGGTGAAATCTGGCACTCCTTTTGTTGCTCTCAGTTTGTGAGCGAGCTCTACTTGCTGAGGAAGGCCTTAAGATGCAGCTAAAAGCTCGGAAAAGCTATTAAGTGGATCTTTGAGCTCAGATTAATGTTGATTGCACTGTTCCCATTGCTTTCATGCATGTTTTGTTGTTTGTGTCTTACACTACACACTTATTAAAAACGCACTGAAACTGTGTAAATCATAATCAACTTTAACTATCTTCTTGGCACTAAAAGGGTCCAGCGGCAATGGAAAACAGCGAAAGGCGTCACAGTGCCAGTGGTAAGAAAATAAAGTGCATAACTGAGAGATTACACAACAAACCACAGCAGGGCACTCGGGCCCAAACCGACTCTGGTAGGAGAAAGTTCTGTGTTTATAGCGTAATGGCATCCTGTTTGAGTCTTTCAACAACACAATTATTTATGGAAACTCATATTTGCAGTTTGAAGAGGTTGAGGAGCGAGAACAGTGGGCTGAAAAAGCAATGTAAGCAGCAGAAGGCAGTTAAAGAGCTGTAACCTTTCTGTAGACGTGTGTTTAAGAAGCAGCAGCAGCAGCAGCAGCAGCAGCAGCACCTTTTGAGTATCAGGCAGGCAGGCATTTTTGTTTTGACCCTGAACCTCTGCAGGCTGCTCGCTGAAACCTGTAATTAACTGTAGCTTGAAAAGTAAAGAAGGGTTGATTACAAAGTTGCAGCACTCCTGAGGAAAAATGAAGCGCTGCAGCATTCAAAAATGTCTCTCGTGTTACAGTATGGTCGCAGTCTGAGCTTGAAAATATATGTCACAGCGATGCAAAAACAAATCGGAAGTACATGTATCTTAGTTTTAAACTTGCATATAACAACATACACAACTGAATAAAACTTTTTACACAAAGCTGCACATTCCCATACACAACCCCAAAAATGTATATTTCAGTCAAGTCTCGTCTCTGCTTTTCCAGGCAAAGTGTGGGATTTGTGGTCAGGGTACAATGGAAGGATTCAGAGGAGGGGTTGGGGTGGGAGAATTGCTGCCGGCAGGACTAGTCCAAAAACGTACCATGTTTCTTTTCCATCTCTTTTTTGGTTTTCTCATCTGAAAACACCCCAGCCCAGTCTCTTGTCTTTTGTTTTTTGTTTTCCTTTGTCAGGACTCAGAGTCATGGAGACGATGAAATGGATCCCAGGCAGCGAGCAGTGGAGGAGGGTTTTTGGCCCTCGGCTTCAGGGCTGCGGTGTGCACTGACCTCACTGTGAACTGAAGGAAAACGGGCTAATTCTGCCGCTGGCTCTCGAGCTCCACCCCTTCACTGTATAATTATCCCTGTCCAGATTATGATGTTATAATTATGTTAATGATTACATCAGGGGTGGGTAATTAATGGAAGACTTTCTGTTGTTGCTCCAAACAAGATGAGTGACGGCTTGAAGGACCGTACCAGCGTGTTTACAACTCATAGCTCCTTAACTGCAAATCATGTACACGTTATATTTTTATGAATCACTTTTAAATACATGGTCAAGAGCTACGTGGTGCCCAACCTGTGGGTTAGGGCTCCTGTAAAGTGCTGAGGGATCGCAAGAAGACAGAGCTCTTCCTCCTAAGTCCTGAATAATTTTGATTTTTTTTTAGGTTTTTTAAGCCATTTAAAAATTATTGCAAATGAATGATCCCTTCATTTTCAGAAAACAAAAAAATTGAGAATCACTGGTTTAGAGTTTTAGATTGTCGGATGTACTTTTTGTACTGTTCAGACAACCATTGGTTTCCTTTCATTTCTGTATAGTCTGAAAGTCACTTGTCATATTGTTAAAAGCTGCTCTGTTGTGTAATCCATCACAGTGAACATCAAGTCTGCATCAGTTTTTGTCAGTTACATCATTGTTGTGTGGACTGACCTGAAAAGTCCAC
Organism: Seriola dumerili; assembly: GCF_002260705.1. Taxonomy (NCBI): domain Eukaryota; kingdom Metazoa; phylum Chordata; class Actinopteri; order Carangiformes; family Carangidae; genus Seriola; species Seriola dumerili. The sequence continues at coordinate 524,844 of NW_019175704.1, forward strand.
ACAACAATGGAAACTTTGACAAACACTAGAGAAGACTTGATGTACTCCCAGTGACTATTAGTAATAAGTTGTATGTACTTGTTTGTAAATTAGTAGAATCCAATAAATCAATCAATTTAAATTTCGAAAATACAGCAGAATGGTTTGCAAAATACTGTAGAAGTATCAACCATGTGATTCTCGGCAAACAATAAAATATGGATATGGATATATGGATATGATATATTTAAGTAAGTAAAATCTGGACAAATGTGTACAGAAAATGTTCATTGAAATAAATAAATTCAAACATGTTTGATCCAATTAAACTTGATTAACTGCTGCAAACACTGCAAAATCTAACAAGCTGATTTTACTCAACTTACTGTAACACCCGGCTGACAAGAAGTGTTTTGTTGCATCGTCATCTTGACAGTGTTTTGTCACTTTGCTGCCCAGAGTGCATATGGATCGATACCTCTGCTGTTAGTGAGGCCTCTCGTGTGAAACCGCAGACAGCTCAGACATCTCTTCACTGTCTTGTTGCTGATTGCACATCAGTGTTTATTAATGTCATCCTCACAACCAAAGAATGATGACAGACAAGTCCTAAGTAGTTTCTCCCTGGCCTGAAATCAGGAAATAAACAACTGGCAGTTTGCTGAAAAATAACAAACATATTACACTCACAGAACACTCTCTCTGAAACATCTTACACCTGCTTATTCATGCAATTATCCAACCAGCCAATCCTGTGGTAGCAGTTAAGCAATAAAGTTGTGCAGATACAGGTCAGGAGCTTCAGTTAATGTTCATATTAAGCATCAGAATGGGGAAAACATGCGATCTCAGTGACTTTGACCATGGTATGATTGTTGGTGCCAGACAGGCTGGTTTGAGTATTTCTGAAACTGCTGATCTCTGGGATTTTCACGCACAACGGTCTCTGGAGTTTTTACTCAGACTGTTACGACCAGTCACCATATCTGAATCCAATAAAACACCTTTGGGATGTGGCAGAACAGGAGATGGGCAGCATGAATGTGCAGCTGATAAATCTGAAGAAATCATGCCACCACAGAGCAGAGCCTGAAAGTAATCTTTACAACATCTTGTTGACACCATGTCACAAAGACCTGAGGCTGTTTTCAGAGTAAAGAGAAGCGTATTTAGTGTAAGTACAGTGTTCCCGGTAGTGCTCGATGAGCGTATGTGCCCTGAAGTCTCTTATACAAAAACTGGGTATACAGAAAGATTTCAGATGCCTGTTAGCCTCACATAATCCAGGATTATTGTTCTGGAAAATGCTAAACTTCTGACAGATTTCAGCAACAAACTAATTTGCCAAATGGGCAACTCATAGTTTAAAGTTATTATTCTGTAAATATGGAGGGTGTTTGCAGAGTCATCACTACGTGAGGAGTAAACATCCAATGTCACCAAGGTCAGAGCTGTTTCAAGTCGCCTGTGTTTCTGCTGCCCAAAGCACTGAGTCAGTTTTAACTCATTTCAACACCAAAGAGACACAACAAAATAATGTCAAAATGATGTGGGTACAAACTAAACTCAAGCTTAGTTAAGTATTTTATTGCGGTTATTGTTTTCAGTTGTTTCATCCATAAAATATAAAGCATTCAGCCTGTAACCAGTTTAAACTTCAGAATGATATTTTCTGTGATACTCTGCCAAACCGAAACCAATGTTGTATGATGGACGGACTAAATGGTTTAGTTTGTGTCAGGCTTTATTGCTTGGCCCTTTAGCAGTGGATTTACTGCTGGCAAACGTTTTTATTTTTCGTACTTTGACCCAAAGTCACACTACTTCAGGTCTCAAAGTATCGATTCTGTGGCTGAAAAAGCAAATTATGGTCTAAGGAATTTAACTTTCAACAAATGAAAGACCAGACAAATGCGCTGGATGAAAAGGATGCTGGTCAGTCAAGGACATTAGCTCGGTTTAGTTAATAACAATAATAACAATGAAGATCATTTTGTGGCGGTCTGCCTACAAGGATATTAAGTTGACATTGTCGGCCCACCAAGAATAAAACTATTTGAATTATTTATTTATTTTTTTTATGAGAAAGTGGTTAATCTTCTGGTTGACTGTCAAGCTGCAATGCTGCTCGTCATAGTAGGAAAAGCACAGGTGTTACCAATCGCATTAACGAGGAATCAAGAAATTAAGTTTGATGCTGACTGCGGAACATTTCTCCTGGACTGGTGAGTAAACAGCTGTTAATGCTAACGTTGGGTCACATTGCAATAGCAAAACAAATAGCTTCTTCAAGTTCTGTCTTTCACTTCATTTGTAATGTAATTTATTATAACAACTATTACACAAACACAATTCCCCATTATTCCTGCAGCTGACATACATTATAGATGCGCATTTATTTATGATGAGATGATAGTGATAGTATTTGCACTTCTTACATCTCTCTAACTCTCATTTAAACGCTCTGTTCACACACATGCTTTCACACACAAACACGAACACATCCATCCACAGTTTTCCAGAGTTTTGTCAGTTTTATTTCTAAAATTTAAAGCATGAAATCACTGTAACCTAAGAACAGACTAAAAGAAAAATTAGCCACTCATGTCACTGGAAATAAATAATATTAACAGTTGTGGCCAAGCTTCTCGTTACTTCATTAATACATGGAAATGAGTAATAGGATGACTGGCTGCCACCTTTATGGTTTCCAAGGACATTCTGCAACTTTGCTTTTACTGTAAACTATTTCCAGTCTCCACTAAACTATTAGTATAAAACTCAGCAATGTACACATCTCAGACTCGCCCTTTGAATGAATGAGTGAGGTGCTGTTTATTTTCCAGTCTGTCTTTGTTTTGTTACTTTAAGCACCATGTCTGTCAGCCATAGTGTAATTATATGGAGACAGAGACACAGAGGGAGGGGGGTGGGGGGTGGAGGGGGTACGGGGTGTTAGAGACAGCCTTCTCTTTCAGCTGCTGTGAGCCGCAACCAGTACCGCCTGAAGCTGCTCGCCTCTTGAATAGCAGCCAAGAGACTCTTCGACTCCCGTTTAACCCCTTAGATCACCCAGAGAGCTCTTTTTCCAATTCACCTGACGGTTTCCTCAAAATAGCTCTGATCTGAGGGGCACAGACAAACTGCAAAAGGTCATGGAAAGTAAGTGACACAACATTTATGGAAGGGTCTTTATGAGCGGTTATATGTCATGTCTCTAAATGTTCATCTCTGAATTCTTGAAATAGTTATGAAACATTTACACATAGGCTACTGCTTGCAATTAACATGTCACTTTTTAATCTTGCTGCTTGTCACTAAGTTGACAGTTAAATTCATTTGATCTTCTTCCACAAGATTTTACTTCATAGTTTGCAGTCACTCCCAAGCCACATATACATGGGAGCAAAATGCAATACACTGTATATGCACAAAGTATATTACTGGGCTTATTGAATGACATTTTATTGGAAATACACAACATGCCATCTTGAGCGTTATGTCTGAAAGATAATACTCTCCTCTTTTGCGACAACACCCAGTGTCCCCACTAAATTTCCTCCTATTTTAAAGTTGAGATTTTTTGCCAAAATATGACATAAATATAACTTTGTGGAATCATGTTGCATAACGTAATCCCCCCACACTCTGTCTATGAATGGGCAGGTCTACAGAGAACGTTGGCTATGACGCCACACGTGATCATTACCAGAAAACGAACCATGTCCCGTACAAAACGTGATTAAAAAAAAACTAATTTCCTCTGACAAATACCAGGACTATGATCCTCTCCTAACCTTAACCTTATGCTTTGAGTTGCCTAAGCACGACCGTAAAAATGTTAATCCTGCTTTTGTTGGCGGGAGTGGATATTGAAGGAAGAATACATTTCTGTATGTTGGCTGTGAATGTTTTGTAGATGCATCAGCATGAACGTTTACAGATGCATTCAGTATAAATGTTTCATCATTATGTTATGTCATAATTATGACAGAAATGTTGTATATGACTATTGTTTTAGAGGACAACATTGTCAGAACTGACAGCAGTGGTATTACTTTAGCTCATTTAATTATTTGTCTATACTGCATATACTGTACCTATGTATGAATTTGACTAAATGAAGGATTTAAACAAGGACAATGCAAGTAAAATTAGTTGGTAAAATCATAGAAAAGTAGTTTATGTACAGTGCAAATTTAATTAAAATGTAACATACATCTCTTGAATTGAGGGCTCACACAACTTGAACTCATAATTATTTGAAAAGAGTGTGCAGCCATTCAGAGACTGTCTCTGTGCTAAGAGATACATCTGAAAACTATTTTCTCCAGTTTGACAGCTTGTTGAAAGAAGGTATCTTTAAATGCAGATTGTCCAGTATGGTTGTCATGTGATAAGCCTTTTGGCACGTGCCAGCAAAAACAAACAAAACTGATTAGTCGTGTGAACTGTATAAGAGTGATGCACACAACACATGGGTTCTCCTGTCAGACACATATGAAATGTTCACCTAACGGAGGGTCTCGTTGGCAACAGCTCAGAAACAAACTGTACTGTGTGATTAACAGCTTTACCCTAATGGAACAAGAGGAGTGCATCATCCTGTATCCATCTAGTAAATGAGTAGGCGGATGATTTAGAGTCTGAAAATAATTTTGGATTATTTTACATTTTAGTTTGAGTGGTGAACTTTTAGAAAAAAAAACTGCTATAGACAGAAGTTTCAACATCCACTGGGATTTTTAGCTTTATCTTTAACAGTGTGGACGCAGCCTCTGATGAGCTATAGAGAACTTAATTTGGAGACTTTTTAATGTTCATAAATGCTGAATGGGTTGCCTTATACCTAACACACTCCCTTACATATTAAGTCAAATGATCAGGAATGAGCAGGGATGATTCGGAGGCAAAATAACCCACAGAAAGCTTGTATCTCCTCTGTGCAGAACCAACATGTCATTCCTGTGTTCCCTACATACTTTTGAAATGGATGTAGTTTCAGTTTTGAAAACAATGAAAATGTGTACAACATATGGTGGTTAAATAGTGGTTCAATAGTGGTTAGTGTAAATATCATGCCTGGTTATCCTGGCACAGAGCCACACCACTCAGTAAAATGCTGCAGCACATTTTAAGAGACACAGAAGATGTTTGACAACTTTCATAGGAGTTTTAATGTATTTCATTTTACAAATCCATAACAAAGAACAATTTTCCCCCGAAACCACACAATCAAGTATCAAACCAACTCCCCTTCTGTTTTCAATTTGTTATTGTTCACAGATAAAAGGTTTCCTTTACAAAACTTGCATTTACCCAAAATACCACCAGAAAAGTATCACAACAAAACCAATGTACGACTTGACTTTCTTCTTGAAGAGGTCTAAATGTTTTCCATATTGTGGGACTCTAAATGGATGCAGGAAATGCTGTCACTCCGCTCTGCTTTCCAAACTTCCAGAATGAGGTTTTGGCTCTGGTGGATGCCAGTGCGGTAGATTCCAGCGCGGTACCGACCCTGCTCAGGTTTCCTCTCGCTGGGAGAGAGACTCTGGGAGTCTCCGCCCTCTCTTGATGAACACTGTATTTTCCCCTTGCTGTCCATTCAGCCCATTTCAGATCATGTGCAAATGAGTTTGCTTGACATGAGGACAGTGGTGTTATTTCCTTCTGGCCACTGGATGCTACTAAACTGAACCAAAGCCTTTCTTTAACAGTTTTTTTCCCATTGCAAACCTTCTGTTATAGTTCAGCACTAACATGTGCACAATCTAAACAATCACAATGTTTTAGCTGACAGTAGATGAGCTGAGGTGGAGCTGCAAGGAACTCAAAAACACAAACAAAAGCACTGACACGGTAAAAAGCAAATGAAATAGAAAACAGCAAAGAGACATGAACATAAAGAGAGGAAATCATGCAGATACAGTATGTTTCAGCCAGTCCGACAGCATTATTCTGCATTCAGCCTGTGTAGCGCTGGGTTGGGCCTGTCAGAAGTCCCAGTGTTGAAAATCATATATAGACCGTTTAAAAGTGACAGGAATCAGTGTAAAGAATGAGCCTTTGGCTGTACCATAATGAACCTGACAACATTAGTTGTCAGAGGACTTGTCTCTGTTCATTATGAGACTGCTAGTGTATCTATTCTCTCAAAACCTGCAAGGCAAAAAAAAAAGGTGTTCAGAGTGCACATTAACTAAAAGTGATCTCTAGTAAAAATGTGAATAAAATGAAAGTAGCGATGATATTTAAATATGTGGCATAGGGACACCAGGACCTATGCAGGGGGCAACAGCCAATCAGGTGAGAGGCAAGAACTAACAAGTAGGCTCATGGACAGCAGGTGTGTAGACTGCAGGCTGCCTCCACACAGACCTTGCTGCTTTGTGCTCGCTCCATGTGGCTGAGACTGTTGGTTATACTTGTGGCTCTGGTAAGCCAAACCTGTTAATGAATTGTTATATCTCCATGTTTATATTATAGTATGATTGTTTGGGTATTATAGTGGTGCGAGCACCCCGAGGTATTGTTTTAAATCATTTATTTTAGTGGGTCTGCCATGACGTTTTGTAAATGTAACAGTGCTCTGTTTGTTTACGGGCAGGGCATTAATTAATTTTAGATATTTTATAGTTTCATAGTTTATGGTTTTAATTTTGTTTTTTATGTTTTAGTGCTGCTGCGGTTGGGGGCCTCCAGTCCAGCATGTGGTCACTCACTCTTGATGGTGATTTGTTTTGTGGTGCACATTTTATTAGTGTGGTGTTTTAAGTGTGTTTTGGTTTGTTTTATTTGTCACAGGTAGAATACTCCCAGTGTCCCACCAGTGGCCAGGTGGCTTCCTTGCTGTGGCACAATTCTCTTTTTATTTACTTTTAAACTTTTAGGAAATGCTCTAATAAATAGCCGGTCATGGCAGGTAACCCACACTGACTGTTGTGGCAAATACAAACGGCAGTCTGCTAATGTGCTTACAATGATAATGCCAACATGCTGATGTTTAGCGGGGATAATGTTTACCATATTCACCATCTTAGTTAGCGTGCTGACATTTGCTAATTATCACCAAACACAAAGTACAACCAAGGCCGACGAGAATGTCATTAGTTCTGCAGACATTCAAATTTTGACCTGATAATTGCGCTAAATGAATTTAATGGCAATCAGAATTTTTAATCCATCCAATAATTCTTGAGACGTTCCACTCAAAAACACAAATGTGAACCTGCTGCTGGTGCTAGATAGAAAAAAAAAATCAGGATCATCAAAGTCATTGGGGTTCATCATTTGGGATCATGATTTGTTGAAATTTTTCAGTCTCGACCAAAGTGGTGATACGACGACAGACCGACCGTCACTGCCATCCCTAGAGCCAGACGTGAAAAAGGCTTTTCCACCATAAATATGTGGTTTGCACTTGACAAGCTCATGACTGCATTATACAGCTGTCCAGATTGTTCATGATTTTCTATATCATTAATAATGTAAATTCTGATGAATAAAAATTTCGATTTGTTATGTTGTTAAAATATTTCATCAAATCATTAAAAATCACTAATTATACACTGGAAACGTAGTGGACAAGATCTGAAGCCATTAATCTGTGTAAGTATAATTACTCCTGCTCTAACCGGCTGCAAACACGTCATCTACAAACTGTGGTATCAGCATCATTTGTGATCACACTACACTGTACTTTAGCATTAAAAAAAGTGCAGGTCTTTATCAGACAACCCCCAAATTGTGAGAGACATTAAACATGAGTCTTTCATCTCTTTTTCTCTTTCTTTTCTTTTGTCTCTTTGACACACACAGACATTATTCCTCATATCAAAGCGTTTTATTGAACCGTGGCAGCTAGCTGAAGCCACAAAGCCTTATTGTGTGACCGCCTCTTCAAACAGTCAGAGGTGTACAGCCATTTTTCATCTCTTACCCTTTGTCTGCAGCAAGGTGCTAAAAACAGAAATAAAAGGGTGGAACTGAAAGCTCTGGTCTCCATGGCACAAAAACAACATTTCGAGCTTTCATACCTTTTCCTGTCCAGTGAAAACCATGTATCTCCAAATTTGGTGATTTTGAATATATGATTAAGTTGTTCCTTAATGGGTTAAAAAAAAATTCTCCTTCTTCTCAAGTTAAACAATTTAAACACCCCTCACAAAGTTGAAAACAAGGCTGCTTTTTGTTAGAGATACATGGTTCACACAGGACGGCGACACTACGAGCTGATCTTGTAGGGCGCTCTGCTGGAGATTAAGCTACACAACAGTGAATGAAGTCGTAAACAAAGTAAAGTAAACATGATATATCGTAAAAAACACTTACAGGGACCGGTTTCATGCAAGTGGTTTTCTTCTGTGATCACTTCCTAATACTTTAACGTAAATGTTAAGCTTTTGAGTTCAGGACTTTTACTTGTATTTTTACAGTAAGATACTGGTACTTTTACGTAAGCAAAGGACCAGAGTATTTCTTCCACCACTAGCACATCAAAGTCCCTGCGCTTTTGTTCAGCTGAAGTGAATTGATGGGGATTTTTGGGGGTTTTTGTTTGAAGCTGTCAATCAAACTGAGGTGGAGGTGAGAAAGCTATGTCAGCCTGTCAGTGTGCTTGTGTTGCAGGTACTAGCCTGAGCCCTGAAGGCAACATTACCACGACTACTGATGTTCTTAAGATTGTCGGAGGAGTTGTCAACACATGCCCTGCAGTGCTGCAGTTTGGCTTTCACTGCTGCAATAAAATCTGATTTATTTTTGTTTTTTTTCCTCTCATTGCTCAATGTTTTGTTCTTAGATTTTCTTTCTGGTATGCTGGAAAGGACTGAAAATCAAGACAACCTCAAATTGTAATGAGTAAGTATGTTTAAAACACTTTCTTTCACCGAGTTGTGTGTCTCAAGAGGACATGACAAGTGCGGGTGTGATATTGTACTAAATGCACCTTTAAATGAAATAGTGTACATATAAGATATTATGCAGGCCAGGTATCCTTTACATGTACATTGTAAGATTAATACTTTCTCACCACACGGGAGACGTATTCACACTCTACTAAAAGAATCAGAGGAATTTTCCAAAAGACATTTCTTACGCCGTGTCCAGACTGAAAGTATAAGCAGCAGAATAATAATTAAGCACTTTCTCTCATTTTTTTTGTTCCACACTCAAACCGGTGTCTTTGTGTGCATTGGTTCATTAAGTGTTAGAACTTGAATGTGTTGACTGTTTTCCAGGCAGCCATCGGCCTCCATTTGTTCCATTAGAGTAAGAAAATCCATTTGTTGTGATATGAATCAGGGAAGAGACATAAATGAAAGACACTGCAACAACTTGTGCTAGACAGTTAAAGTACACCTGATTTATAGTAGATGTAGTAAGTGAAACAGGGAACCTGAGTTCTCAAATGTCACTCTTGGTTAGTCATGATTCGTTTTCTGTTGAAGTGATGATATGTAATGTGAAGGTCACAGGGTAATAACATAAGAGGTTTATTAGAGAAGAACGTACATGCAGACAATATGCTAAATAAAATATCCAGAATAGAATTATGTTCACTGAGAAAAAAACAATCCTATAGACTTTACTGCACATACTGATTGTTAAATGATAATATGACAATAAAACAGTCTCCTGCACATAGTAAATACAAAGAAAATGCTTCTGACTTTTAAAACTGAATCTTTGAGGGTATGACCGAGACAGTTAATTTCTCAATTTGTAATTGATGTTCATTGATTAGGTTAACAGGGTCTGTCAGGTAGGCACACATTGCTATTCAATGTTAGGGTGGATTCTAACTCATTTAATATACAATACAAAATGTGAAGTTCACTTCTGGATATTCTGAATACATCCACAGCTCTAACTTTCAACAGAGTTACCTGCCAATGACTCATGGGAGATAATAACATCACGAACTCTGCTGTTTTCCTTGTCCTCAATGCTGCTGAAGGGTAAAGTATTTAAAAGTCATAATTAATTAATATAATCAAGCACTACAGGGCACCAGGACGTGTTGCTATGCATGTGTAACTGGCATTTCCTCAAATTATATAATTCTGTGAATGTGCACAGCCTTGTTTTATCACACGATCTTTTGTACCTATCTGGCACAGATGCATTGCCTAAAACTGTTCTGAACCACAGCATTATGCAAATCAGTTACCAGTCAGTTACCACCACACCTACTCTTGTCTGAGCCAGAGACACACTAGGGGACAGGAAATGGCTCACCTAAGCTTAACTTACAATTTGAGGCTGACATGAATGTGATCCTGATCATAAATGTCAGTGTAAAATTTTTAAACCATTTATACTTTGTTTTTTTTTTTGTTGTTTTTTTTTACATTATTTAAGTCTAATTCAACAACAGGATTTAGAAGAAGAGACATTTTTCTATTATGAGAACATTTCATTGATCTGAGTTTGTAGATTTTATCTTTATAGATTAAGATTAAAAATGAAAAATAAATCAGAAATGATTAACACATTGGCTTGACCTGAAATACATACTGACTCTCTCCTTGTCTTCAATCGTCAAAGTGTACAGCCAGCTCACACTGCACAGTTTACATGCAGTCCTTGACATGTATTCTGCAATAAGCCCAGAAAATTGATCTTTAAAGCTTCATCAGATGGGGAGAATCAGTAAAATATGACTTTGCGTGACAGAAAGTTCTGATCATGTTTTGACATTGTGTTAAAAGGAACAATGCCGTTAAACAAAATAACAACAAGCCCGACATGGGAAATTACATTGTTGCAGAAATAAAGCTGCTCTGCGTAGTTACAACACATCGTCAACCAGACAGACATACACAGACAGGCGCAATCAGACTTTCTACCTTATCTCTACTTTCTCTTCAGAGACACAGTCATCCACTAAGTGTGCTAACAGACGCATGCAAACACTAAAACACACACACACACTTACATTGTACAAACACATGCGTACATACACCTCATATTTGGAGAAGTAAATGTACGACAAAATTGATATTTCTGCATATGAACACATACAAACGCTTTATATCACATTCTGGGGGCAGATCAGTTTGGATAGTAGTTGTGACAGTAGTCTGTGTTCCTGTCGATATGTGTTCCCCCTTAACCTCAACCTGAATCTAACCGTACACCAACCCCAACCAGACATCTCTGCCTCCTCCTGGGCCTTTTGTTCAGTGGGCTTTCAACGTTTTACAATCAGTATAGTTGGTTTTTGCTGCCATCTTTTGGCTCAAGTATAAGTCATACAATGTTTTTGTGAATGAGTTCAATTCTCTAAGGGCTGATAGCATGAAATGTTGAGACATGTCATACCTTGACTGTGTTTTTCAACTTGAAATTGTAATCAAATAATGAGTCATTAATACAATTGGACAACAAAGACTCCCTGGTGTACTACTGCAGTTACCAGCTGCTTCTCTCTCTCTCTCTCTCTCTCTCTCTCTCCGTCTCCTCAGTTCCAAACTGCAGGTTTTGGTTCAAATCAACATTGTGCCACTTGCAACACCACCACATGTACACTTCTCTCTCAATCCATACACCCCACACATCACTGATGCAATGCTACTGACTTTCACACTCCATGTTTATCTTTTGCAAATAGTTATGTTTGCTTACTTATAAATAGAACACTTATTTAGCACATTAACTTGACTTGTGTCCTCCGTCTGTGTCGAGCCGGTTTGTGACAGTGGAGATCGTGTTCTGTCTCTTTACCTCAAAGTGACCAAATGTCCCTGCAGAAAGGTGGAATAAATTGAGACGAGCAGTACAAATATGAGTATCTCATTTCCATGTTGTTCATAATACGGGACTCTCCTTTCCTAACAACATTGGGCAGACCACATAGATCTCTTTGTTTATGCCCCTACATGATGATCAGCTGCGGCCATTTTTAAAGGCTCATGGAATTTGATAACAACTCCAGCAACAATAGTGTTCCTCTCACTCATACTGTTCAAGTGTGGCAATACAATGGTAGCCCAGGGACATTATTTGCATATTGTCAAGGGGTGTGTGAACAGGGCTTAGGAGAATGAGAAATTATATCAGCCACAAAGAAAAGCAATGGTCTGTGACCAAATGCTTGATCTTCTATGCATATGTTATCTGAGACTGAGGGGTTTTGTTGTCATAAAAATGCAAATGGAAGACTGGTATGCAGGATATAATGTGCAATTACGGCTCAAAAGCGAATTTTACTCGATCAAATCCTCTTTAGTGTTCTGTATCGTATGATGTGCAGTGGACAGTATCATACAGAACCCACATAGTGGGATGATTGTAGACATAATTCATTTACAATAGCATGTAATCTGTAATAGTCAGGGCTCATCCCAGTAGTAAATCTCCTTCAGAAAACATGACGGTTGATGACTTTCATGGGCAGAATTTATGAAGTCCGGTACTATGATAGTTATGATGATTGATTGAATTTCGTTCATCAAAAGACAGTTTGTTAAGTCAAAGTGCTCATCTCCCTGAACCATGAGGAATGTTTAACAAGTGCAAATGCTTGTAATAAAACAACTGTTACCACTGGGTGGCACAATTTACTTTTTTGTCCCAAAAAGACTTTAAAATGACACATGTTCACAGTCAGCAGAATATGGAAAACCAGATGTCGTTTTTCTTTCTTTCTTTTTTTTGTAATAAAAAACCATGTGGTGACTAAAACACATTAATGTTAAGAGGAATCATTATATTCTTATGATAATTTTCTATATAAACAAACACTCAGCATCAAAAACAGGTTTGTGATGCACAAATACAATGCAGATATTTTAATGTTTTGTTTTTTATGTTGTTTTGTTTTGATTCTTTTTCAGACCCTCGTTCTGAAAAGAGTTAGAAGATGGAATGACAAACTTGAGTTATGTAATGATATAATGAAGTTTAGAGGAGTGGAGATGACTAAAGGCTGTATGGATCAGCTGGGAAGTCTGGCTACACGGAGTGAATTTCAAGATGATGATGAAAAAAGACACGTGTGATCAGGAAAACCTTTTCTGGATTTTCATAATAATGGAAAACAACAGTGTGGAGTTACTGGAAGTATTCAAGGAGGTCAGAGGTCCTCGTGTGTGTTTAAACCACTGGAAGGTTTATTTACAATGTACTGTTACTGTACAGAAGTATTCGACTTTCATACTACTTCATACTTTTTACTTCACTACATTTATTTGACAGTTGTATAGGTACTTTGAGCTGTCAGTAGATTCATGATTAACATATGAAGCATTGTTTCAGATAAAAAATACTCAGCAGAACATGAAGTAGGTAAAATTAGCTTTATCAGTAATAATAATCCAACTACTTGTGATCCCTTTAAACCAGTTGCATGTTTCCACCAGTCATCACCAGTTCGATATTTTTCCTTGTATTTTAATAGATTTTGGAATTTAGTTAAATTATGTGGTAAGTCACATTTACAAGAAAGCAAAGATTACACAAAAGTCAGAAAAAATAATAGTAAAAATGTATTTTTATTGTTTGTAATCTCACTTGTTTGTTCATTAGTGTATTTGTTCTATATTTAGATATAATTTATTTCTTCACTCATCATTTTCTTCTTTATCGTAAATAAAAGGCTGGACTTCCTCTCATCACAGTGATACTGGTTCAATTGATAATTATTATTATTGATAATTATGATGGTTGTGCTGAGGGCTCAGTAGTGAAGCAAATTCAGAATAATGAGGAAGCTTCCATTGACTGTCTCACTGTAATTAAATCTATGTAAATTGAACCCGACTCATCAGTGAGCATGTTGAGTTGAGTCATTTGTAGGAAGGATTTTGTTGGGTGTACATAACAGAAACATTTTGGGCTGTTACTCCAGTGACCGACAGATTTATAAGTTCAGCTGAATCAACATCCGAAACCAATTTAATGCAAGTGCTTTGATAGAACATGTGTTATTAAATGATACCAAATGACAGTCTCACATGTGCCTCAGTGCTCTGCGTTACTTGCCTTTGCACACCATCTCAAACCGAATGACCTCAACTCAATATCCTGTCTGCTATCAATGAGATTATGCAGGCATGCTAACAACAGGAAATTTGCTCTCACAGGGATTGACCAACAGCCATTTATAGTGACGCATGACTCAGAGGTAAGTCATGACAGTAGTGCCTGTAAGACAGGCTTGTATTTTATAATCAGTCATAGTAGGAACACCAGGTTGTCCCTGGGATTGTTGTTTCAAATGATGATTCACAGCTTGAGTGGAGATAAACTGGAGGTTGAATTTTCACTGCAGCTATGAAGATTATGGCCAGTGTGACTATATAAGGGAAGAGAATAGACCTACCTGCTCTGAGTCACGTGTTTGTGTTTGATCCACTCGTGTGTTCACATAGTATGGGGGAAAAGTCACATCAGCAGAGTCACACAGTGCTGATGAGCAAGAAACATATGACTGCTGTGCCAGCCTGTTACTGCAAGACACTCACATTGACCCATTTCCCTTTGAGGGTTGCAGCACTCGCAAGGGGGGGAGGGGGGGGGTCGCCCTCTCAACCCTTCTTGAAAAACAAAACAGAAATTGTCTGTTCCTGTGACAGAGTCAGAGCTGTAACTACCACCGAGGGCACTAAGGTCATGCCCTTGTTTTCTATTTTGTTTTCTGGGAATTTTGAGTATTGCAACAAGGGGGAGGTCTACAATACAGAAAAACGACACATGGTAGTATTTCATTGGCAGATCTCACTAGTCTTTGACTTTAAATATCTAAATTTGTCAACTTTTAAGCCAACGAGGACAAAGGAGACAGTATTGTCAGTATTCCCACTCTTAAAAGAGCATGAAATTGAGTTGGCTTTCCGCTGGAAACTGAAAATGCAAACACGCCAGCATGCACACACACACACACAGACACACACACAAACACACGAACACACACACACACACACACACACACACAAGGATTACTGAACGGGCCAAGTGGGCACAGGCCCAGGGGCCCAGGGGCCAAAGGGGTCGGGGGGGCCTTTTGAAGTAGAGGTACACAAAGTCTCTATGCTGCCCCCTTTTACAGCTGGAAGCATCCTTTGAGTCCACTGTGGCTTCTCTGACACGTCAAACATTTCAAACACAGAACTGCTAGCGAGGGTGAGCAAACCTTCTGCAGATGAACACGTGTCAGTGTGCTGCACTGAGCAGAGAGCGCAACAAAAATGACACCTCACTTTAATGCACTCGTCCAAGCACATGGGAGGCTTTATTCCTCCCACTTTGCTGACTTGTCCACTTGTTCAAACCAGTTACTATAATATAGGTGGGTAATATCCAGCAGCCAACATTAAAATGATAAATTCTAGTTTGGAACACGCAGTCAACCCTCCTCAATAGGACAAGGACTAACACTCAGTAACAACTAATTCCAAGTTATTATGTTATGGTTATGGTTTGTAATGCTGTTTACATCAGTACTATTGATGCACATCAGAAATACAGCCCTATATTTTTAATTATGCTCAACTGACAAACAAAATCCTTATTTTTCATTTAGCAGTAAGAAAAGTAACACAAGGCTAACCAACCAGCTGCTCCCTAATCCATCATGTAAAACTGTCTCCATACAAGTAAACTAAATTAAGTAAACTATTCTCTGAAGTTCTTATAGCCAAAGCCCTATATGTATGTGTGATGTCATTTTAAAAAAAGCCTACCTTTACATGTGGTGTGTATTTATGCAGGTTGCCACTGAGGAGTTTGCTGAGTGACAGGCAAATTAAAGTGAGAGGAAAAATAGCTGTCTTCCTGTTATTCACAGCACAGCGAGTTGTGCAACAGCCTGAAGGTTCAAAAGATTTGTCACTGAGGACTTATGAAACGAGAATTGTTTCCTCTGCTGAAGTGGATTAACTGATGGAAACAATGGTCACGTGTAAATACACATTTACAGAAGTAAATCTGTATACAGATGTGAAACAAGTTCGTGAAGAGAGTGCAGACAAAAGTGAAACAAAGATAAGGGAAGGCAAAGTGTCATTTAGAGAATACTGAAGTGAGAAAGGAGGGCCCAGCTGCATGTGGAGATGTGTGTGTGTGTGTGTGTGTGTGTGTGTGTGTGTGTGTGTGTGTGTGTGTGTGTGTGTGTGTGTGTGTGTGTGTGACAGTTATGATGTTGAGCCTCCAGTACAACATGTGCTCTACCAGTCACTGGATCTGTCAGGAGCTGTTGAGCGATTGATGACTTTCTCAGAGAGAAAACTCAGTGTCACGTTATTGCCAAGGAGATCGGTGAAAACACTTTTATATGGTTCTCAGTCGTTTGCCCAGAGCTTTGTACTCCTAATGCACAACCTATAATAAGCCACGTTTGTATTTCACAAATGTACATCAAACATACTCAAACCATCACATGCACACTGTTTACGTGAAACATGATTTTGACAAATATTTCTTTTTTATGTAAATATGTTGCTAAAACACAAAAGGGAAACTTGTGACAAGCCCTCCAACACTTTATGGTTCAATAAATGACAAGTTTTACATATTTTTCTTCTTAAATTTTATGTACTTTATATTTCTACTGTACGACATTTCCAAGTGAAATATTACACTTCTTACTCCACTGAATGTATTTATTAGCTATTGTTGGTAGTCACTTTACAGATTGCCTATTTTCTTTCTTCACACAAAACATTTGATAAAATTGTAAAATATGATGCATTGTTGCAGACAAAAAACCAAACAGTATATAAAATAAAATACTGCATAAACATTAGTAATATCAGTCCAATAATATCTGACAGGAGTCTGTCTGTTGTGTAATGAGTACTTTTGATTTTGCTGATAGTACTTCCATACTTTTAGGATCTTAATATTTCTACAATTGCTAAAAAATAAAGAACTTCAAAGCTTTTATAACTTTTCAAAGCCACTGAATAGTGTACTTACTTTGTGGAAATTACCTGGAAACATGTAAAAAATAATGTACAAAACACATACCTGTTTTGAATCTAATATAACATAAAATTTCTTTATTTTGTGCAATAAAAGTAGCTATATGCACACACACACACACACACACACACACACACACACACACACACACACAGTTATATGTGATGTTGGCAAACAGTGGAAATATTTTGATCTAATTTTGAAGGTACTTAAAATTAAACATGTGGATCTATAAAATATTTAAATATAAAATATTTATGTTGAAGATAAGTTTTAAACTGTTGTGTTGATTAAGTGTAATTTTCTTTTAAAATTGGCCAAACATTGGTCATCTGTGTTCTTATCTTATCACATCTAACCAGAAACCCACAGTTTAATCTTTCTGCTTCTACTCCAGTGGGACACCAGCTGACATCACACACACCCACACACACACACACACACACACACACACACTGGATCAAGTCCCCTGAGGTTGAAGCCAGCACAATGTCATTATCATCCATCGGATTGTACGTGGTCACTGCCCATTCAGTCTTGCTGACGTGCCTTTTGTGCTCAGTAATTCTTCTCACAGAAGCCCCCATAGTCCCCCCACCCCACCCCAGCCCACCCTACACCCTGTCCTACCCCCCATCTACTGCGGCCCATCTGTAATCCCATCCCCCATCCTGCACCCCCATATCCGCCCTGTCTCGCCCTACACTTCTCCAAAACAAACCAGCTGTCTTGGCCGGTCGTGTCCCCCGGGGGTGTAAACAGGTGCCGAGAGGGCCGCAGGGCCTCAGCATGTGACACATGGCTGCACGCTCCTCCAGCCTTCTCCTCCAACCTGCCAACACACCAGAGAGGGAGAGAGTGGTGCGTTTTACAGCTGTAGACTTGATTGTTACCACAGACATGGAGCTGTTGATGGTTATTAGTACAAAAATCACCTCATATAAAACCTTCTCACTGGGTCAAACCATCAGTTCACACCAAATGTTTATCATAGAACAGGTTTAAAAATTGTTTCATAATTCCCTGATTTAATTCGTAAGGAATTATTGTATTTTATATAAGTTTTTTTTTTCAAGACATTGCTGTGCAGTGTAAATATATATATATTAAAGACTCTAGGTATGAAGAAAGAACTTTAAGATGCCTTTAGCGGAAAGAAAAATATACATTGATGTGTGACCAAAATAGATAAAAGGAAAGGTGTCTGTCCTGCTGAGCCTCAAGCCAGCTGTATTTTTAGCACAAACTACACACTGTGCACAGAGAGGGGGGCGGCTGGATGCATGTCAGTGCGGCTGTACACACATACCGAAATGGTAACCACAGGTCATTGCTACTATTCTTGTACAACTGTGAACTGTCAATGGAGGCACTGATTAAAGGTTTGCACCAAAAAACAAAAGACATGAGGATGAGAAAACTGACATGTGATAATTCCTTAAGTTTGAATTAATCACAGTTTAGTGAATGAAGGAAAAGAAATAGGTGAGTAAACTTTTTTCATCAATGCATAATTTGCCTTAGCCAGCCTGACACCTTTTATGTATTACACTACTTTAAAAACTGGAATTTGTAAATGGACATCCAGCAAGTGCACCCGTCTCTTTGTGCAGAGAATTCACAACTTTTACAACCCTTTCAAGCACGCGCAAATAAGGCACCCAAGTTTGGAAAACGATCTTGAACGCAATAAAGTCTGTCTTTTGAAGCTTGAAGAACAAAGGCAGCCTCACACCCGGAACTGTCCGACTATCACTCTCTCTGTGGTGAGCTCAGCTGTGCTATACACTCTATTGTACATCTGGCACTTTGACTCCTTGACACTGTGTGTCTGTGGACTAGTGAGTGTGTGAGGGAGGGGGATGTACATCTGCATGCATATGAGAGAGCGTGTGCATATGTCAGACTATAGTTGTGGTTTAGGGACTGAGCCGTGCTGCAAACCAAACTGCCACCTTGTAGAGAAGGCGTAGTTTGTTTTTGCCTCTGACAAGCTGAGGCAAGTTGATGGCTCAGCTTGTGCATGTGCGTGACTTCTATCGTCTTCCATCTTACCACTGCTCCTAAGTTATTTACCCATGTGGAGACAAACAACCCAGCAGCAATTACTGGAAAGTCTTGTGTTGGAGATGCTGAATGTCAAACCCCATAAGCCTTTGTATAACAAACACACACAGGGATGTATCCTTATGCAATAGCAGTTACATGACTGCCAGTCGGATAATTAAGAATGTGTGGATTTCCAAAAATAAAATGGAAAAGAAAAAATGAGTGTATTTTCCTGTTAAAGTTAAAAACCTAAAACTTTATTACCCTGTGGAGGGAAATAAGAACATCATGGCCCTCTTTGGACTATAATTATGTTGCAGAGATAAACTGAAACAGATGGATGATTTAATTTTGGGAGTTTTCAAAACGATTCACAAAGAATAAATATCTTTGCTTCTGGAAACTTAGTTTTTCCTCATTTTAAGCAGCACCTATGTATCTTTTTCTGATAGCACCCCTATATAGATGGCTGCATAAGCCTAGGGGTTGTAGGGCAAAAAATTTGTTCATCATTTCCCAAGTCATCTAGAATTGAACCAGTTGGCCTATGCTGGAATGCCCCACGTTTTGTAAGTGTTAATTACTTAATTTTTAAAGCTCAGCTTTGTAGGGATATAGTATGCATAATATAGTATAGTATATATATAATATATATAAATATGAGCAGAACATTGTATAACACAAAAAATTATTGTCCTAAAATTAATAAAATTATGTAGCCTGGGGCCCTGGGGTAGTTATCCACTTTGCTGGCTTGGTGATCCAGCCACATATACATCCTATATGGTCCACTAAATAAATAAATACGTACATAAATAAATAAATAAATACATGAATGAGAACACGAACTCAATTTCATTGAACTTTCTTAGTCCACTCACATGCAATAAACTGTTTTACTGAGTGTTACATAAGTCAAGTGATCTGTGTATGTGTGTGAGTGTGAGTATGCCTATTTAGTCACAGCCACATGCAGTTTTATCAGTAAGCAATAGCAGGGAAAAGGCAGGGATTGTGCAACATCAGCGCTGCACATTTGGCCAGCTGCTCAGACTGGCCTTTCACAGGTCTGCTGTGCAGCCTGAATGGGGACTCTCAGCAGCAGCCCCTGCATTAGCATTTGATGCAGACTTCTCGCAGACTTCAGTCGGCGGACTCTGCACCGCGGATGAACTTAACAAAACTTTGCTGATCGGGGTTTAGAGCACCCTTGGTAAAACAGAAACGAAGCACTTTCACTTCGGCGTTTGAACCCTGAACGAGTGAAAAACGTGGTCTGGGTGTGACTCAAGTTGGGTGTATGTAAAAGAGCCACGGCTTGAAGAAGTGCAGACGGGACTAGATTCCCTGGCGGAGTAGCACTAAATCCACAACCCAACAGACTACCGGTGCACAGTCCGCCGCTGAGCTCGATGCAGACGGACTGAGTGCGCTAAAACTGAAGGGTTTAACTCCGGGATGCTTCCGTGTGGCGTTTAATAAACAACAATAACCTGATTTCAGCTAAATAACGCGTTCGTCTCTGCTGTTTGGACCGTTTGAAGAGCAACTGTCCCCGTGTTTTGTCCAAACCGACGGACTTCACGACACTGGAAGGACTTAACTGAACTCAAGATGTCAATTTTGCCTTTCACTCCCCCCATTGTCAAAAGACTTTTGGGCTGGAAGAAAGGAGAGCAGAACGGCCAGGAGGAGAAATGGTGTGAAAAGGCCGTGAAAAGTCTCGTGAAGAAGCTGAAGAAGACGGGACAACTGGACGAACTGGAGAAAGCCATCACCACCCAGAATATTAACACGAAATGCATCACTATACCAAGGTAAGGAGAGTTTGAGCGCTGTGCTGATGTTGACCGTGAGATCAGCATCCCAGCCATCAGAGGTGGGCAGGTCAGCCTCTTGTTTTTTGTAAAGCATTTAATCAATTACACCCTTGTTATGAAAAAAAATAATTTTATACCACTGTTTGCTAACTGTAGCGTGCTCACCTCACACATGTTTGGCATCCTCTCTTGACTGAGAAGGTGACATTTCCACTTCCTTCCTCGTGTCAGTATTTCAAACTCTTCCCTCTTCGTTTATTATACAGTAACATGGTGGCTGAGGTAATGCTTAACGAGCTAACAGTGGTCCAGAAGAAAAGCTAGCTCAAACATCTCGTCAGCGAGCTGCCATGCCATCATATGTGCAGGTTACTTTAAGTGAAGTGAGTCAAGGAAACAAGTTTTAGCAGTTTTCTCTGATCAAATTGACATTTAACTGAAGTCCTTTTGTTGAAAACGACCTATAGTCTGTGCATGTACTGCAGCGCACATGCAATGCAAAAGCACAAATGGAGTCCAAGTTATATAACTTGGCCTTAATCTGGGACGCTTTCTAGCTCTGTAGTGTTAGTGCGTAGGCGAGTCTATGGAGCTGGGCTCTTTTATCTCCTTTCATTGCCTCTGTGAGGGTTTCTGCAGGTCTTGAAAAGTTTTTTTATGAAGCATAGAATTCAGTTTCCCCAACAACAATGCATTAGAAGATATTACAAAGTCTTCGAGACGAGGTTGCCGATAGTTACCCTACATATGTACAAACTAGAGGTAAGATTGCAGTGACAGTGGATTATGCTGCAGGACGCTGTTCAACGTTGAGTTACAGTCAACAACATCAGACCTGGAGCAAATACTGTCACTGCTGCTAAAGCTACAGTAGCTCAGAAGCTCATCAGCTCATGATGGGCAAGTGTTGATTAATCATTTTCAACTCGTTAATCCATGCATTTTCTGCCAATTTAATCAATTATTTCATTAGAAATTATTGTTGTAAACTGCCTTCAATTTGTCTTTTAGTTTAGTTTAGTTTGTGAAACAGGCTTTTAATTGCATTCTATGTGCAATTAAAGTCCTTGAATTTAATTTGTTGAAGCCAACAGAAACCCTGTTTATATGGGCCTTTGTCCATCTGCACATTATTTAGATCAAATAATCAAAACTTGTATTTGACAACAGATTTAGGGAGTCAGTTTCTTCATAAGCAGTCACTTTCCTCCCCTGATGAAAGGCTGTGTGTGCCAGGTAAAAGCTTGAGAGGTGCCGTTTGTAAACACAGGCAGTGTCAGCCAGAAGTCTTGAGTTTTATTTATCTCACTTTCTAAAATGTGTTATTGTAATCTTATTAGTCGAGCAGTAGTAGCATATATCTGTCTATATCACATAGAGATGAGAATTTTTTGCAAGTCCAAGTCAAGTCTCAAGTCTGTGGACACAAGTCAAGTCTCAAGTCTTTGGTTGTAATGAGCGTTCTGTAATCTGCTGCATGCTTTTCTTAGAACACTGCATTGCCATATCTAAGAATATATGTACTGCATTATCATCACTCCTTCATGTATAGTTGCGCATGATAATAAGTGGTGTAATGCCGTGTAGCTCGTCACACATTTCCGCAATATTAATGCACCAAAAACATAAAAAACTACGAAATGCCCTCAGTGGAGTGTAGCGCTCCACCAAGGCCCATGTCAAACAATTTACACCTGGGAAATTCACTGGAAATTATGCGGATCTGCGTCATAATGTAATGGGTTGATGACTTCACGTGACTTCCTTGATGGAGGTGATAATATAAAGATTGTTCACGAGTCCCAAATCTCGAGTTAAAGTCAAGTCTCAAGTCGCAAACTTGAATCACCATCTCTGACATAACATACACTCAGTTTTTTAAGTACACCCTGGTAAATTTTGTCCAATCCATGTATAGTACATCAGTGAGGGTATAGCTGAAATTATTAGTGATAAATTGATTAGTTGATTGATAGAAACATAATCAGTATTATTTTGATGACTGTTCATTAATCGTAATTTTTCAAGTGAAACTAACAAATACTCCAAAGCTTCCAGCATTTCAAATATGATAAATGATTACTTGCAGCCCTAAATGAGGGTAGTCAACCTCTCACTGTAGTGCAAAATAATTCAACACACCCACAATCTATATATTCTAAAAAAGTGAAGTTGAATCAACATCTTTCTGTAACAGCTGAAACAAAATCGAACAATTAAGTAGGATTTATTGGGTTGTCATATTAGTTTTAGTCAGGTGTATTTCATAGACTGGCAAAAGTGTGTATGTTCACAGCTATTTTTAAGTGTGTACTATTTTTATAAGTTGTAGTAGGTAACAAATAAAGGCTCAAACCTTTGCTTTAGTCCACAAAATTTCACTTGCGTCTGTGGGCAATTTAGATTTAATAGCACACAGTGTGTCAGATGAAAATGTAACCTCACACAGGGCACTCCCACATTCTTGATTGCCACAAGTGTGCATATCACAGCTTGCACAGGCCTGGGCCAGTATTGAGAGTTAAGCCTACCCGGAAAGTTAAATAATGTTTGCCGTGATCCAGGTTTCATATTTCCCACCGACTAATGCAGAAGGGAAGAGGCAGAGTGCATTAAGATGACCCCAGATCAGAGTTGGCTGTCAGTGTGGGCTAACAGTGTCCCTGGAGAGCTGCTGTTTCTATTAATTCCCCTACGTTCTGGCTTGCTGACAGCAGCTGCCTGCATGTTCAGGCATGTCCATGGGGAGGTCAGCTCCTATCTCTCTGACACATGAACTCCCAGATGGGGCTCATCGCTACCCCTTTTGATGACGGTTTGCTGTGATGCTGAGTGCTGAAGGAAGCAGGCACTGCGCATTGATTGAGTCAGGAGTTGCATCTCGTGGTGGAATAGCAGATCAGGTATCTTGTGTGGTAATTTAAGGGAGGAAACAGGTGATTCACTCATCACAGCTGATTCAGATATCATATCTTAGAGGGGTAAATGCCAAGAGCCGATTTTGAAATCTCAAGGTTAATGTTTTCTAGTTTTGTCAAACAAAGTTAATGATGTTTGTACATTTTGTCCAACGCCACGCCTTCCTGTAAGTTTTACGTCTGTATTACATCTATCCTAGCCCTAACTTACAACTGTTCAGCTTGCCAGATTGTAAAAATGAGATGCTTATGAGCTTTTGAAAAGCCAGCTGATTTAAAAGAGCTGTGCGCTGCTAGATAACATTTAAAATAACATGTCAAACTGTGTGAGTTTGGTCAGAGACAGTTATTTTTGGGTGTTGGTGGTGGTGTGTGTGTGGTTGATGTGGGCGCTGCGGTGGCTTGTGCATGTGTGTGTATATGTTCCAATATGTTTACACTGGAGACAAAGTCTGCATCCCATGAAAAAACATTAGTCACAGTCACTTTGAATTACAATCCCATTTGAAGTTGAAAACAAAATGCACAGTACAGTATATCAGGGCATGCCTATCGCATGGGCAGGGCTACGGCTTTACTTGCCTTTTGGGTCACTGTGGTTTTGACAATGAGCTGTTTTTACTTTTTGGAAGAACACTAAGCAAAGTGAATGCTCAGGCTCCTGTCCAAGTTCATGCCTTAGTCATTCAACAACGAGCAGTTGTGGCATTGTGGTATTGACCTAGCTTCCCTCCCCCTTTTTCTGCCCGTTTCTCCTTTTAAAATCCTCTCCTCCTATGAGCTGTAAACTTTGGTTAGTCACAAACATTGGTGTGTAAAGTGCGTCAGTCCATGAAAGTCTACCAGTTTCCAATGGTGGAGGCGGGGATGTGAAGTGTGGTAGCCTGCTTTGCTCGGATGTGACAGGATGACTAAGAAATGACTTTCTTTGTGTTTTCAAGAAGCATTTGTAAACAGAAGCCACGTCTGTTTCAGTTATAACTGTAGGTTGGTCAATATCTCAGGTGGTTCTACTGTAACCGCCCAATAACTAAATATTCTTGCACTAAAGTAACAAAGCCCTGCAGTGGCCATAGGAATTCTGACCCTCTGACATCTCTAGAGCAAAGTAGGAAATGGACATAAAGTCAGAGGTAGAAGGAGAAGGTCAGGTTGATTGGATGGGTTGACAAAACATCACACTGCTACTCAGTTCCTGTTTCCTACGGCCATTATTGTTCCCTTAACTTAACCAAGATGATGAAGGTTCCCTAACCTTAAGGAAGCAGTTATTTTGACCCAGACCACAATGTTCCCTTAATATTAACCATTGAGTTACTTAAACCTAAACCTTGACCTCTCCTTAACCCTAACCATCAGTCATTATTGTGTGCAAACCTGCCCACACCTTAACCCTAGCGGTGTCAGGTCAGGGCACAGTTTTAATTTTGCAATGACTTGTAACTGCAAGACCAAGCAGAAAACACTTGCCATCTTTGTCATTCTGGAAGACAATTACAGATATAGGTATATTTTTTTGTTTAATTTAGAAGAGTTTCTGACTATTAAGCCAAGCGTTCATTAACATCCTACTGCAAGATATATACAGTATTTATTTGTAGCCTACTTGCGCTGTTACTTGTAGTGCAACAATGGCATACTTCAAGTTTCTAAATTGGTCACTTGCTGAGCCTACAACATTAGGTTTGTTCTTTGACTACATACATCTCAGGCTACACAGGCCTCTCCACTCAAGTTTACATCGACAAGCAAACTTCATTCTTTATCTTAAGAAGACTGATCATACATACTGTGTCAGGGGTGCAGTTAATTAGTCAAGTGCATCACAGCAGTACTTGGCTCCCTTTAATTTAACTGGGCAGACCACCTAACGTTAGATAATATGTGAGGAAACCCATATATTATGTGAGGTTAATATATGAGGAACTGTAGCTATATGTTACGGCAGACATGCAAAAATTAATTTTCACAAAAAAAGCGTAGATTCATTTCCTGATGTGATAAGGATAGCAGTATTAACACTGACCCCAACCAAGCTTTATGCTTATTGAAAATGTAGTAGACAAACAACGAAAGCAGACTTGTTTAAATTCTTCTGTAAATATAATTAAAAAGTATTTTACAGTCACACTCTCACATTATTTAACTTCTTGGTGTAAGTCAAGTAGTGCTTCAGCTAACAAATATTTTTCATTATCAGTTAATGTGTCTATTTTTTCAATTGCTCATTTAATCGTCAAGCCTTCAAAATGTCAGAAAATAGTGAAAATTGTTCATCATCCAGAGCTTCCTGAGCCCGATGTGATGCCTTTAAATTGTTTGTCATATTCTATGAACTGTCCAAATTCAAAAATCTTCAATTTACAATGACATAGATAAGATAAAAGCAGAACATTTTCGCATTTGAGAAACTAGAACCAACATGTGTTTGGCAATTTTGTGCATTTTTGTAACCTAGATAATCGATTATCTATTATTAAGTCGTCATCAATTAATTTCCTGGCAATTAACTAATCAATAAGTTTTAGCAGTTGTAATGTGCAAACTAATGATAAAGCCACTAGGTATCAGTAATTATCTATTAATTTTTTTGTAAAGGCGTCTTCTTCATAGACATGACATTAAACTGGCAGACTTGCCTCTGAAGAGAGACTGTAACGAACTACATAAGCTGCGACAACAGATGGAATTTAGTCTGGCGTTGAAATTAGAAGGCGCTGACAGGTAAACTCAATAACTTCTGGTATTGTCTAGTCTTGCGTGCCAATTGTTACACAAACATTGCGTTCCTATCTGTGATGGTCCTGTCATGTTTGGACAGAGACTAATTCTTTAACTGAGGACTATATATTGAAACCAAACAGAAAGATACACCTATTAATTTAGCAGGTTTTATGTCTAACGGTGGTTTGATAGTTAATAGGGCTGCATGGGAGATTACGGAGCTGTAAAATAATGTGGGAATCCAAAAGCAGTTTGGTTGGGGAACACTCGTGATATGTTAACAGAAATTATCAGAGGTGTGTATTGCGTGTATGTGTGTTGTGTCTTTTCACAGAGCCTGGGGGAGTGGATTCCTCACTTCTACCTACCTTAACTTACTCTGGGTTTGGGCCAGTGCTGGGTAGTGCTTTTGTCTTGTCCACACACATCCCTCCTGGCAGCAAGACTACTGTCTGATTCACACTGCTGCATGTCAGGGCAGGAGGTAGGGAGTGAAGAGGTACCAGGCACAGAAATAAAAGATAGGATAAAACAAGAAAGACAAGGAATAGAAAGACTATTATGACTATTACTATGAGAAGGAGGGAAAAAGGAAGGGAGGGAGGAAGCAAGAGGACAGAAAGACCAGCACTCTTTCACAAACAAACATCACCATTCACAGGTCCACAATTATATTTAATTGTGCTTAAACCACAGCTCCACAATCAAATAAAGGTGTCTTTGTGATCCAGAACAGCATGATTTATGACTGAAAGACATTGAAGTCAAACATTTTTTTTTAACCAATCCTATTGTAGATTTGGAGAAAAAACCTGGTTAGATTAGACCTGGACCCAAAGTGGAATAGTTGGGTTGCTGGGCTGGGCATTGAACCTCAGTACTTTTTTGGTACTGACAGAAATGTAGCTGTGGCCCAGAGAGCCAAACATCAAAATTGTTTGGTGTTTTTAGACTTTCATTTTATTTTGGCTAAATTCTTTAGTGCAAGTTTGAATTTAACACTCGCAAATGTTCACCCCTTTTGTTTTATGAAACAGGTTTTGTAGAAAAATGTGTTTTTATTTCTCAAAGAAAGGTTAAAAAAAATGATCTTGGTCTCAATACTGAAACATATTGGTCCTTTTCAGCTGTATCGGGTTGATACAATAACACCAACATACAAGTGCAAGTTGTTATCAGCCAGATTAATGCTGTAGTGTTAAGGGCTCTGATAGAGGGACAGAGGTAGAATGAGAGAAACTGTGCCAGAGATAAAAGAGGAATACAGAGCTCTGAAGAGGAGTTGGGGATTCCCACTGTGTCTGGTGCTGGAGGGGAAGACCTGTCATCATGGTAGAGGAATGTACTTTAATCAGGGAGGACAGCTCATCAATGATAGACAGAAGAAGACAAAATAAAAAGAGTGAAAGCAACAGAGGTGAGCAAAGAGACTGAAATTTCAGAATGTGAAAGAGAAAGGTAAACCAGAAAGCCAAGGGTTTAGATGAAGGAAGTGAAGGAGACAGAATATTTGGCAAAAGGCAGAGTGATGGATTCCCCAGCTTATCGGAGGAAGACCACGGTTAGTGTGGTTTGCATGTAGATAAAGAAAGACGCTAATAGCTGAGATAGAACTGGTTTGTTTTCCTGCTAGACAGCAGTTCAACATCAAAAGAAATGTGTCTGCGTGTGTCTGCATGACAGACTAGATTAAATACACACAGACACACACACGCTGCAGCTACTGTCAAGATATTGTGTATGCCTGTAGTAATACTGCACATACATATTGTATATATAGTATACACAGTGTGTTAATGCTTGTTTGTGCTTCCTAGTGATTTTAATATTTCCAGTCTTTTTCTTGAACTAGTTGTTAGCCATCATATTTGACACATGTTTTGTTACTATGATCAAAGTTGATTTGGTTGGTTTAGTTAATGAGAATGAACATACATGGTCATCGTATGTCAAATGCAGAACCAAAGATCCTTGCACTTTTCTCTAACTGTCCTCTTAATTATTCTTCAAGTCTGCTATCTCCTTTTTAGACAAGCACACACACTCTGTCTCACTCACCAAGTTGGTTTTCATGTCAAGTATCACACCTGAGTCATCCGAGACAGCATTGTCTGACAGAGACGCAATACAAGAGAGGTTAGAGAGAGTTTATGTGTGTTTTCTGTCTGTGTGCGGTTGGCTGCTCTAATGACGGTAATAAGTTACCCACTTCAGCTGGGTTCAGGATTTCTGTCATTGTTTGATTTGCTTGATAGAAATGGGATCATGCTTTGAGTCAAGACAGACAAAGTATGTTTGTGCATACCTGTGTTATAGTTTTAATCTTCTTGTAACCAAAGAGTTATGACCTCAAAGACAGAAATAGTCAGTGGCTTCAGCCGGATGCTACTGCTGGATAATGATTACATTTAATTGTCACATAGTGATGGTGTAATATTGTGATATTGACATTGTTATTACTGATGTTTAAATGAATAACGAGGATTTTAATTGAAATGACACCAAATCACATTAAACTACATGAAGTATCTTGTAGTTTGTCGTGCTAAACTTTCAATTTAGATTTTCTATATGCAAGTCGTATCGTGTGTGTGTGTCTGTGTGTCTGTGTGTCTATGTGGTTAGTCAGCTCAGAGGAATGCTCTCTCTGCCTGCCGGGGCCTTGAGGAGGGCGTGGGCTGCTGTTTGGTTTGTGGCTTGCACCAGGGGTGGAGGGGGTTAGAGAGACAGCGTTGCCTCAACTTGGCCCCGGCCGTCTCACTATCTGCGGGGGAGTGCGCGTGTACGACACAGAAACACACACACACAGTCACATGCACACAGACACGTTCACCAGACAACAAACCTGCCTTTGTGCTCCACTGGCCACTAGTGCTACTGCTGCTGCTGCTACGGGTGCTGGACTACAGCTGGATATGTGTGAGAAAACAACTTGACATGAAGGAGCAGGGCTTTAAATGGAAAGAGGGAGATTACTTTTAAGCCAGGAGCACAAGTGAAAGTCTAAAAATATAGAAATTGAGTAGCAAACCACTTAGAGGTTTGGTTAAAGTAGCTGAAGATAAGCAGTGTCACTAAATATTCCATAGTGGTCCAGGACTCACTGAAAAGCTTCAGCAGATGAGTCAATAAACATGAATGTTCGTGGGACACTGCTTGGAAAAAAAATCATGTGTTGAGCATTTGTTTTATTAAGTTGTCTGAAACATTCATCCTCGAATCTGCTCTCAAGATGAGAGCACCACTTCAGTCAAAGAAGAAGTAGAAACGTAAGTCCAGTCAGGGGCTCACCATACACTTGTATGTGAAGGACACCCAGTACAGCATCGCAGGAGACTAGGGATGGGTTCTGATGGCCAGTTCCTTAATGGATCTGGTTCCTAGTTTGTCAAAAACCCAGATCATTTAGCTTGATCATGAACTCTTGTTGAATCCTTCATTCGCATCCTCAGTTTAGTCTCTTTTGTCTCTCTCTCTCTGACATTACAGGTGTCAGCAACGAAAAACAAGACTGATGGCTTAACAAATGTGTGACAACTCAGCAAAATTAGACTCGGTGGATCTTCTTAAAAGGCTTTTAACCTGTCTGATGTGTAGCTGGACATCAGTTCATAATTAGATTCGTAATCTTGTTTATTTGGTCTTTGATCAGATATTGTATTTCCTGATTTAAATACAAACATTGTCATTTTAAAACTATTTTAGTTCATGTATGGCTGCTCGTGTTTAGACATTTGTCTAGTCCTTCACTCCCGGTGCATGCAGAGATAGCTCCATGATCTGTCGACAGAAGTGTACACTATTTTAGCCACATTTCAGCTAACATAACTTATTGTATTGGCCTGCATTTCAGATCTTTGACCATTAGCTCAGAATCAACAATTAACTAATGACGTAAGATGTTGGACTGGCCGTGGGGTTGACATTTGTGTCCAAAATTATTAGACCCCAAAAGTAACAGAAATGGTGGATAATCAAGCAAGGAAAAGGCAAGGCATGTTAAAATAACATAATAATAACATAAAGCAAACTTAAAGGTTTTTTTTAACAGTAGGAATCTCACTTTGTGAGATATCATATCCAGGTGGAGGATGGGCTATCACTGGATTAGTAGATCTGCCTACACTCCTTCACTCCCTACTGTAGGAAAAATTACTTAACTGGACTGTGGGGAAAAATTTATTGATGACTTGCATCTGGAATATTTTCTGTCATTCATCACTTTGATTCAGAAAAAGAGAGACAGGCTGCTCAACTCATTGACTATTAGCAGTAAAACTAATGGTTGCCAGTCCTCTATCGTCTCCCCAGTTTTTGAGTTCAGACTGTTATTTGTCGTCTAGCCTTGCCAGTCGTCTGTCTCCTGGTTTCTTGTTTCACATTAGACCCTCCTTCACTGGTCCCAGCACACTCCAGCCCTATGATATCACCTGTGGGACTTGCTTTTCTCTCACACTCTATTCTTGGTTTGCTTCCTTCACCCCCACAGTCCCCCCCCCCTTCTTTTGTAAGAAAAAGAGAAGTCTGATGGCTTTTCCAGAGAGAGTGGGAGGTGTGTGTGTGTGTGTGTGTGTGTGTGTGTGTGTGTGTGTGTGTGTGTGTGTGTGTGTGTGTGTGTGTGTGTGTGTGTGTGCGGAATATGTTCCTCTGTGTGAGTTGCTCCACTGCCGGAATGCACTCACATGCCAAGATTTGTGAACTTTGGGCATTTTCTTTTGTGTGATAAAGTTGATTGCTACTGGCACACAATGATAAAATATTTGTAAACCAAAACATCTAAATAAGACATAAAAAAAAGTTTTGAAATCTGTTTGTCTTTCAAGAAAATGTTCATGTGAAAATAAAGGATTTACCATCTGCCCCCCTTTGTCAAAGGACTTTCTAGGACGGCAACAAGTAGTTACTTTCATTTTGGTTAGTCTTTTGATTGTTTTCTTGATTAATTGTCTCTGAAATGCCTTGTATTTGTCCAAAACCTCAAAAACAAAAGACAAAAGAATATGAGAATATGTAACCAAAAAAGAGTTTTTGCTTGAAAAATGACTGAAATGATTGACCTCAGATATTAAGCCATATGGATTAGCCAAAAACACACATCCCCATCTGGTTCTTTTAAATGAAAACGATGGATTGTGTTGTAATATTAACTAACTCTAAAAATCCTTTCAAATACAAACTGCTGTACAGTGTTTCGGCATCTGATAGGCCTTAAAACTGTCTGTTACTGGACCGTCTCACTGGTGTCCAAAATAACACGCCCCCACTGATGCAGCCCCTTGAATTGTTTTATTGTTGTCTTTTGGTCTGAACACAGGGTTATACATACATATAATAATGATAATGATAATAATACAGTTAATTTATAGAGCACTTTATATAGAACTTATCAAAAACCAGATATTGCAAAGTGCTGTACACAGACAAAATGAAAAAGAAACAGATATGTGGTTAACCCCATGTCATTGTGTTGGTTGTTAATGAGTGTGTTCACTTCAATGTTAAAGTCAGTGTTACTGTAGTTTAACCACCTCCCTCAAACCAATTCAAGTGGGAGAGGAAGATAAAAGGAGATGCCAGCTGCAGAGAGGACTAAAACTGAAACCGTCTTTATTTCGTAATTGTGTAATAAGAGTTAATTCTGAGTAATTCTGTGGTTGTAGATTCTTTGAATTCTAGCACGACAAGGGATTAACATGTGATAACAGTCGTACGAGAACAGGTTCGACGAGGGTTGAAAATGCATTCATTAACGTGTGACGTACGTGCCTGGTATAAAAGCAGATGAAGCAGTTTTAGGGAAAATGAAATCACCAACATTGTTAAATTATAACTCTTCATTGCAAAAAATAACTTTACAGGTTCGGTGAAGTGTGTCAGGTTTCAAAACCAAACTAACTTAATTCCTTTCTTCTGAATTAGTGAATGATTTGTCTCTTCGCATGTTGTTACTGGAAGACAGCAGCCCTCTGCTGAATGTCACTGGACTGCAGCCCCGTTGCTCATGGCTCGACAGACTGGCCACAGACTTTATGAAAGGCACAAAGGCCATTTCAGCTCTACAACCCCACACTCCCACCACCACCACCACCCTCACCCCTCACTCAGCACTGGGACGGAGGGATAGTGGGACAGACGGAGGAGAGAGAAGGGGGTGGGGGGGGTGGGGGTTTAGGGGGCCCAGTCACAGACACTCTGAGCTGCCCTGAGCTGTTGAGACAGTCTGCCAGCCCTATTGTCCAGCAGCACCCTCCTTTCTTTATCCATCACCCACTTTGTCCTCCCTGCCCTGTTCTCTTAGAGGACAGATTGTGACTGGAGGTCCTGGTGTTTTTACATGTATTTGAAGGCACTTAAGCATTATTTATCTTAATTTTTGATTTACACAATTACACACAAAAAAAAAACTAGACTGTAAAATGCATTTAGTTTAGCTCGTAGTGTTTGCTGGCAATTTTTAGTGTGCTTAGATTTTCATTTGAGTTCGAAGCTTGGCAGAGAGTTGTAAAAGGTCCACGTCAAAAGGTCTTAGCCCTCAAGGAGAGAGAGAGAGAGTATGTGTGTGTGTGTGTGTGTGTGTTCAGCACTTTTAGGACCATTGCCAGCCCGAACACACACACAGTGTATATGTTTGTGTCTCTGAGCGTAACTGGGCATGCCTCAGAGTGTTTGTTTTGTCCCCCCACTCCCCCCCACCCCCACCCCCACCCCGCTCATGGAAGCTCAATCTGCTCAGTCTCAGTCTGTTTTATGAGTCAGGCAAACACACATGCCCACATATCTAAAGTTTGTGTATCTACTCCTCTTCACAATCACATACTTTGGCATATCCTCCTCCCTTTCATCTTCAAACAGCCTTTTCACACAGTTGATTACTAAATGTGTGAATCTCTTGGAAGCAAAGTCATTCTATCTCACCATCACTCATACCCTTGTGTGTGTGTGTGTGTGTGTGTGTGTGTGTGTGTGTGTGTGTGTGTGTGTGTGTGTTTGTGTACGTGTGTGTGTTTGTGTGCGTGTGTGTGCGTGCGGGTGTGTGGAGATTGTACTCCCTACCATTGACGAAAACAGACATGCTGGTTTGTGCTTTAAAGTCAGGTTCAGCCTCGGCCGCAGGTCATGGCACACAATCATGTCAACACAATTTCCCCTGCGGCAAAAAAAAAAATCTATACTAATTTGTCCCTTTCATTTTTGGACATCAATTTCACTGTGACTGTCTCTTGACACAGAAACGTCAGCGCTTTGACTCTTGTTCTCAGTCAGAAAGGGAATTAAGAAAAGATGTAGGCTATAATCACAGGCAGGTTTTAACTAATCTTACATGTTGTCTTTACAGATGGCAGCAAAAATCAATCAAGGACAGATAAGTGGAAGTTTGGACATCATAGATATTTTTTATTTTCTTTATTTTTGGGGTTTTCAGTTAGTCTTGATTAGCCGTGCAACCAAAAATGGACTGTTTTGATATTGATATTTGATTAATCATCATTAAGTCATCAAGTCGTTTTCCAAGCAGAAATTCCAAAGAAGTTATAACCTTTTAAATGTGAGCATTTGCTATTTTTATTTGTCTTATGTGATATTGTGATTCTGACATTTTATACACTGTACAATTCATTGATTAAATAAGAAAATAATTGGAAAACTAATCAATAATGAATATAATTATCAGGTGCCAAATTAAGGTCGTAGTTGAAAACTGTAAACAACAACTTTCAGACAATGGAACAAGTTTCAAATAGTGACTGAAACTCTGCCCAAAGACGCTAAGTTGGCAACACTGCCTGTAAACGCCCCCTCATGATGCAATAGAAAAACTGTTCCTGCCAGTTCATTTTGAAAGAGCAATGGCCAATGGGGAAAGTCCAACACTCGGCCGGCTGATCAATGGTATAACCTGATCACTGAGTCCCACGGCATTCGGCTGACCAATTGTGTAACTTCATCAGTCAGTCACTCAGCGATATTCGTGTATGTCAGGCAGGCCTCGCTGTCGCGGTCAGAAATACATTTTTATGAAGTTAAAAGTATAAATCTGTAACACAGGTTTACATCAATTACTAGAATTAAGCAAATTTTAGTATAAAACTGGAATAAAAATTTACATTTAAATTCATGTCTAAGCCAAAATGCTCCCAAAATTAGCTGGTACCATTTTCACAACATGAGAATTCACAAATTTCTCCTGTTGAATCACTGTAAACTGAATATCTGATACTTGTGTTTGGTACACTTTACAGCTTTCTGACATTTTACAGACAAAACTGCTAATTGGTTTATCGAAAAAATGATTGTTAGTTGCAACCTTTACACCATTGCATAACTGGATAAAGTCTGAACACACAATTAGCTCATGCTGCAGTCGGCTTATACACTATTAATTTCAAGGTTTAAGGTGATACTGTTTACTTTATTAAAGCCAAATTTGTGACAAACCGAAAAAAACACTTTATACAAAAGTGAATATCACAAAATATGTATATTTTAAGCAAAACAAAATAAAGTTATTCCTTCATGATTGGTATTCATTTAATATTTCAGTGTGAGTTGTTACGTGTCTGTAAATAAAATCAGTCTGTTGACCAGTTTCTGGTGCCTCAGGGAGCAGCTGAAGGTTGAAAACTTTTGGCCTGAATTCTTGGATTCTTGGAAGCCTTCAGATCCCACCCATGTCCCTCAAATCTTCAGTCTGGAACACACACACGCACACAGGAGCCCGGGGAATTTGGGGTCATAGTCGTCTCCCCCCCACCCCTGCCTCCCCCTGTTACATAGCTGAAGGACTCTGAGCTTCAAATCATTTTTAAGTGTTTTGCAGGATCTGAAGTTGGATGTTTAGACAGTGCTACAAGCTCTTCCTCTAAACAACAGGCTGAGGCTTGGTGGTGGTGCAGGAGTGGTTTTTACTGTCACAGAGGTGTTTCTCATCAAAGTCTCGTTCAGCATGCCGTCATAAATCTCTTCAATAAAGTGAGTCAGTCAGATTGAGAGGGCTAGTGTGTGTCTCGACCTGTCCATGTGTTTCATAAACACAATGTTTTGACTGTTGCTGTTTGTTTTTCTTCTTTTTTTTATCTGTAGATAAAGAGCAGTGATGGAGGAATTTAGATATTGTAGCATCACATTGTAGCATTATACTATATTATATTATACATTACACGTAAAAGTCCTGAATTAAAAAAAAAATAGTACAGAAGTATCAGTAAAATTTAAGTATCTAAATGAATGCTCATTATGCAAAACCACTTCTTTCATAGTGTTACTGTACACTATCATGGTATATTATTCTGTTTTTTATCACTAACAAATACATGTTAGAGCATTTCGGTGTTGTAGTTTGTCAATGTGGTGCCATTTTTAGATATTTCATACACTGCCTGTTAGATTAATTAAAGTATCATAGTAGTTTCCTTTTTCTTGTTTTACTTAATAGTAAGTTGAATATCTTCGGCAGGATAATTGATTATGAAAATAATCATTAGTTGCAGCCCTAGTTCACAATTTCAAATATTTTTTTAAAAAAAAAGGCTTTTCTAAATGTTTTGTGAGGAACACGTTTGTTTATTAGACCTCAGAGACATACACAATTTGTTTATCCCACTGAAACACTGAATGTAAACATATGTTTGTTTACAGTAAGGTGACCTTTAAGCCCAGGGACAAATTACAAATCTTTGAAAACTTAAAAAAATATAAGTGATAAAGTGGGCTTTACAAAGACAAGGACTTTAAGTAGGACACCAACTAGCCAGTATTGCCACTGGAGTTTGTGCATGTCTGTCTCAGCCTACACAGAGTCTAGCCCCACCAAACACCCACTCAGCAGCAGGGACCTAGCACACATACCACTGACATCAGATCAGCCCTGTCTGAACATTTAACACAGTAAGCGAACACCTTACAGTAC
Source organism: Seriola dumerili (assembly GCF_002260705.1). NCBI lineage: Eukaryota > Metazoa > Chordata > Actinopteri > Carangiformes > Carangidae > Seriola > Seriola dumerili. Next base: position 561,170 of record NW_019175704.1, read on the forward strand.
ATCCACAATAACCCTGCATTAAGTGGTACGCCTTTGAATCTTTTAATGCAGATTTTTTGTAGATAATGTCAGAGAGGTATTGTTCCAACTTGTGCAGTTCGTTCTGTAATTAATCTCGTTTCCTTCAGTCAATGTTGTGTGTGTCTTCATGTGATCACTGTTCCTCTTCGCAAATGCATTTTTCATGTGTTTCCCTCGTGGCATCATGACTTGGAGGACAATTTCCTATGATTCACTTTTTCAGCTGTCTTTGTTACTGTGATTTAGTTGTTTCAAAGCCACTAACAGTTTTTATGTTTGTTTTATTTTGTCCAACCCTTGTAAAACCAATTAGCTTTAATGGGGGTGTAACAAAGTGACTTTTGATGCAACTTACTGAGCTAACAAAAAGGCCTGAATTGCTGCTGCATCAGTCAGAAACACTTTAAAATTATGCAATGTGTCGAAGGGAAAGCCTCAATAAATCGTGACTTGATGCGTGCCAAACACAGGAAAACTGCAATAGAAAAGAGGAACAGTGATCACAAGTATCACAAGGCCTTCACAGACGCTGACCAGAAGTCATTTAACTAAATGTTTAAAGCTGAACAGCGCTACAAGCTACAATACAACTTTAAAAATGTTCAGAAGGGGTTTGACAATGTTGCAGAGTTTTATACTTGATTACAGTGTTAGAGTTTATTTGTCTCCTCTGTGTTAGTATCTTGATTGTACTTGTGGAAGGAGCCAGATATCTCAACACTTAGATCAAAAGCTGAGTAGTGAGCCAATATGTGTTTTTTATCCTTGAGTTCTTTGATCACACACGCATCTGTGTTGCTTGTGTTACATTGTTATGTTCTTAGCCATGATGTAGTAGATTCATTATTATTATCATTATTGCTGTGATTATGTTGCTCACTTCCCTTTTTTGATGTGTCAGTATTGATAACCTGCGTGATGCTAGTGTGGCTCACTCTGGAAACAAAGAACAAGCTTTAATAGAGACAGTACAATACAGCGATACATTACTTCTGTTTTTATTGTGAGATTTATGAAGAAGTGCAGTTTTATGTTTTATTGATTGACCATAGTAATGTTTCTTGGTTGAGGACACCTCTGCTATTAACTTTAAATTCTTTGGTCACAAATTGACAGCTTTTATTTATAAACTGTGAAAAATGTGTCAACCTAATTCCAGCTTTTCAGCCATTAGATAAGCAATAAAACCTTGCACTGCCGTACCTGTATAAAGTTCATACAGTTTAAGGTTTGTAGGGTGCAGGAGAGTTCTTCTGGGTTATACTGATGTATTCTTACAGGATTCTTTCTTGCTTTTGGGTTCTTAGTTTTGTAGAGTGAATCAGTCGTGCATTAACACACCAGTTCTCATTTACAGTCTTTAGGGATGCGTTTCTTTAGATCCAGAGCTTCACCAGCTTTCCTCCAGTGACAGCTTGCTTCTTCAACTGTATGCTTCTCTATGTTTGTGTGCACATAAAGTACTCAGACACCATCTGAAAAATTCAACACACCAACCCCCCACCTCAACATACACACTCCCCAGCCCCTTTAAAAGTACAGAGGCAGTGAATGAAAGCTTTTGCCATGAAAAATTAAAACAACATCCTTCACTTACTGGGTGTATAATGGTTGACCCAGATGGGATATTACTGAGCTTTCATTCGTTACACAGCACACAGCCTTGTTTTTATTTGGGGACAGATATTTGTCCTTCTAAAGGGCTTTAGCTTAAGCCTTTGACCCTTACTCTGTATTTGTGTATTAGTGAGTGGGTGAGAGACAGATAGAAGGGACATATGTGGTCATTGCCTCTTGCATAAGATGTTTTTTTTTTCATGGGTCATTGTGCTCAGAGATTACGGGCTACAACCCCATTATGTCAATCTGCAACATCAAACTACATTTTATGAATATCTGACAGACTAAATCATCATCCTGCCAACAGCATTGTATACCAGATGAGTGCAGATGTTATACACACAATGAAATTCCTGTTATACATACTGTAATCTCATTGCCGGTTGTTTATTATTAGACATCACCTCATAACTAGTGTACACACAGCTGGGACCCTCGTCAGTGGGAGGTAGTGTCAGAGGCCAGACTTAGCAACAACAGTAAACACCACCTCCGAGTGTTTGATATGTTTTAGAAGACAAAACTGTGTTTGGGGAATTCTAATAGGAAGACTGAATTAAAAACATTTTTTAAATTCTCTTACTGTAATGGTACAACACTGTAAAAAAAAAAAAAAAAAAAAAAGGGTATATTCCCGTAGTGTCAGCACTAAGTTTGAAACAACCCATTGATACTAAAGCCACAGGCTGTAACAGCCAATCAAAAAGGGGTGTCTAATTATTTTCTTAAAAATACAAATCAAAATAGAGAAAAGAAATGTGTGCATGTGTGTTATATATATATATTTTTTTTTTATAAAGATTAGGTGGCCAATACAAATAGGTGACTTTAGTTACAAAAAAAACTTTCAAGTAAATAATCTAATGTTACACAACCTGTTACACATACGAGGTTGAGAAATTACCAAAATACCAAAAGAGAAACATTTTGTTCTCAGCTGAAAATTGCTTGGAAACAGATAACCAGTATTTCCAACAAAAACGTTCATATTATTGACAAACGTGTCTTCTTCTGTGTCTCCTCCGGTCTGCAGGTCTCTGGATGGCCGTCTGCAGGTTTCCCACAGAAAAGGTTTGCCCCACGTCATCTACTGCCGTCTGTGGCGCTGGCCCGACCTGCAGTCCCACCACGAACTGCGGGCGGTGGAGCTGTGCGAGTACGCCTTCCACACGAAGAAGGATGAAGTGTGTGTCAACCCGTACCACTACCAGAGAGTAGAGACACCAGGTATTACAAACTTGGAGCATTTTGGAGCATTTTGAAATAAAAAAGAAAAAAAACTTTTTCCAAGAACTTAAAGGATGAAGTTTTACCGTTTGTCCAAATTTATTTGACTTCATTTCACTTTGCTGTCAGGGTCATTTTCTATGGAACTATCTGCTTTTTTTGCCAAGGCACACTTTTATAGTCTTGTTTTTATCTACAGGCTCTATCCAGTTTTTTCCCTGTTATTTATTGCACATAACTGTCGTATTTTATTGTTTTATTGCATAATTTTATTGTTTTGTTATTAAGTTGTTTTGTGTTACATATTTATTTATTTTTTTCAAACAGACATAAAACCAATCACTATTGCTATCTTCTAAGGAACTACTTGTGTGTATACGTCTGTTTTTATGTCCACTATACAGTACTCCCCCCAGTGCTGGTGCCCAGACACACAGAAATCCCCAGTGAGTTCCCGCCGCTGGATGACTACAGCCATTCAATCCCTGAAAACACCAACTTCCCTGCTGGAATTGAGCCCCAGAGCAACTACATACCAGGTACCAGCTTGCCTCCTAACAGGATTCACACTAAGTCTCAGATACTCCTTTAAACACCAAGACTTGTATGAGAATCTTTTACACAAGTCCGATAATCCGAAGCATCCCAGTGCCAAGCTGTTAACATTATACATGGATCAGGCAACACATCACATTGTTGTCTTTTCTGTTCAGTCATTTAATCACTGAGAGTTCATTCCTAAGAGACAATTAGATCTTGGGGACAAGTAGTTGTTTAGACAGTTGGAACATTTGATTTTGGCTCCTATTGAATAACCTCTTCTTTATAAGGTGAGTACTGGTAACATCTGTATCTGATCTGCATCTGTATCCTACACACTGTCAAATTGTTTTCACTGAAATTCTGAGTGATTTCAGATTGTTCAACATTGTTGCTGCTGTGCAGTGTCAGAAATTCACTGATTAATACAGATTGACACAGTCATTTTTGCAGTTGTGAATGGATGAACAATTGTTATCTGACACGACTTCAGCATATTCCTCCCAACCAGGGTTAAACACAGATCAGGTGCTAACCAGCAGTGGTAGAAGAACTACTCAATACTTATTATGCAGAGTGACCCATTTCAGAATAATTGTTAAAACATAGTTAATTATATAAATACATACATATTAATACAGGTATATACGCACAACTTCAATGTTGCAGCTGGTACAGATGGGGCTGCCAGGTACTTTATTATAATAGTAAATGATCATTTATTTGTTGATCATATTTAGTATTAATAATTAAAACTGCACAGTAACTAGTAACTAAAGTTATCAAATAGTAATAGCAGTAAAAAGTACAGTATTTCCTTCTGAAATGTGGTGGAGTATAAGTATCAAGTAGCAGAAAATGTAAAATACTGAAGTAAAGCACGAGTACCTCAGAACTGTACTGAAGTCCAGCACTTGAGTAAAGGTACTTCCTTTCACCACTGCTAAGCAGGTTTTTTAATGAAATGTGGCCACATATTTAAAGAAGAGAATTTCATTTAATGTCAGAGTAGTAGACATTAGAAGTAGAGCAAGAGAAGCAGAGACAAAAAGAACAAGCAGGTGTGCAAGAGAGAAAAACTACATTGAAATTTTGCTGTATATATGTAAATTTTATGTAATGTAATTCTTTTAGATTCACCAGTGTTTATTCTTTTCTTTTTTTGCCTTACTGTGTTGTGTTCCTACCAGAGCTATCTTAGGGAAGCTTGCCACAAACCTAATGAGATTTTGTCTGTGTGTGTGTGTGTGTGTGTGTGTGTGTGTGTGTGTGTGTGTGTGTGTGTGTGTGTGTGTGTGTGTGTGTGTGTGTGTGTGTGTGTGTTTGTGTGTGTGTCTCTTTGTGTTGGCTCTGCTTTTGTGCGTCTCAGAAACGCCACCACCAGGCTACCTCAGTGAGGATGGAGAGACCAGCGATCACCAGATGACCCACAGCATGGACACAAGCTCCCCAAACCTGTCACCCAACCCCGTTTCACCCACACACAGCAACCTAGGTAAGGACTGTGTCTGAGTGTGCAAGTGTGTGTTTGTGTACTTTTCTGTCTGTCTGTGTTCACACACAGACAAATGATTCAATAGTGTATCTCCCCAGTGGGAATTCTCTGTTTGATTTAACTCCATTTTTGTAAGAGGAAACCAGGTGATGAAAGAAGCCTTTGTCTTCCCTGCACCATGTGAGTTGCTGAACGGGCCAAGACACCATCCAGCCGACACTAACATCAATGACAATATCCTACGTTTATTCTATCAGGATGGAAAGACGCCAGGGGGCTTGGCTGGAAAGCAACTGGTGAAATAACAAAATCACACCAGTTTCGTTTGGCAGTGCCGTCCAGCTCTGTTCTGGACTTCAAAGCCAAGGACAAAATGTTGAAGTTGTTGAGAGTGGTCATGTTGAGGGGAAAAAGAGCAAATTACCAGAACCAGTTGAAGTTACTGAAAACTATCGTGGATAAGCCTGTAATTTGACCATTCTGGCTCCAGTGTCCCATCAGTGAGGCCTGAGTTTCCACATTTTGTCTGGTAAAAGCTTCTGGGAAACGGCGTATGGGTTTGACATTTTGTGACGCAAGCTCAGCCTAATGTTTTCTTTGGTGGTGTTTTTCTTCCCCCTTTACATCCAGCTCAGCCCCTTTTCTCCCCACATTTTACCCATTTTGCCTCTTCATTGTTGCTCTTCATTTCCATTTTCTCTCCCATTTATTCTGCTGCTGGCCGTTATTTCTCTGATTTGCTCTCGCCTCTGGTACCTGTTTGTTTCCTTCCTCCTATATCATTTCAAGCATTACATTTCTTGATCTGCACATTTCAGTGTATTCACAGCCACCCTGTATTATACTCAGTTCTCTTGTGTCTACTTTGTCTCTTACCTTTCATTTTGGTTTGATGAAAACAAACTGCATCTTTCTCTGTCTCCCTGTGTCAGATCTTCAGCCAGTGACATACTGTGAGCCGGCCTTCTGGTGCTCCATTTCATACTATGAGCTGAACCAGCGAGTAGGAGAGACCTTCCACGCCTCGCAGCCCTCACTGACAGTGGACGGCTTCACGGACCCCTCCAACTCAGAGCGTTTTTGCCTGGGCCTGTTGTCCAACGTCAACCGCAATGCATCTGTTGAGTTAACACGCAGACATATCGGTAGGGCTCCAATCAAATAATAATCATTCATCATCATGTAGTGCTCCTTTCCTTCTTGTGCCAATGCTAAAGAAGACATTGCATGTGTAATAACTGCTCATGTCTTCATGACATGAGCTTGATCTGAGGAGTTTGTTGTGTTTTTGTTTTCTTGAAGGCCGTGGTGTGCGGCTGTATTACATCGGAGGAGAGGTTTTTGCCGAGTGTCTCAGCGACAGCGCCATCTTTGTCCAGAGCCCTAACTGTAACCAACGCTATGGCTGGCACCCCGCCACAGTCTGCAAGATCCCTCCAGGTGTGTGTCAAGCTGACAGAGACAGAGAGGGAGAAAGTTAGGGACTGAGAGCGAGACAAATGGGGAGAGAGGAGAGAACAGAGACCGACACAAATGGCAAGAAGTAGAGAGACGAGCGGTTTGGAGGTTGGTGGAAGAAAAAAAATCGAAAGGTAAAACTGGAAAGGGAGAGTAGCTGTGGTCCAGGAGGAGGAGAAGGTGGTCTAATCACAAGGTTGGCGGTTTGATCCTCAGCTACTTCTGTGTCGGTTAATGATGAAGTGGTATATAAATGTTGAGGCCAACACATACAAAAACAAATTAGTTTTGCAGATGCCTATATTTACCTTTTCCTTATGTGTTCATAAAAAATGTCCAGTTTTAAGTTGTGTTGTTCCCAACTTTCACAGCTGGGTGTAGTCTCTGGTGAGGGAAAAATAAAAATCTGGAGACAACTAGTTGAAACTGCAGTAGTAGTGATGACTTTCTGCTGCCAAAATCCTCCCGTTTGAGCACTTCCAATGTCTGTGGCAAAACTGACAACATTACAGGACCTTTTTACCGAGCCAAGCTGTGATTCATCTAAGTTAAGTTAATTTAAAATGGATGATTGAGAAAAGATTTACTGTGGCTGTATCATCGCAACAGTGAACAACAGAGGCCACATCTAGACCATCACTTACCCTCATCACCAGGGATGTCCTCTTTAGCTATAGTGTAGTCTGGTTAAAAAAAAAGTTTTTCCTGTTCGCTGGAGTCTGTGTAATTTTACCACATGATTTATAAAATTGTTACAAGTTTTTTCCTGAACACAGCACATCTATAAGTCTTAATGGAGGTTAGTTGTCAAAGGCAAAATGTTAACACGTGAAATTTCAGACACGCACCTCTTTACATGAATGTGAATGTGCTTTTACATGTCGGTTCCATGTCTGGATAAGTGCCCGAGTCACTTTTACATAAAACTCTCTGCAATCTTATCAGATTAGTAAGTCTGAACTGAATGCCCTCAAGTTTACTTAAGACTTCATAAGGTTTGATTCACACAGAAGTTAAATTCATTAACATCTTGTTTGCCTGATTAAGATCACTGTATTAACTACTTTATTAATACACTACTTTATATAAAAATGTAAAGTAGTAGTTAAGCTTAAGTAGTAGTTAAGCTTAAGCTTTGGTTTCTAATGCATCTGTCCTGGTTTGTTGTTTCCTCCAGGATGTAACCTGAAGATATTCAACAACCAAGAGTTTGCGGCCCTGCTGGCCCAGTCAGTCAACCAGGGGTTTGAGGCTGTGTACCAACTCACCAGAATGTGCACCATCCGCATGAGCTTTGTCAAGGGCTGGGGAGCAGAGTACAGGTAAGCTGCAGTGACAGATCCGCTTTGGGTTAATGACAACCACTCACTCATTTCCATAACGGTAAACCTCAACCGCTACAGAGCTGAACTGCTTAACAGAAGATAAAACCTGCAACCAACTTGTCAGCAACATTGTGATTGCTGCTGTGCAAAGATCAAGTCCTTAGCAAGCCCATATGTAAACACAGACAATAGAAACAAACAGACTGTGAATCATATCCCATATTCCGACAGCCCCCGCTCCCCAGGCATCTGCTCACACTCTGGTGAATCCGGTGTGTGACGCTGCCGAGCCCTCATCAATAGAAACAGGCACCAGTTGGCACGCCAGACTATTTTTAAATAAACACACATGTACTGTGTCAAAAAGGAGATGTCAGACTTTCCCTCTTCCGTCCCCTCCCTGTTTTCCACACAGTCTGACTCACTGATAGTAAGAAAGGAGGACACGGAATAAAGGGGAGCAGATGATTGGATGAAAGTTGGCTCTGCACAGGAGGTTTCCACAGTGAGGAAACCTTTGTGTTGTGAGTGACTGCTCACCAGTCCTGCCCAGACCAAATGCTGACATGTAGATGCACTTAAAAACAGGTTACTGGACCAGCCAAGCCCTGCTTCTTCTCTACCTCCGCCCACACCTCATTCTCTCTGTCTTTTTCCTTGCTGACTGCTGATTGTTTTTATACCTCTGTGTCAGCAACAGCTGTGGTCGGAGGCATTATGTTTTCAGGTTGTGCCTCCATCCCTCTGTCCCGTTCACATGAACACAGTATCTCAGTAACACTTTGTGGAAATTTCTTTTAGTTATTTGGATGCTCAAGGATGAACTGATTTTGGTCACTGTGACCTCACAAAACATGTTTTTAGCCATAAAGCAAGACAACACAACTGTTTACAGAGGCATACAACTGCAATGCAGTAATTCTGGTTTAATGATGATGGTTTCATTTTTCTGGTTTTATAAAAGCAGACAAATGTAAAGATGAACAAAAAATCTTGAAAACACTATAATTGTTGCACCTAATGTATTCTGAAAAACAATATGTTATGAAACAAGCCATATAAACCATGGGGGAAATCATGCTGCTGGCAAGTGTCTCTGTTCATCTGGCTGCCAATGCAGAAATTAGATGTTTTACAACATACAGGATACATTTTACCTTCTGTTGTTGTTGGCTCTGACATGGCACTGACTAGTTGTTTTATTTAGCTCATTCCTTCTGCCTCAGAACAAATGAAATGTTCAGTTTCACAAACGTCCTTCTTTTCCCTTAAAGCTGCTGCTGCGTGCTGTTCACAAAACTCTGGTGTCAAACATGATTCGCCCGAAAGAAAACACAAAGGAGTAAAAGCGCGGAGACAAAAATGACAGGGTTATCACTGGGTGAAGCCACTGAAACCAGAATGTCTTTAGAAATCTGACCTTTCTTTTTTTTAAGAGTTGTCTCCTAACTCCACTTACACGCATACATCATATTACTTTGAACCCCCTCTCCTCTCCTCTGTGGGAAAATCAGTAAGAGGTTTTTGTATAAAGTCTGTAGGGAATCAATGAAGAGCCAAAGGATACAGATATCAAAAGGCTGAATGTCTGGAAAAGATTTTTTTTTTTTTATACAGTTTCTTCTAAAGTTTTTCTTTTTCAAAAATCAAGAACAAAAGAAATAAATTAAAACTGAAAACCATGTGCAAGAGCATGCAAGTGGAGCATCACATCCAAAGGTTTTCTCAAAGGTTCAAAGACAAAAGTAACAAATGTTTATGAGACAAAACATCTTATTCTCTGCTGCAGTATGATACCTATAAAAGCACTACTTGAACTCTAGAAGGACATAGAGTTTTGGCAAGTTTTGGCTCTTGTCATCAGATTGATTCGGATTCCGTTAAACTCATCACCATTTAGAGGAGGTGTTGATAAGATGGACCCGTATAAAATAAAATGATTACAGACATGGAATATAGATTAGATTTTAGTTTTCCAATCCCCAGTGAAAAAATGACAGGAGAATAGACAAGAGAGTGGTTGGTTTTTCAGTTCACTTCACACACTAGGATAATTTGACCTTTTTTCAAGTGTAACTCAGAAATCTGTATCATCCAGTATTTTGTGCATTATTGTTTTGTATTCAGCCCCTCGCATTGCAGCTAAAATGAAAGAGTAGTTTGATGTGACTTTGACTGAAACTTGACTTGTAAGTTTACTCACCCTGGTCCTGTCCTCTGCGCAGCTCTCTCTGTGTCCTTAATATCTGTTTCCCTTTCTGTCTCTCCCAGGAGACAGACGGTGACCAGCACCCCCTGCTGGATCGAGCTTCACCTGAATGGCCCCCTGCAGTGGCTGGACAAGGTGCTCACACAAATGGGCTCCCCCAGCATCCGCTGCTCCAGCGTCTCTTAGGGAAGCCCTTCAACCACATACGTCCTGTACACCACGTCTCCTGTCAGTGACTAAAAACACACAGACTTCATGCTTCCCCCCCCCCCATTCAGCCAATCCTCAATCTGTAATTTAGTCCTCCCTCCCCACCAGCTGACAGTAGCACTTTTTATATACATATTGTTTGTGGCAAAAGGGGACAAGTGCATTAAAGCAGTACCATGTTAGTATAATCTCCACATTTTGTCCAGAATTATTTTGATGGCAGTTTTTTTCTTAGGCGTCTATGTGCCAGAAAGACAGTAGAAATGGGAGGAGAGTTGTTTTTTTTTTTTGTTTTTTTTATTAAGAGATACTTATTCTCTTTGCGCTTTTGTTGAAATTTCATCTTCACGATTTTTACATTTTTTTGTACAGATGTTAAAGTGAACCATGGATTTAAAAATGAATTTAATTTTTTAAGCATTAATACCAATTTTGTAAAGCATATGTAAGATCATGTTAAATGCATTTCACTTGACTTTGTTTTTGTATTTGGGCATTTGATAGGTTATGAAGACATTGGAATAATGGAAATGGTCAACCACAGTGTAAACACTGTGTGAAGGAATATACTGTAGCCTAGTACAAATATTTGCTTAGGTTTTCATACTGTCATTTTATGCGCTCTGTGTTACTCTAATAAGGCAAATAACAGGATGTTTAACTACACCTTTAAGGAACAAAAGACAAAGCAAGGAATCTGTCAAACTTCAGATTCAACTTTTCCCCCTCTAATAGTAAACCATTCACTGATTTCAACCGGGAGCCAAATTCAAAGCCAACAAAGTCTGACAAAGCGGTCTGATGTTTCAGGATACGTTAGAGCAGACGGGAGTTACAACCCTTATGTGAGAGCTGAAAGACAGCGATATTCATCAAATGTCATCAGGAAGATGATGCACTTTTGTAAAATGTTGATATTCTATAAAGAGATGTGGACAAAATTATATTCGATGACAGTTGTAGTCCATAGCTTCAATAGTGCTTGTCAGGGGCCTATGTGAAATATAGCCTGCATTCATTTCAGGAAGCTTTGCCAATTTGCAAAATATGTTTGCAGCATTGTATAGTAGGAAGTACATAACAGGCATTTACACAGAACTTGAAGACATCTCACATACTGTACTGTTCTGCAAACTTTCAGTTAAATTACACATTGAACATGCAAAATGTAGTGTAGGAATGTAGGAATACTTGTGTATGTGATAGGAATACTCTGCAGAAAGAGAGCAGGAAGACGCCTTTGCTTTTTTTAATTTTCTCTCTCAGCAGTCCATGACATTGGTCTTATTTTAAACCATCAGTAATATTGACTTTTTGCACACTCAGGACCGTCAAAGAAAAACAGCTGAATTGTGTACAGAAACCAGTGAAAATGAGAGATTCATGACTCTCGAGGCTTTAAAGTCTATTTTGCTACCAATTATTTTTGTAGGACAATAAGGTCCTCTTTCAAGTGTTTTTGCATGACATGACAGAATATACTGCTGGCAGGTCTGGGGATATGAACCTTGTATTTTTCTACCTGTGAAGATGAGGCGGTTTCAGAACAAAGCACAGCTTTTTACAAAGGGAAATGTTTAGATAGAGGCATGTAAATAACTGTAGAACCTCATAATCTGATGTCCCTATTTTTTAAGTCTATGTACATGTAGTACATACATGTGTTATTATATGACCATTAACCTTTATAATGTTGAGGGTTTTGGAAGCAGGAGAACAAAATTTAAGTTTAAAATGCAAAAAAAAAAAAAAAAGTATAAGTTGGAAAAAGGTATTGGTGAAATAGAAAGGCATAGTCTTAGCGTTGGTCCCAGTTCCTTTCAGCCACCCACTGTGGTGGAAGTGGATTGATTTCCTTCTGGTTCCATAACACTAGACAAAGACACAGTGGGTGAACATGGACAATATTTTGATTCTTTTTACAATACTTATTTACATTAACGCAGCCTTTGATGTTAATGTCAGCCCGGTGGTGCTAATCTTTAACATTTGAGGGACTCAAGAGAACAGCAAAGCCATGAGATTTTACTTTTACTTAAAGTTGGTAGATTTTGATCTCTGTTAAATGATAATGACTTGTGAACGTTCTAACTATAATGGGATTGTTTCAGAAACAGTAGCATCTACCAATCTGAGACAAGACAGCTCTTTGTAGAGCTTCTAGTGTCCTTGAACACAGCAGTCCTGATCCTAATGGGCTCTTAAACCCCATAGTCAATGTAATTACCCAGTAGGGAATATTTTGCAAGCAAATTTGTCATTTTTATACACTCTTCAACTTATAGTGCTTGTGTTTTTTTTTTTTTTTCCCCTTGTTCAAAATTTTCACTGTAATCGTCATTATTAGTTGTGATTTATGCTATTGTGCTCTGAATTGGTCTTTTTAGGTGTCCTGTAAAAAATTATACCCTTTTATTTTTCTCTGCCTATAAAAGGTTGATGTGATGCTTTATATTTTTGTTTATTATTGTTGGTCTATGAATAAAATATATATCTTGTGGTGATACCGGGGTCAGCATGCCAAGTAAGAAGGGAACTGAAGCTGGGTTGTACGGATCTTAAATGTCAGACCACATCTTTATTTCAGTAACTGTCAAAGTTAGTTTTGTATTCAGTCAGATTCACTTTGTTGTGGAATAATTCAACATTAAAAATGTCAGTTACTGAGCTAACTAAATTTTATAACAAGTTCCGTTAGCATGAAATGTACTTTATACAGGCCTCTCTGGAGACAGTTCAGGTTCTAGAGTCCTCTTGTCTGTTTCCTTCTGTAGTTTGGGGATTTCCTAGTCTGTGGTAAATAATTTGGCGCTCTCCTCAGAAGCAGACAGAAACCATAATTACAGACCCAAAGCAGACACTCTCTTGTTTCTTCACTTACTGCTATGTTGAAAGCTAATGCAAACCAAAGCCGCTTCTGCTGTCACAGAGGCACGGCATGGCTTTGAATATGAATGCACGCTTTGTTCTGATGCCCATAAGGTAAAGAGGACTGAGCAACCTGCGAGGCACTTCAAAAACCACTTCACTGTGGTGACAAATAGTTTAGGTGCATGAGAAAATCTATTGTTGAAGTGAGAAGATGCCAGGACCAAAGCCAAATGGTGTTCGATTCTGCTGGTTCACTCGTTAAAATGTCTGCAGTCTGGATGCATTCAAAAGCAGTCAGTGCAGAAGCAAAGCTGTCCATTGTGATTTTTCTTTTCTACTGTATGAGATGCTGTAGCTGTAGGCCTGAGTGCCTCCGTTGTGTAATGGCATCAAAAGCTAAAGCAAGAACTTGTGCACAGTCAGCTTTACATTACCACAGTGTGCGTCTCCTGTTTGTTCCGGCTGCCTGAGCTTCATTCCAGACTACATAAGCATTTAATAATTAACTCCGTAGTTTGCTGGAGAGTCAAACACAGGGCCATTATGAATCATTGATTGAGAATGTATGTGCGCACATGTGCATACGTATAATCTGGAGCTGCTGTAGATTTGATAGGAGGAAGATTACAGTATTCTCTGCCAAATAAAAACATAATACAAAACATATGAGCACTGGAGCTGCAACTAACAATTATCAATATGACAATTTTTTCAATGAATTGTTTAATTGTTTAGTCTCTGCAACACAAACACATTGTCAGAAAATTTGGCTGAGCTGAAGATGACATCTTCAAATGACTTATTTTGTTTGATGAACAAAACAGCAAAAAATTTGCATTTTCTTCATTATTTTTGCTTGAAAAACGATGAATCCAACATCAAAACAGTTGCAGATTATTGTTCTGTCGATCAATTAATTGATTAATCAACTAATAATTGACAACTAATCCACAATTAATTGATTAATCAGTTAATAATTAGCTCTAATGAGTGCTATTAGGCAGTTTATGACTTGTACTACATATAGTAGGTGTATATACTCTAAATTAACGGTATACAGTATGGTGGTTATAGAAGGCATCTTTAAACATCTCATCTTGAAACATACATTTAAATGTACTTTCAGTGGAAAGTCAAGATATTCTAAACATTGGCTCAAGTGTAAGCTTAAATATTAAGATATTAAAACTACATGCCCTCAAAACTGAACTGGATTAGTTCTGTTCTGTACAGTAAATGATGTTTACAGTCATACAGTAGATGATACCAGATCGTAGACAGTGCTTCTTTGACAGTGGCACTGAAAATCATTTATAAACCATGATTTAATCCATTTAGAAAAGATCCACACAGAGGCTAAGGTATAGAGCGAAGAGTTGAAGGGTGGAGCATGTGTTCAGGTTAAATATATAATCTATAGTCTATATATATATATATATCATTTTAACTTTTTTTCCCACTGTGTTTATAGCAGCAGGCTTCTTAATGATCTTTTTTTAGCTGAACACTGCCATCTGCTGGCTACAAGGATTGTACAGCGTGAGCTCTGTAAACACAAGGAACCACAGTTGCATGTTGTAATGGCTCCGAACTCTTAGTCATTTATTTTTTAGTATTTTGTGCAAGAGGTGACAGGATGTCTGACCGGACACGAACAAGGATCGGTGCGACCACATGGTCAGTTGGTCTTAGACCCTTAGACCAACAGAGTGGTAGACTCTCAAGGCTCTTACTTGTATCACCTATATGTGACGTTTTTCAGCTTTAGACAGAGATTCAGTTGTACTGAACAGCTCAATGAAGAGGTGTCTTCCTATTTGTACATACAGTCTGTGCAGCACGTTCATGTGTGGTGACAAGTTGACAGAAGTAGGATAGCTAATAAATATCCAGATTGAGCTGTATATAAAGATCAGTCATAACTTAGACAGAGCATGTCTTCTTGCGGGTTTTGGTGTATTGTCTGGTAAAAACTGAGCAAGACACGTTCCAGTTAAATATCAAAGCTAAATGGCTTGTAAGGCAGAGCAAAGCAAGGTAAGTTTATTTGAAATGCATTCAAACGCTGACGACAGAAGGTGCATTGCATAAGCCAAAATAAAGACATCTGCCCCGAAACAATGCATACCACATAATGGGACAACATAAATGATAATATAAACAATACAACATAATAATAATAAATATTAATACATACTAGTCGGGTGCAGATTCAATGACTGCACAAATATTGAACTCATTTTGCCATGTGGAGATTATTAAACACAATAGGTTCATACATTTCTGCAACAATAGAGAGCGTCTCCTGCATTTATCACTCCAACACTTAAATTATTGGAAGAATTACCATCGCAAGCCGGTTAGCATGGGCCTGTTTGAGCCAACATGATTACAGCTAATAGTGATGAAATGAACATGACTGTTTGCAGTGGAATGAAAGGGCTCCATGCATCAACAGACACAGCAGAAACATGGTTCATATTGTCTGTTAAATGGATATGACTTAGTGTTGACAAGTGAGCACAAAGATGAACAGATGAGAGCCGTCAGCTTCGCCTCCATGTGAAGGTCACTCTGAAACAGTTGTTGGCAGCGAGAACATTTGTTGGTAAACAAATCCATCTTTGCAAAGGTCACCATTTGTTTCATGGCATTCTCTCTCACTCTGCCTCTCCTTATCTCTTTATCTCTTCGTTTCTCTCTCTCTCTCTCTCTCTCTTTGTCACATCTCCTCTCTCTCCCTGCTCTTTCCTGCTCTCTGTTTACTTCTCTGGCTGGAGTTAATTTCATGAAGAAAGCCTGTCATTGGTTTGTTGCAGCTCCGTCTACCAGGCAGAGAAAAATGAAGACTGCAGCATTATCAGCCTTCAGTAGCCACCAACCTTTTGCACCGCCACGGGTGGAAACGTTACAGCTGTCTCTGGACAGCAGCAGGTACCCGGCCCTGCATGCCAAACCAAGATGGGCACCCACTTCTCCGACTGGCTGCCGTTGGCCGTGTGCCTGCATGTCACCCGCTCACATACATACACAGACACGCATGCACACGCACACAGCAGCAGCCACTGTGCAAGCCAACGCTCGTCCCCTCCTGTCAGCTGTACCACCCGTGCAGGAGAGGAAACTGTCACTATGTCTCAACTGAGAGGACATTTTGTTCAGACAACATTCATAAGCACCTGGCAAACACTTATGTTCAGTGCAAAAAAACAAGCATATAAAATGTATAAGAGAAAGCTGGTTGTAGGAGAATGTTTGGTGTAGCAGGGAACACGCAAAAGAGTTTCATTTTACCCCTCAAAGCAATTTTCTGTTCTTGGTGAGTTTTTTTCCTCTCAATATGTTCTCCGTTTGTCTGCGTACCAAATGAAAGCATCCTGGCTCAACCTATCTAACTTAAATGTGTATATATATATATATATATATATACGTATATATGGCAGGTTCCATTGTTGGATCCTGATAATAATAAAGATCAAAGCAAGAACAGGTCAATATTAAACCCCAAAGAACGGGGAAAAAGTACAATCGTAGGAGCAATGGAGAGAGTGAGAGAGGAAAGAGGTGGGAAAAAGAGGCAGTGAGGGAAACATATTTACTGACATCCATGGGCTGTCACCACTCTGATTAATGGTGGTTGGAATCCCTGCCTGGTGAAAAGGTGTTGTTGGGGTGTAGAGAAAGCCCAGGCGTTGACCCAGAACTAATAGCATTCGACTTGAACAAGCTGTCCAACCTGAGAGAGTGGGCTCTGCTGCACCCGGCTGGAAAAAAGTAGGAAATAAGAAAAGTTAGAGATGGGAAACAGGGTAGGTGTGTGGGTTCACATCGCAACCTTTGGACTTTGAGCACCTGGCCTGACTCCACGCTGTGTTCAAAATCACTTTGTCCACTCATTAACTATTCTCCACATGATACACGTGTAATAGTTTACGCACATGGTGAGCAGTAACTTTCAGATACTTACGAATCTATCATTTTGCGCCATCATTGACAGGTGCGGTGTAACTGACACATCCTTTAAACGTGCATCACTGTGGGACTCAAGGCCAATGAGGACTCTTGGAATTTGGGGGTTTAAACAACCTGAGGAGTTTACAGTTCACATTTACACACACATGTGTTTGGTAAAAAGGATTTACTGTGACTTTCTTTGCAGTGGGTAGTCATCACAAACAGGACTCTTGAGTCATGACCTCAGTATCTCTAGCTCTGGCCCTGGGGGGGACCTTTAGCAGAAAGAAGTAAGTACTGCTTTTAAGGCTGATTCTGATAAAGTCAATAGTCTTAAATGTAAACAAGACGAAGAGTCTACAGCCACGCTAACGGCTCTATGAGGCTGCCAGCGATAATGCAAACACGCTGATGTTTAGCAGGTGTAATGTTTATCATGTTCACCTGTTAGCTAAGCACTAAACAGAGCATACAGCCTGATCTTTAATATGTTTAATTTTGCAGGAAATTGATGAAAAGTACTGGAGAAGTTACATTTTTGACCTGATGATGTGAAGCTTGATGAGAATTCAGGATTATCTGTATAGCCCAAAAATATCACACAACTATTGTACAATGTTTCATTTGGTATTAAAGGGCCACCACGGGCCCCTGACCCAGTTCAAGCTCCAGGAAAAAATAGGAAAAACTCAAAGAAGAAAGAAAGAAAGAAAGAAAAGTTCAAAGACGGATTCCCCTCTTCAGAGTTTTCATGTTGAGCTGCATGTTGATATTCTTACTGTGAAAACTCTGTTTTTTCATGCACACAGGTCAACTCACATTGAAAAACACAATATACTCACCAATAGCTCCTGCTCATGTTTCCCTATAAAACATCACAAAAAAAAAAAAGGTCTTGCTTCAAATAATATGCAGCGTATTTGCCAGGAGCATCATCCTGCCGAGGTTGTTTTTGCTAAGGGCAACAGCAAGCCCAACAGCTGGGACATAATGAAGCTTTGAGGCACTTGTTCTCCCATCATGTTGTGCCAGCCCCTGTTTCTTCCACCAGATGTTCCATGTTTTCCCTCCAAAAAGGCCCTGCTGCCAAAATGGGGACAATCGCTAGCAAAGCGGGAACCAGCTAGCTCCACAGTCGATTCATGATTATAGGGTGATAGTTGGGTTAATTGCTTGTTTCGTGTTTATTGGACGAGGCCCTGTCACTTGGTTGTCATCTTTTATGTAGCTGAGAAAATCAGTTTGACAGTAACTAGAGCTGCTGTTGCCAGTCTCGCTGCACTGGAGTCAGGTGGGAGTAGATGAAGATGATGTTATTGATTGTTTTTTAAAGATCAGTATAGCTGTTATTGTGAATAATCATCTTGTTTGAGATGACATGAAGACGTGTCATCATGTGTCCTCAAAGAAGCACGTCAGCTGGCACAGGTCAAATACTAATTCATGCAGGATGTTAGCTGATGCAGAATACCAGAGACCAGAGTGGAAGATTTAACAGTCTCTCTTCGGGAAAACAGCTGTTATAAATCAGTGCTGCTGAAGCTCAATTGGTTTTGTTCTTTTGTTAAAGTCTCTGTGTATGATTTTTAAAACTGAAAACCAAATAGAGAATGGGTTATTTGATTCATTATAAAAAATAACAAAGTGTTTTCATGTAATATTATTTTTTTCATAATATTTTTCTTATGTTATCTTATATGCTATTTTATATGTTGTCATGTATGATGTGTCCTTGCTTTTTGTTTTGAAGCACATTGAGTTTACGCCTGCCGTATGAAATGTGCTGTTTAAATAAAACTGGATTGACTTGACTTGACGTCACAGCCATGTAAGAACTACAGCTCCCAGCAGCGTCTGGTTCCGCGCAGACTCAGTAGCAGCCTGAATGGTGTCTTGTCTCCGTTTGTGTTGACAAGTTTTATTTCTAATTTTTTCCTGTTGTTTCGTCTCCTCTTTTGTATTTTCACTTCAGATACAACCAAGAGACGGTGCTTATCGGTGAGTTTATAACTTTTTACATCGTTTAACATCCTCAGTTAACCGAGTTAACTTTATTTCGGTTTATGATTGATGGTGAGGTGGAGGTGGAGGTGGTGGTGGTGGTGGGGTTGAGTGTTGATAGCCGACCACATCAGCTGTTTTTGTGTTATTTCTGAATGTCGGCTGATCAACAATCACATACAATGATTGGCGTGACCTCATGGTGAAGTGCAGCCAGTGCAGCGGTGTAGTGACGTCATCCAACAAGTGACTGAAAGTTTTTTATATGGTGAACAGATCCGTCAAAGCCCAGTTTGTAAAGTTACTGGTTATTTGTTGCATCTGCATATATTTATGTTCTGTTTGTAAATTAATTTTACTGCTTCAGAAATATCAATTGTCATATATAACATACTATTTAAATGTTAATGCAACACTATGTATTATGCTGAAGTTGTTTAGTTGCTGAAGGTGACAAAGCTCTGAAGGTCCTGCCAACTCTCCTTCCCCCATCAGCAAGACGAAGGAAAAGTCTTCAGACCCACCACCGAGGAGTCCCACAGGTCATTTATTGATATGCAGCCTGTAAGTTTTGTTTTAGTTTTTCTATTTCAGTTAGGGTGGGCGTGTGTACTGCGTGATAAGTTTGACAGCTATGAAGGTAAATTAGGGCCAGAATGTCTAAAAGCAAAAAAAACAACCAACTGTGAATGTCAAACGAAGCTTATAAATGATCAAATTTAAATGTTAAACCATGCCCATCACATTTTCCCAGACCCCCAGGTGACATCTTCAGATGTCTTTCTATCTGATCAACACTCTAAAATATTCAGTTTTCAGTGATGTAGAACAGAGAGAAACAGATAATCCTCAAATTGGAAGAACAGGAACAAGCACATTTTTGCAATTTTGCACAAGAAATGATTCAAGCGATTAATTGTTTATCAAAATACTTGCTGATTAATTTTCTGTTGATCAACTAGTTGACAAATCTACTGCTTGTTCCAGCTCTGGCTAAATATTTCCCTCTCTAAAATTGAGCTTTAACCTTTTATTAAACTTTTATTTATATAGCACCATTCAGACACAAGGTACAGAAATACATTAAAAATATCACATTAAGAAGCTATTAAAATTTCATTTAAAAAACATGGCAGTCATAGAAAGTAAAGCTGCTTCTTGGTTATGATTCTGGGAACACTGAGTACACCTGTCCCAGATGACCTGAGGGGTCTGGGTGCTTCATAACATACAAGTAAATCAGAGAATTTTTCTTTATAGACAAGCAGTAGGATTTTACTGTAAAATCTGTCCTTCTACGCAATGCAGTGATTTAAGGATGTGCTCTGAACAAGGACGAGCATGTAGATGTTGAATAGAAGAGGCCCGAGATGGACCAACAAAGAACTGTAGCTTGTTTATATATATGCTAAATACAGTAAAACATTACACAAACTTTTTCTAAGCCAGCAATCCCTAGATAAACTGATTATGACAGTTACTAATTTTCTGACTTATCGATCTAGTCTATAAAATGTCAGTTAGATATAAGATATGAGGAAATAAGAAGAGATATCCATTACAACTCACCAAGGTGATGTCTAGTGCCAATTGCCCAAAACAAGGAACACATTTGAGAAGTGTCAAGTGTCTTTCTAAATGATTTAAAATATAAATCAGTTATCAAAGTATTTTTGTTGTTGTTGTTGTTTTAATGCTAGTTTGATTGAATAATTGATTAGTCAACCAGTCACTTCAGCACTACAGTGAACTTTCTCTAAATTAATACAAAGCCAACAGTTTTTAACTCAAAACTGTCATCTGTTTGGAAATGCTGATTACTTTTTAATTAGGGTTGACTCCTTCTGTGTGTGTGTGTGTGTGTGTGTGTGTGTGTGTGTGTGTGTGTGTGTGTGTGTGTGTGTGTGTGTGTGTGTTTGTGTGTGAGAGAGAGAGAGAGTGTGTGTGTGTGTGTGTGTCTGTGTGTGTCTGTGTGTGTCTGTGTGTGTGTGTGTTGTTGTGATGCATTTTCTGTTAATTACACCATCTAATCAACCCCTTGCCAGTGAAATCATGTTGCAGGCTAACTGAATTAATTGAGACTAGATGTTTTTATATATGTAATTAATTTAAATCATGTAAGTTATGCTTCGCTCAGTTGCTGTTAAACTGAAAAGGGACGTAGTTAAACCTTGTTTTCTTTTTGGGCAAATGAAGAAATCTCTATGGGCTATCCTGTCACTGATCAATGCACATTTAGATGTTTAACATCTGGCAAGCCGCTGGAAATTGGCTTCTATGGCAACATTGCGTTGCCATCATCCTCCCATCATTAGCTTTCACCATTGCCCCGGGGTTCATAATGTCGTTAGCTTACATAGAGATGCAGTAAAGCGATGTTACATGACGTTTCTCAACTCCTTTTATTGAAGTAGCCTGCCATGCAGCCTGCTTGTTCTATTCCATGGACACCACAGGGAAATAAGACATGATGAGAGCAGAGGCTTGATGACATGAGGTTTAAAATTTCTTGCGTCAAACATCATTTAATTTGGGGATTATTGGCAAATAAAAACCATCACAAAAGCTAGGAAGTACTGCCTTCTAGTCTTAGTGCAATTTTACGTGCAAAAATGGGCCAGTTGGCCTACACAAGGTTTTATACATTTTCAGTTTCTATTTTGCAGCCAGGTCTCAATTTAGCTGTATTTTCTGCTCACATCTGTGTGTAGCTCTGAAGGTTTAACATAGAATCTCAAAGTTGCACCATTGCTGCACTAGTTTTAATCGAATGTGCAGTCAAAATGATTAGCCACAATGACTGAAATTATGTAGTTGTAATTACCAACAGATGGGAGGCTTTATTTGCACTTAAGGCGACTGTGTGCATGGGAAATGCAGTGTGAACAAGAATAATTAAGAAGTTAAAGTCATGTTTTTTCCAACTTGTGTTTAAATAATCAACACTATGATATAAATTTGTTTTAAATTAACTATATAGTTATATGAATGCTTTGCCAGGGGCAGACATCACCTTCCTTGAGGTGTGAAGATACTGATTTTTTAATTTTTTTTATTGAAACCTCAGTTTGTTAGTTTTCTGGAGGGAAGCAGCTTGTAAAAGCTGCAGTACCTCATGCTGAGATCTATCACAACACCTGAGGGCTCACTGGGGAGACAGTAACTCATCATGTGAGTCGGACAGTACTGCGTTTCTCTTGATATATGTAATGGAAAACAAAGCTGTTTTTTAATGGACACTACAGCATTGATACCACTTCATTCGTACTACAAAGTAATAGAGTAAACAAGTTGCCATAGTGCTGTCGACTCCTTGAGATAAATATGAGGGGTCACAAGATTATTATTTCTTTTGAACAACATTACGTTAACTTGTTCTGACTTTCCTTTAATTTTTGCTCTTTTCTTGTCACAACTCAATGCCACAATGAAGCCTTTCTTTTCATAAAACGTGTTTTATTTTCAGTGAGATATTTGTATTAGTAGCTGCCAAATGTTGATTATATTAGTGGAGATTAAAAATAAATATTGATTCATACATGCTCCCCAAAGAGGGTCAACGTCCATCAAAAGTAAGGTCCAGTGGATTCCACGATTAGGACAAAACCTCCACTTGTACGCTAAGATGATCAAAATGGGCAGATCACAAAGGAAACGAATGAGCTTCTCCAGAGGATGAGCCTGTTTACATTCCTCCGGTAAAACCCTCAGGCCAAAGTGTCAGCCCTCCACACAAGAGACTTAATGGCTGGATTGTTGTAAAATTTGTGGATAGTCATGTTCACCAAGGACAGATGACAGGCTGTGGTTATTTTTTTTACCTATTTTTTCTTTATTCAACCAGAGTAATTGTTTTTCTCTGTTTCAGAAACACCTTTCAAAAACTCACACGGATGTTCATTCCTGACCAGGACAACCAGTCATCCGCTGGCCACTGAGCAACTACACGAAGCAGCTGGATGCAACTGTGAGGTGTCTTTTCTCACGGGCACATGTACAAGATGAAAGCCCTGCCCTTTTTTCCTCTCAGATTTATCCTGCCAGTCCAAGGATCAAACCTTCATTGCCACACACTCCGACTATACATCTTCAAAATGTATTCCAAAATCATCTGAGTCTGGACACAACATGCTATTTATTTTGATCTTAAAATGGCCTTTCCTTCCTTTGCCACCCTCAGGCCCAGTATTGGCTCCAAAGGGTCTAATAATAAATAATGAATCAATGTGTTGTTTATTTTGTCCTGTACTGGATATGGTGTAATGCATGTTTCAACCTGCAGGGGGCTGCTTTAGACTTGTATTTATTCAGCCTCTTAATGAGAACAATTATCAAATCATTTTCATTCACTTAAATCAGCCTTCCAGGTCAGTTTTTTTTTTTTTTAGTTTAATTGGGTTGAGACATGTATGTGTGAATTAGTGGTCAGTAGCTGATATGAATGTGGGTTTGTGTAAGTATTTGCTGTTTTACACGTCTTCTAAATCATCCAAATTCTTTGTTATGCAGCTCTGCCTTGGAGTCCTTTCAACCAGCCGGTTCACTGCACAGGGTCCCATCAGTCCACAACAGGGTGAGATGTCTGCAGTTCACTCAGAATTCAACAGAGGTCACTAGAAACTGCTCTTGGATGAAGTTAGCTCATCATCCTCTTCAGAGCCGGTATGCCTTTTCCAAAATATGCTGTGTGCTGTTGTGAAAGTCTGTCTTTAAGCTGCTATTAACAAACAGCTTGTATCTTATTTCCACCCTATCTGATTCAGCAAACCTGCAACCACAGGCGTGCTTTATTTATGCTGGTGGATTTTATGCATGACAGTTTTGCTGAGGGGAAAAAAAAGTTCCTCCACCCGTCTTCCCCATGTTTCCCCTATTGATTTTGGCGCTGCTTTGATCTGAATCCATGCCAGAAGTGTCACTTAGATAAATCACTGTTAGTCCAAGCTGGCGTAGCTCGGCACTGGTGACAGAAGGGAGAATTCCACGTGGATCAAATAAATACAGATGTGGTATAATTAGTTGTATTCCCAATGAGCCTTTTGTGGGTATGTTAAAGATGCTAGGGATCAGCTGGCTTTCCTACCAGCAGCTTTTATCAATTTACACAGGAACAGAAGCTAGGTGGGTCACAGCCCATGTGGCTTTTGATGAGTCACATGTCCATCGTGCAGATTTGGAAATTAGTCAAGGTGAAATGTATGCAGTGTGAGAGAATTTAAATTGGAGCTGACTTTTCGGATGTGTAACTGACTTCTTCTTTTACAGACACTCACCAGTTTGTGAAATTAAACAGATATAACTGGCTTTATATTGCTCGTAGCCGTGACCGGGGAACAGTTCAGAACAGCTTTTTGCATGTTTTTTGTAGGTGATAGCTATCACATAATTAATTTCCTTTTTATTTAACCTTCATTCAACCGACCTGAGACCAAATTCTTATTTACAGTGTCATCCTTCATAGCAAGAGGAGTATCAGATAGATACTATATGATCGATAGAAAGATATGGATGTGACCATAGACTACAACAACTGCACTTTTCTTAAATTTCGTATCAAACATCTCATCATTGTATTTTCCAACAGCCATCCCCTAACAAGAATTAAGCAAAGTACAGTAAGGTTGATGGTCCTGTATAAATACAGTTTAATACAAATTCTGTTGCTTTGGTGCATTGCAACGTTCTGAGAGCCACATTAGGTCAGGGGTCTCCAACAGTTTATGTAAAACATGCTTTGATCTTCGCTCCAACCAACAACAGTACCACTTTAAGTGCATCATCCTATAACAAAAGGAGTATACGCTTGCCACATAATACTGCCATTACACTCCTTGTGCGATTGAAACCCACTTTTTTTGCTCTCGCAATTATAGGCCCCTTCAGGAGGGGACGTGTTTATGCCCAGCAGTTAGCAATGCATTGATTTAATACGTTTCTAATCAGGACATACAGCTTCAGGGCCTGAAATGTTAATTTTTCCTGCTGCTTACAAAGTAGCCTTTGATTTTCTGTCACGGCAGTAATTACCGTTTTTTGCTACTGGAAGGGGAGAGAGCTTTGTCTTGTCTAATTATGAGGTAATCATTGCTGTAGTGCCAGCATGTTGTTCTCACCTTTTTGTTAATACTATTTTAATTTTATTTTTACAGCTTCCGGCTATTACCTTCCCTTCTAATTCACACCGTGACACTGTTAACACTATACGTGTGTCTGTGTGCGTGTGTGCGTGCGTGTATGTGTGTGTGTGTGTGTGTGTGTGTGTGTGTATTTGGAGGGTAGCAGCCTAGTGACTGTAATTGTTGTGGTATGGGTGCTGTTAATTACTGGAGTAAACGGTTGAATCATGGCCAGGGCCCTTTGTGGTTGGAGAGTGGCGGGCAGCAGCAGAGAGAGACAGAGGGCTGGAAAATTGTTTTTACCATCTGGGGAACGGGGGAGAGAGAAGGGGAAGCAGAAAGGAGAAAGGGGGAACAGCGGCAGACAGAAAGGCCCAATTGGTGGTCAGAGCCTAAGGGTCTAGGGGTCCATATGGAAGGCAACACTTTGCCTTGCGCTTTATTGCACACCTTGCTGTTTTAATCAATGGCAAGCCTGTTCACAGAGCCTAGAGCAGCAGTGGTTGTTTCTCATTGTCTCACTGCTACTTCCACTTGTCCTGCTCCACTACACCCCAACACTTCTTACCAAATCTCTGAAGAGCTATGCAGCACTTTCAGGCCTATCTGGAAGCTGGAGAAGTGGATGTGCTGCGGTGAAAACGTTTGCACTGTGTGTGTGAGGTAAAAGCTCCTATATTGTAATGATGATTTGATACGCTTTTGGCTGTGCTGTTCCAATTTCCCTGCAAAGCAGGAATAAGAATGGAGACACCTGCTGTGTTTGGAGTCGTTTCTTAAAATGGAGATTCCATCTGAATTCCATTTGAGTGTTGAAAGTAATGAGATTAGGCTACAAAAGGCGTGTTAACACCGAGACGCTGGGAAGTGTGCTAATAACACCATAAATGTGCCAGCCAGCAGTGGTCTGACTCCTTTGTAACCCCACCCTGAGTGGAGGCAGTTCTGGTAATCACCCCCCTCTGACTAAGCACCACGTTGAAGAGTGAGGAAAAAAGCCATGGCTGTATGGGAGGCTGAGTGTTTGATTTTATCACAGAACTCTGGCAAGAACATGAATATTTCTTTAAATTAGACCCATTTTGTAATGAACACACACAACAGGGAAAGCTATACCTGAAGTAAAGGACCTGCTGTTTTCATTTCAAACTGCATAAATATTAACAGAACAGCAATCAGACAGTGGCGCAGAGCGCTATACTGTACATCTTGCATCTGATGGTATATAATGACTATAAAGGACAAGTCCACTGAAATACCAATTCATGTTGTTTGCCATGATCTTGGGCAACTCCATACGTGAGAATACATTTATCGCACCACTCTAGAACCCAGAAAACTACAACTGATAAGTGACAGTTTCATCTAGTGACATGTGCTTAATCCTGATTTTACATTTTTCAAACTTTCTCCTGATGAGGCATCGACAGCTGTGTTTCATCTGACTTGATGGATTCATTCATTCGGACAGAAATAAAAATTGATTTGTTTTTATCGAACACAGAACGTCCAAGCTGTTGGCAATGCCTTGTGCATTTCTAGTTTGATTTTTTATTCTTATAATTATGATTCTCATCATGATTATCATTATTGTTCACAAAATGTACACAACATACTACTACTAATACTCTACTCTCACTGCAATAGAACATAATTTTTGGAAATGTGGAAAGTTGTCCTAAGAGTTAGGAGGGGATGAGGGGAACTGGAACTTAATTTCATCACAAATATTTATTCAAATACTATGTACTGGATTTTTATATATAATTGTTTTTGATGCTGTCAGTAGCTTTCAAATGCAACTTAAGTACAGGTGATTAAAACATCCATCTTACAAAACCAGATCAAACAAACTTTGTAACTCAGCAGCAACTGTCGACAAACTGCCATCAGTTAAATAATGACCCATTTTAACTGTTGATAGCTTAGAGATAAATGCCCATACTTTGCTGTGGCACCAGTACTGTACGTGCCGCCAAGTAGTGAAGTACTCACTGCTGCTGTTTTGAAGTTTAATAAAGTTCAAAGTTGAGTTTTGAAAACATCGGCAGTAACCTAGGTGGAAAATTTGTGAGTGTCCTGTAGAGAGCGTCTACTTCTTTACTCAGATTATGAAAATAAATAAGACAGAATTGTGCATCATGTGAACTTTCCAGAAATCAGCCAGCAACAGTCTGCACCGCCTCTCCTCCATGTTCACTGACACTGTCACTGTTGTTTGGCTCGTTGTATTACAGCCTTTGCCATTACTTGGATTTGTGATTAAATTTAGCAAAGTGCTGCTGATAGTCGAATTGTCCAGCCACTCTCAATTACTGTCTAGGGAGGGTACCTGAGAAAGCTTAACACAGCAAT
>NW_019175704.1:591071-945638 GCF_002260705.1 Seriola dumerili
ACAATGAGGCAGCGTGGATACACACACACACACACACACACACACACAAACACACACACACACACACACACACACACAGATTTAACCTGACAATGATAGCTGCAGTAGTGGCTGATAGTACACACGTGTATTTCCCTGTAAAAAGCAAATGTTGGACATCTCCTTGATAATCTGAAAGAATCTTGAACAGGCATTAGATATCACATGTCTCAAAACTCTCATCAAGTACATGAGGAAACATCTGAGTTTATCAAATGCTCACCCAATGCCACTTTGGAAATCTAATAATATAAAGCAACCAGAGATACTGTAGTTATTTGTCGGCCCATTGTGGTGTTCAAGGCCAGACTTGTTCAGTCTTCTTGCTATTAATTGAAATGCCTCAAAATTTTGTAATTTTCTTAGCTGAAAACTGCTAGTCTTTTCCCCCTCTTGTTAGTAACTAGATTTGTATCAGCAACAAATGCCAGCCTTCAGTAGCGATGTGATTAACAGATTACCCTCACATCCTGCTATATTTTATGACGGATTTTATTATTAATGTGTAGGCTAAAACATAATTGATTTTTGTTTAAGAGCTTTTAAAAAAATGACCCCAAAATAAACACACATTTCTAATAATTTAGATGTATTTAAGTGTAAGGTGAGCAGGGACGTGTAGCAGAATCCCCGAAAATATGTCTATGAGGAAGCGGCGCTTAAAACTGCCCACAGTTATTTTTCTTCATTCCCGCTGTAAAGCTAGGTTGAATCAGCCTGCATTTTAATGGTGTTATGTTTTTTATTGACACCGCAGTTACTTCATATTAAATATAACAAATTTGTCTTAGTAATTTACAGCAATTTAGCCACACACAGTGAGGCTGTTGCTGCAAATATTTTTTGTTACCAATTTTTTATTTGCTTTGAAGCAGCACATGATAGCATACAATGAGGCTTTTGGCCATCAGGGCTTAGAAAAGGAGAAGAAAAGCAACCCAGGAGTCTGCAGTGGCATATAATAAGAGTATCAGCCATAAACATACAAATAAAAATGATGATTAACTTTACTCAGCTAACAGAGGCTTTAGGCAGCCCTGTCCCTGAGTCTGCTGCATCAGTGCCTCTGAACATTATATCATCCCAATAGAGGGAAGAAGGGAAGAAAGAGTCCAACACAACCAAAGAAAATACATATAAGTAGGCTTTTACTTTATATATATTTTCAAAGGTATCCAGTGGACATCTTTATTCCTCTAATTTTATCAATCAGCTGTGGTGTTTCAGAAACACTGATTAACACAGTGTTGCTAGTTACCCTCTCCTGCACTGCACTACGCACCTCACTCTTCACAGGGCACTGTGGCTTATTGTTAGCCAATAACATGTCACCCGGGGATTTCCAAATAAGACAGCTGACCATCCCAGGTTAAAATGGTTTTGCTCAGCAGTTCAGAAACTTTACTGTGCCACCCATAGCTCACTGGACAACTGACCCTGACCGTTTGAAAAGGCAAATGTAGCAGCTCTGATCTTCAACCAGCTGTTCATTACCCTGCTGGACACACAAACCTGCGTCTCATCACAGCACAGAGATTGTATGCCTCCCCACAGCCAGCTTGGGAGGCATTCAGCTCCATAAAATAATAATGATACTAATTGTAGTAGTAGTAGTAATTTTGCCAACTGCTGATGAGTCACAGGAGTCAGGAAACTTCCCAGCCAGCTAAGACACTAAAATCGTGTTACAGCTAACAAACTCCTGTAAGATGAATAACAATAATAATATACTCATATAATTATCTATAACAACAATTGGATGTCCCTTTTAATATGAAAAGTTCACCCGTTATAGATCAGCCTACATTAACAGTGTTAATGGCAAGTGCAAACTTTTCCTCTTCTGCTACTCAGGAATGTAAAACTAAAGGGACGGCTGGCTCATCGAAATTCCACTCAGCAGTTCAGAAACCAAAAAGTCTAAATTTTGTTCTAAAAGATTTTATCTTACACTGAGATCATTTTGCCCAAGATAATCTGATCCTTCCTTCCACATAGTCTTACATGAACAGACAAAACGTTGTTGGCTTTTCCAACTTGGGATTGAAAACAAAAAGTGTGTGCTCAAGTGTGGCATTTTACAGTATTTATTAATTATTTACAATGTTTATTATTGTTTATTGTCTTGGTAGGTCAAATATTATCATTAGTATGATTTAAGCAATCGGGAATTTCAGCTCTAGTATAAAGGTATAAAATTAACCTGTATTATAAAGGTGAGCAGTATTGGTGCTGAGCAGAATTTAAGTTTGCTTTGTCATCATTTATATGTTATATTTTGTATTGTATTGTAATATTATTTGTAATATTATTTGTAGCTTTTCATGTTCCAATCTGCTTGACAAATAATAACACTTCAAAGAGTATACTTAATACACAGTCTCTCCCTCTCTAATAACGTAACACATGACCAGTGTTGCTTCCAGCCTATAATTTGGGGGTGTAGTCTGTTGTTTGTGATAAATTGAAAAACTTGATGCTGACGGTAAAGCTTAAATACACTCTGTTCTACAGATGCCACAGAGGGAATTGGAATCATAAAAACGCTGTTCAGCCACTATTGGTTGTTGTGAACAGAAGGTCAGACAACAGGCAGAGGGATAAAGATTGGAGTGAGTTGGCAGTCAGGAGAATCTCATCTGACAGGATGGACCAACGCACACCAGCCCCACCACAACTTTCCACTGACACACTGCAGAATCAGGTCCATCGTCTGCCATAAATTAGACCTAACGTGTGTATATAGGTGCTAATGGCCAATTTTATTAACCACACGTACCGATGAAAATAACATAATAATATGAACTTTTACTGATTCTGATAAACATTTTTCCCTCCAGAGAGGTCAGAGGTCAGGTTAGTGATAGCGCAGTAGTTTCCTTGTAGCTGCTAAAGTGTCTATTTGAAGGATACTGTGAAATGACGGATGCTTTTTCAACTGGAAATTAAGCAAATATAGAAGGATGTGCAGATAATATGGGTTTAGGGAAACAAATTAATTAAAATTGATTACTTTAAAGACACTTATAAATAAAATAAATTAAAATATTTTCAGGTTTTAAGGAATGTGCTGATATAAACACTTTATATATCATCACCTTGGCTGAAAATATCACATTATTCAATGATATCTTGGTAATAGTTGATAGTTAAAAAGTAATTAAAAATTACAGGTCATACATGACTTATAAAGCACATTTATATCATAAAAAGTTTTTTTTTTTAACTGATTGTTTAACACAGGTGCTCAGTCATGTGTTAAACTTAATGTCATATATAAATTGAACTAAGGAGCAAATAAACAAATCCACTGTGCTTTTGTGAGTGCAAATATCCAACCACTGAGTAATTCAGCATCATCATGAACGCCTCCCATTGTTTCAGTTTTTTAACTTATAATTTAATACGGCATTGTAAATCACAACTGCAGCATAAAACTGTTTTCTGAAAAGCATAATTTAAAACACTGATTCACAGAAGATAAGGTCACAAAAAAAATGATATTTTATGGAAGTACGAAACCATTAAGCCATTTCTTTCTTTCATCATATTATTTCTCTTTTCTTCTCTTTTCTTTTTTTATTACTTTCACTGCTCAGTTCATTGTCTTGGGCTATATATGACATGTGAGCACTGACCATGATGGGTTCTTTCACACACCAAAGGTCAGAGGCATCACTTACAGAAAGAGAAGGACCCCCCAAACACTCACTGAGTCATTTACCTCATTCCCTATCAATTATTGACATGCAGTTGTCAGTTGAAAAGCCGGCCAGACTTTCCGTTGAGCTGTTTGATGAATATTTCAGCTGACAAACAGGCCACCTGACACTCTGCACCAAAGCTATGTGTGGTTAGAGAGGTCGCTCATCTTGGCCACAGTCATGCACATATGCATGCACATGTATATACAGTTACAATGTTGTTGTTGTGACTATGCTGTTCTAAATTCTGTAGTTACTGTTTATTTACATTAATTTCCCTGGACTGTGTGTCTGACAACAACTAACCTGTAATACTGTAATACATAATTTAGAGTAGGTAAAATAACTGAGTCTCAAATGCAAAAAAACCCCAAACAACTATATGTGCAGTTGATGCAGTTCATGTACTGTAGTGCTATTTTAACGTATTTGTACTTTGAGTATTGTCTGCTACTTTACACTTCTCTATTGAGTATTTGTTACTGCATTACATTTACCTGTTGATCTTATAAAATAAAAATCGCTGCTTTAGATAAAACTGCCCAACAGCATTGATTAAAATTAGTTCCACCTCAACCAGCTACAATATTAAAAAAATCAGTATTTATAATTAAATATTATATATACATTGTAACAGGGGCCATTTTGCTAAAAAAAAGACTTTTTATTCTATTACTAATACGAAAGTGGGGCTTCAGCACTGCAGCACTGCCTTTGAAAATATTAGATTTGAAAGTTGGCCGATGGCTGATCTGTGAGATCAAGAAAATACCTTTGAAGACGCCACCCACTGCTTTAGTTTGTGACTGGATCACAGAGTAGCGTAAGGAGTGCTGAGATAACAAATGAGGGCAGGCTGCCACATGAGTTTGCCTGGAACAAAGTCCAAATTAATAGAAATCATCAGCTGAAAGCTGCAGTTGGAACATTTTTGGAACATGCTCCAGGGCTGAAACAACCATGTGTGTGACAAAAAAAAAAAAAGTTTCACAAATGTGGAATATTGTATGGCTTTTAGTTTTCATTTTGGTATCATGTGAAAAACAACACCATGTAGTCACATCTTGTATTCAATAAAGTCACTTGACCACAGCATGAAAGAAGAGCCAATAGAGCTGCGGTGAACTGGTGATGGGTTATTTATGTCCTGCTCAGTTCGAAAGCAGCCTCTATGGAGGAGACACACCCCATAAATTTTTCTATGGCCCCTATGAGCAGGTCAGGAAGGCACCAATATTTCCTCTTTATTAGAAACAACAGAACCAACATGCAGCCATAAAGGGGACCTCAGAGGTGAATCTGAAAGAGTGGAAATGGCAGGGAAAGCATGCTGCTCAGAGAGCTGAGAGGTAGTCACACAATCCATTTCTTTCCACCGGCTTGTCCATATATTGGTGCATTTCCTCATAACTCTCACGCCAGTGACTCACAAACTCCCCATGCTTCATCACAGGTCAACTTAGAGATGAACTTTAAAGGAAGATGTAACAAATGATCGCAGCCTCTCGGGCAATTCATATCTGCTGAAGTGCAATAACCCTCAAAATATCCTGACCTCAATCTGGAGTCTGCATGTTGAAGGCCCATCTGAGGGAGATGGTATCGATCTGAGAAGGGGCTCTGGCAGCATCAATAAACAACAGGCTTCAGGATTCAAGGCTGAGGAGACACATCTCTATTTCAGCAGCGAGTGTTCGCATCTAGATACCTGAGTTGGGACGTGGCCCTGGACATATGTTGGGACCTTTTTTTTTCTTTTTTTTTCTGAACACACAGCAGGTTTAGCTCCTTTGTGAGACAAAATAAGGCCTTAAACCACAAGCTCAGACCTCTTTACTTTAAATAATTACATTAATGTTAAGAAGCATAGTAAATAGAAAGCTACCAAGTAACAGTCGATATCTGCGAGAGCAATCAATGCTTAACCAGCGGACAAACAGTATTTCAAGTGCTTCTATATCAGCATTACAGTGATGGAAGACAGTACTGACTTTGGCTCATTAATCAATAAACACAAGCCAACCAATACATTTGACTTAGAGTAATGAAATAATAATAATCATCAGAGGAGGAGGAAGAGACAAAGCAAATACAGGTTGCATTTGGACACTTAGTTACACATAAAAAAACAGCCATAAATGAAAATAAAACTATGGTAAATATTGGTCAATCTTCTCTGACAATTACATTGCTGTCTTGTTTACTTGCTTTTCCCTCTTTGCTTAGAAAGTTAAGTAAGTGTGCCTCATATATTTAGAGTCAAACTGAGCTCACTTTGTGCTAAGCAGCTTGTCAATAGCTAGAAAAGAGGTACGGAGCAAGAGAGGAGGTCTGATAAAATGGCTTTTAATTACCAGACAGTGAATGCTGGACCCTCCTTTTCCACTTTCTCCTCCCAGCTAAGTCAGGTGTTTGATTTCTGATAATGTGGATTGCTGACTGGGCTTCATCCTAGTTGCCCCTAAAGCAGAAGGACCTAACGTCAAGTCCTGGGAGAGTATGTTTGACAAAGTGCCATATAGATCCTCTTTTTTTCATCAGAGGGCAGTGCTGGTGGAAGCATTAATCAGAGCGCTTGATAGCCTGGCTTTGTTCTCCCCTTTACTCTCCTGTAACAATTAGACAAAGTAATAATTTCAGACATTACATGCAAATCAATGGGTCTTTAACCCAGCTGTTGGTACAGGTGTAAATGATGAGTTCAGTTCAGAGCAGGTCGATGCAGTGAACTTGTAAACTGTGTGTGAACAGTGGGTGTGTGCATAAGACAGATAGATAGATAGATAGATAGATAGATAGATAGATAGATAGATAGATAGATAGATAGATAGATAGTCAGATTAGCAAGATTTGAGCAATGGAGCGACAGAGCTAGCTTTAAAAAGTTCTTATCATCACACAGAAACCCGGTCAACAATCTTGGGTATCAGCTCTGTGAGCAGAGTGGTTTAAATTAACAGAAAAAGAGACTTCACTTTGCCCAGTGATCAATGTCTTGTTCTTGAAACTACAAGCTCTTTGGTGAGCGGGCAGACAGACTGATGCGGCTCCTCAATCATAAGGTCCTTATCAACAACGGTTTTAAGTGCCCCTTTGTTTTACATTCAATTATATACAAATGACTTGTGCCGAGTGGAAACGTTTAAATACTAATGTTGTGTTAATGTAGAGTGAAAGAGGAACAACCTCTTAGAATACTTGAAAAGCTGTGGTCATGAGGGCACACACTCCTCTGTGCACCTCCTACCTTTTAAAAAGAGTTTTGCTTAGGTGAACACAGAAGATGAGCCTTGTCAGTTTTTCATCTCTATAGCTATGTAACAAAAATGAAATATTGATTGAATATTCTGAATAGTAATCTAAGGTCAATTTATAAATAATATTTACCCTCCCGTTATACCCTCAGAAAGCTATTGTATGGTCAATATTGTGCTCTCTCATCAAACTTGATGTCACATCAGTGTCAGCAAAAGCAGTCCAATGTGGCAACAATCTCTTTTGATGGAGCGTTCAATAATTCCAATTCAGTATAAAAGGCTGAGTTGCAGACACATCTAGTGCGTTGCCTTTGTGCACTTTTCTTTGCAAAGCTTTTCAATCTAACACTTTTTTGTCCGAAGCACATTCATCCCGAGGATGACATTTTGGTTTTGTCAGTGGTGAATAATGACGACAATGACACAAATCACATTATTCACAATCCAACAGTCAGAATATGTTCACATTCCAATAAATTAAATAAAACATCAAAAGGTGTTTTTGAATTTATTATTTAATTTTACAGCATATTAGTAGTTGGCTGTCAAACAATGTGACACAGCATATAACAAAAAACATTTTCAAATTCTAACTGGCTTGATTTGAAACCTGGTCCATTTCTCCTTTTAAAGGGGCATCAAAAGGTCAGATTGTAATTGAGATAATTGGTTTTACATAGCAATTTAAAAAAAATGCTTTAACATATGCAAATATGCAGCACTGAGATTTTTTAAGAGTAGATTTGAATGCAGACCTGGTTAAGTGGAAAATCAACCTACATTTACTATACATGTCATCATAATTTTTTGCCAAATAGTGAGTAATACAACATTTGCAGTGCTACTGTATGCCAGGCCTCTTACTAGATAGTAAAAGCACCAATGTTTAGAGTTGCTTCAGGGATGGAGGTCTTTTATTTTGAAATGCCCTGAGCGGATGTTGATTCGGAAACGCTGCAGTTGTGGCTTCCTCAAAACTAGCTGCATGGCTAAATATCTCAGATAATACATTGTCAAACTTTGCCTTGGAGAGCGGACGAATACAAATTTACAGTTAAAGCTAAACCTCTCATGCAGTTATGTCGTGACTCCGGTGTCGGTGGTGACAGAGCTCAACGGTTAACGTTTTTAAATCTTCGCATCACTTAACACAAGTGTTTGGACTGAGCAGGATACTAGCATGTGTCGTTAGCAAACCACTGCAGGAAAGTAGTTCGTTTAGCTAGCTTAGACAGCCAGCCAAGTGTTATTATGAGGCTTAATTTTGCCTCTTTATGTTCATGCTCGATTTAAATAACCTCTTCGCAATGGACACCGAGGCAATAGTGATCCGTATAAAGACGCCGTCAGGGGACATGGACTCGTCCGTCGACTGTCCATCTCTTCTGAACTTCAATGACTTGCTGGTGAGTCTTCAAAATGCTACAGAGCCAGCTAACCATACCTCTTTGTTCCACTTCAAGTTAAAAGTTTTCACTTAAAAACAGCTGTACAGTGAAATGACATACATACAGTTTGAATTTGAGAGTTTCGGTTTCTATTTGAACGTCTCTGAGCCCAAACAACGTACACTAAAACAGTGAAGTTAGTTTTACAACACTGTGACCTCAACTTAAATATTAATATTTGGGAATGTAATTAGGTCTGTGTCTCTTCTTTAATCGTGACAAGCTCTCTGCATCTCACTACAGTTTAAAACTCTTATGTCTTATGCCATTGACTGTTATAAATCACTGTACCAAACATTTCAGGTCGCAATCAGAGATGTCATGCCTGAAGCCACTGTCACTGCCTTTGAATGTAAGTGTCTGTTTAAAGTTTGTATTGTTT
The DNA here is from genome assembly GCF_002260705.1 of Seriola dumerili. Classification (NCBI taxonomy): domain Eukaryota; kingdom Metazoa; phylum Chordata; class Actinopteri; order Carangiformes; family Carangidae; genus Seriola; species Seriola dumerili. Next base: position 599,902 of record NW_019175704.1, read on the forward strand.
TACTGCTGAAACAGGCTATTCAAACACAGCATTAAACTTGGAGAATTACAAAGCTTATTATACATCATAGTACTTTTCAGCTCCTGAATAGAGCTGGAATTAATAGTTGATTAATCAATTAGTTAACCGAAAGAAAAATAATCAACTATTTTTGTAATCCATTAATCGTCTCATTCTCATTCATAATTTTTCAAGTAGAAGTAGTGTAAGAATACCTTTGGTGTCTACCTCTGGTGTCTGCCACTCAAAATAACTCACATCTCTCATAACGAATAACTCCCACCATAAAATAGTTTTTAATCATTAAGCATTAATGCTAAATAGCTTATAGTGATGCTTATAGTCAGTCTTAGTAATTGTTATGTTAACAAGTTGGTGGATAAAATATAGTGAAGATACAATAGTTTATACTTGGTTTTAGGATAATTCATGATATCCTGACAAAAGTAATAGTCTATTTTGTTTTTTGTCATTTCAAGGCAGAAATAAAAACAGTAAAACACTTCTTATTAATAGCAAAAGTATTAGTGCCTTTCTTTGTAAATTGTCTTATGTTGCATGTGATGTTATACTCGTCTTCACAGTTATTGACAAATGAAAGTAATTTCCTATTTAGTTGTAATGCAGCTTTTCTTTCATTTTGCTCCTCAATTTGATGTGTACATATTCAAAATGAGTGACTTAGGTTGACTTTGTTTTGAAGGTTTTCATAATATGCATGAAAAATGAATCAAAAATGTTGTTAACATCACACTTTTACTTACAAATAATTTAGTATTACCTATCACTCATTGATAAAATATGAAATAACTTTCATTTTGAGTTACATTTTGTGGTAACTGCATATTGGCTATACAACAAGTACTGTAAGCTAATCTTATCTCATACAGTTTATAACAGAAACATGTTCCTCTTTGAGTTTTGCCTATGGTGTTAATGGCTAATTAGCAAAATAAAAAAAAGTTTTATTGTCTTGGTAAAATCCAAATTTTTAACATGCTTCTGTGTTTTTAGATGAGGATGAGGTGGGAGACAGAATCACTGTAAGAAGCGATGAAGAACTCAAGGCCATGTTGTCATATGTGAGTATATAAATGAATAGTTTTTTTTTGTTTGTTTGTTGAATTCATCATGTCAGACATTCATCCTACAAATTGCATTTTTGGTTGTATTTTTATGTTGCAACAGATTTCATGGGGGCTATTTCTTCATTAGATAGTAGCTCTGATGAAAACCTTTCACATTAAGGTCAGACCTCACTGTTGCCATTTCTGTCTACAGTGTGTATCCGGCATTCACTCCACTCTAAGTTTTCTCTCATTTCTGGCTGGACCACAACAGCGGGGACAGCCCTGTAATCGAAAATGTCCCTGACTGACTGATTGAGTTAGTGAGTGATAGAGTTGAGTGATCATAGTTCCACCATTGGTCATCAGAATGCCATGTGACTGAGTTGGAGTATGCCCATTGGCCGTTGCTCTTTCAAAATGAATTGGTGCAGTTTGGAAATGGCTTGGAAGATAACATGTAGTCTCCATGGACTGCATTTCAGTCACCATTCCAAATTCAGCAGTATTAAAATACTGAATATGTGAGCAAAGAGAGTAGGAGAGAAGCAAACAGGTAAAGGGCTGAAACCGGCTGACACTTGGCAGAATGCAAATAGGACACAATGATGTCAGTTGTTTACAATGGTTCTTAAACAGTTTACAACTACATCCTCATTTTCACACATTGACCATATGCAGTCCAGCCATATACAAGGTTTTGACCTTGTCTTGTTTTTTTTTAAGGGTTTTTTGTGCAGCTTCTCCAATCCAAATCAAGGGTTTAAGAATATAGAGTGTTGTATATTTTACAGATTGTAAAGTTCTCTGAAACAGATTGTTTTAAGGCATATCAGTAAGTAACCAAGACATTCTTTTAAATGTCCTGTATTTGTGTTTTGCTTTGTGCAGCACATTTAAAGAGCCTCTCATCTTTAGTGGAAAAAAATTCTAGAGACAGACATCTTAAAACCTTGGCACATAAAAGTCAAACTTTAAACAAAAGTTACACTTGCTAAAACTTGTAAGAGGTGCCAGCGGTCTGGTAGAACAAAATCTTAATCAGATGGCTAGATAGGATTGACAAATTTGGACTTCTTGCTTCCACTTCTACACTGACATTGTGTTTGTCTGTAACTTAGCAACTTATTAAGTATTTTGAAACAATTAAATCACGTCTATTTGTATTTAACCTTAGGTAAAACCAGCGTATTGGTAGTTTTCAGCAACTTACACACAACCATGCGCACACACACTTCCACTACCCATTCAGCTCCCCAACCTAGTGCAGTACATTTTCATATTCCACTATACTTACTGTTCATGCCACGGACAGTAAGAGTAATGGCGTGTAATGGGTTTCTCTACGAGGTACACTGAAAGCTAAATGAACTGTCAATTTTTATTATTTATTATTCAGTACTTAAAGTTTTGCCTCATTAAAGAGCGGCCCCCCTGGGCTGCAGAATTGTTCAAAATCTACTTTCATCTGTGGATGTCTTTTACCCCCCATCAGCTCACAATGATGCTGCTAGAGCCATAGGCACAATTTACACTCGTTGTTTTTTGTCCATTTTTATCATGCATTCACTTGTGGTTGCTTTTTAATCATTAAGTAGCATAGGGTAGCAGGGTGATTAAGCAAAAAGAGACAGCTGTCTTGCCAAAGAGCATTGTGAAACAGGGATGGAAAAAGCATTGACCTCAGCCAGCTTCATTATTCACAAGTCGTGCTGAAATGTTTTTTAGGTTTTGTAGCAATTTGCCGTGATGTGCTGTCTGTCTTGTCGAGAAAATCAAAGCACTGTTCTACCAATAAGGTTTCAGGAATTTCCTATCCTGGATGTTTTGGTAATACCACTATTGTGTATTGCGTGCTCAAATTTCATCATAATATTAATTTAACAATCTAATTTGGGAGTAAAATGCTGCTACAGTAAATTATAAAGATGTAGGGAATATATAAATGCATAATTTAAGGTAGCATAACAAACGAAAACACAATGGTACTTTAATCGTAATATTAATTTAATACATACCAAATATCAGCGGTAGTCACCACTATACCTGTGTATTTATTTGGCAGAACAGACTTCAATAGATATACATTTTTATTTAGTTTTTTAATGCATAATAGCAGTTTGTTGTTCCAACACTTGCTCATTCTTTATTCAGATGATGTGACATGTTTTAACAGCATACTAATTTATGACCCTGACCTCACAGCACAAATATTTAGTATCCACAACACTGCACTGCTTCATCCACAGAATTTCAAAAGCCATTTCTGCAATGAATTTTTGGCAAACAAATCCAGAAGCCCTGTAATGGTTTTCTACTTCTCATGGGACAGCCAAGTTTTCTACTTCTCACGGGACGGCCAAGTGTACGAAAAGCTGCTGATCACCTGGAAAATACTGGGCTCACTAAAATATAATTTACACTAGCAGAGTACTTTAAATGTCTTATGCTATGCACTTCAGCAGTCATTTGCATTTGTATTCAGAGGATTTTTTTTTTCTTGTTGTGGTTGTTTGCTGCGTTTGCCATTTGGCCTCCGTAGAGACCCCAGTGGATTTTGCTTTAGTGTTATTAATTCCAGGTGAGCAGACAACCATTATGTGAAATTAATAGGAATTAAGGGAAACCAGCATGTCAGGTGAAAGGTGGGATAATTCATTAGAGTCTCTCATGGTTGCTTTGTGTGTGCATGTATTTGTATATTTGTGATAATTAGTTAAAATATTAGGTATAACCAGACCTTTAAATATGCTGCCACTACAAAATGTTTTTTTTTTTCATATTCAAGATCCCTGCTTTAACTTTGCATAACGAAAAATGTATGCGCCTTATTGCTGAGCAAAATTAATGCTCAAATTCAGCACTTAATTAACATCAGTCTGCAGAGGGCATTTATTGTGAAAAGTATCCCCCCCTCACTGAGAACATTGATTGCTACATGCTCCTGTGAGACCCACTGGTCTTCGAGGCATCTCTAATCATTGTTCGACACCTTGAAAGACAGACGCCCCTGTTCAAAGTTAAAGACTGGCCTGTGTCAGGTGCTAAAAAAAACGTGACCTCATCCGTTCCTCGCTCAGCTCCCCCTGGAGGTAGTGGCTCTAATTCTACTATTCTTACTCCCATTTCCCCTTAGTCTGCTAATGATGATGAGGCCCGCTCTCTGCTCTCGCTCTCCCACTTGTCCCTTAAGGCTGAGTGATGGTATTTGGGATCGGACACTGTTTAGTTATTGGCCAACAATGGAGAATGTCTTTTAATAACACACCTACTACAGATTAGGTGGTAATTGCAGCCTTAATCAATAAGCTAGCTGAGCGGAAAATTAAAGGTACATGAAGCCCGCCCCCCAACACACACAACACGTTTTTTGGTATCAGGCCCATTGTTCAGATGTGGCCCAGTAAGAACGCTGGAGGGCAAGAGCAGAGGGCTTGGAGCGAGGAGGGATCTGACAGTGATAAATAGGCCTTTTAATAACAGCTGTGCCACTTGGGGAGTCATTCTGATCCGTTCCCATCCAAGCCAGTCCTTTCGTCCTCCCTCCCTCCCTCCCCCACCATGAGAGAGCAAATTTACATATCACCGTGATGACTTGGTAGTTCATACTGGATTGTAAATGAAACCCAATATACATGTGGGCGACATAAAGACATGCATCTCTAAAAGTGTCTAACTATGTCTTGGGTGAGGTCTTGGTGTTAATTTTTGTTGGTTTGAAGTCTCAAAAAGGAGGGGAGAAAAACACACTCACACAAACACATAATCCCTCTCTCTTTCTTTCTCTCTCTCTCTCTCACACACACACACACACACACACACACACACACACACACACACACACATACGCTCACAGTTTAACAGATGGTTTGGTTAACTGAAACATCAATTATTGCATTGCCTTGGCAAGCGTCTGGGAGGCTCCAGAGTGTGTGTGCACGTGTTAGTCCTGTAGGATATGAGTGTTTGGTGAGCTGTTGACCTGGAGGAGAAAAGGGTTAATGCTACACTCCTTCAGAACAAGCCCACAGGGCATTGGTCCTCATCGGCAACAGACTTCAGCACAGCATGCCCACATTTTTGGGAGCACTGTGGATTAATTCTGACGTCATTTAAATAAACATTTTTGTGTGTGAGTGCAGAGCACAGTCAAATAGCAAAATTAGCAAGGCTTTGTTTCATCTGTTTTACGTTGTTAAGTTGGATTGTGTTTTATTACATTCTGTTAACATTCTTATTCGAATTTGAAGTCATTCTTTATTTATTAAACATAGTTCCAGTGTGTATAATAATCACTTCAAACCACCATTGTTCTCAACTGTTTGAGAACAACACACTATATGACTCTCTTTTCCCCTTTAGTACTGCAACACAATGAACGAACAACGCATGAATGGACTGCTGCCCGACCCTCTCCAGATTTTTCCAAGAGGTACAGAGTGACATGTTACAGTTTATCATGGATTGGAAATGCTGAAATGCTCAATACATCTTTGCAGTGAATGTCGTGACAATTAATCACAAGCACAATTTAAATATATAAAAATATTCACACTTTCCTAATCGGAAACTATTATAGTTAAATTTGGGTAAATCACTTGTGCTGTGTTCAAACAATAGGAAAGGGGAGCATTTGGTGGCTAGAAATAAGAATGCACCCTCTGGACAACATTAAAATTCAGTGGCTCATTCTGTTATTGTGATGACTGTCATTTATAAATCTACATTTATTTTGCTCCAAGGACATTGAAACTGCAAGCTTGTATTCAGTCTAAACCTTGCCCAGATCTCTGGCATTGTGTACTTTCTTCTTAAGCTGGTTTTCACTATAAGTTCTTTTCAATATATATACCTTTTCAATATCTTCATATAATTTTCTCACCAGTCATACATAATCACTAACAGACCCCAAGGGCAAAGTGATGAAATATCTGTGTCTCTGTCGCTTTTACTCTATATCTGGCGCTCTCTTTTTGTCTGAATCTGTCTTTCTTTTCCCTCTCGCTCTGTCTTTGTATTTCCTTCTTTTCTTTAACTCTGTGATTCTGTTGTTCCCTTCCTACCTACCACCAGCTGTCTCAAGAGCACAACATCTCAATCACTCTTGTCTGCAACTAATTTCAGAGTAACCCTCATTTCATTTCATCTTTTTTTCTTTATAAAGGACTGATTCCTTTTCAGCACATTTGTAAATGGTCCAGTGATGTGTTCTACAATCTAGTCAATTACTGTTTCAGCCGGCAAGACTCCAGGGATCCGGAACATACATGGCCTGAAGGTACGTATCTCAATAATTGTTTCAGCTGCCTTACACAGAGAACAAGGGAAGGGGAGGGAGGGAAGTTGAGGCAAATGGATTGGTAACGCTGTGTTCCACTTATTGAAATGTCAATTGAAGTCAAGGCTCTCCTTTTCTTTCACTCACTCTCTTGCTCCCCTTGTCTATGTTTATGTATAGCGATGGCTGGCTGTGGCTGTGGCAGGCTCATCTCTCTCCTCCTCTTTCTCCCTGTATTCTTGTTTCTTATGCTGGGATAGTCATTTAAGAACAAGGTGTTATGCTGGACCGCACCCCCCCACCCCCCCCAGAGTATTACAATTCTCTGATTCTGTATGATAGGATGAACATCAGTTTTGGTTAGAACAAAACCTAAGTCAGGCAGTAAGAAGATGTTATTGTTCAACCATGAAATTGTCATTACAAGCCCCCCTCTCCCATTTACAAATGGCCTTCCACAGACCTTCCCATTTTATGCTGGGCATATGTTGCTATTGAAACTCATTGCTAATTATCATGGGTTAAATGACTTGACACCTCCTTCATCTCTCCAGATGATCCATATTATATCCATCTCCATTTCAGTAATAAAATTACCCCACCCCTGCCAGAATACGGAAAGTGCTTTATTTAATGTATCCTCTGAGGAGCTTTGGTAACAACTACTGAACTGTGTCAGTGTATTTTTTAAGGTCAGGGGTCTGTTTTGAGAAGATGATATTTTCCAAAAACCTTTAGTCCTTTGGTAATCTTTCCCCTCTTTTCTCCCATTTTAATATAAAAGTAATTGGCTAAGGAGAGTGTCTTGTGCACTGTTTAAATTAGGTCTTCCTGGGCACTAATTAAAGAGAGAATCCCTGTGCTTTAGTAGACCCAACACACCGGCCTTTTGACCTCAATTAAATGAATTATTTTTAGTATCGCCTTTACAGGGTCTTGTCTTTCCTTTTGTTTTCAATATCTGGGTTTAGTACAGAGATCTTTGGCATAAACATAGATGCAGATGAATAGATGTAAAGAACAATGTCCCTAGTGAGGCATGACATTTTTAATGTCTTGACTTTATTTTACTCCCGTCTTTGCCTAAATCTGTTTTGTCTGTCTTACTTCCTCTAATGTTAAGACATAGTGCTGTACTTTCATGCAAAAATATCCTCTCTTCTCTTCTCCTCTCATTTTCCTTCTGCTGTCTGTCATCCTTTCCTCTCCTCTATGTGGACACCTCTTTCTTTCTTCTTTACTTGCCTCACTTCTCTCTCTACGAAAGCCAATTAACCTCATGGCTGAACTGAGAGCCTGTGTTTTTTTTGTACATTAGGGGGTCTGGCCATATGTCTGTCTGTCTGCCTGTCTGTCTTTTGGCCTTGACCGCTAAGTGTGTGTCTGTGTGTATGTGTGTGTGTGAGTGTGTGTATCCTTTCACATTTCTGTGTATGTGTTTGCACTCCTTCAGGTTAATACAAGACCTAACCCAGCCAATGACTGTACTCATGCTGTTCCAGACTCCATGGCCAACAACAGGTGAGCTTGCTGGGGCTTGAGGAGCACGTTACGCTACCTGAAATAAACTTCAGTTGATTGCTTGATAGATGAGTAGAAAGATGTCTGTGATACTTGCGTCAGTGTAACTGTGCTGTGTTCCTTCCTGCAGCTTAAAAAAATCATCTGCTGAGCTGAAGAGGATCTTGACAAATGGCCAGGTGAGCCTGTGTTTTGGTTTAAGTAGAATTTGATCACTGCTATCTCACTGCCCCTGCTCTCACACCTAGTTTCCACTCACTAGAGCACATTCTCACTGGTGGTTGGCTCCACTATTGATTTCTTTTGATGCCAACTGGGCATGTCATACAGAGTGTATCTGGTTATTGGCTCTTCACTCTGCACTGGGAGCAGGGGTCTGTGGGTTGCTAGGATCAAGCCTGCTACCGTCATGTCTCTCTCTCGTTTACAAAAACACACTCTCTGTCTCTCGCACTCAGACTCTCTCTCACACACACACACGCACACACGCACACACACACACAGTGGCTAGTGTGTCAGGGAGACAATTAAGCCAGCAGCCTCTCAGGTTTCTTCTGTAACATAGTGAACTAATAGAGCTGTTCCCTCCCTTCTCCTTCTCCCTTCACCCATCTCTTCTCATTCTCTTTACCTCTGTCCTCTCACCATGTTATCAAATCAGTTGAGGTGAATGGGTGGGAAATGTGCATGTGTCATCTGCATGCATGCTGACATGTATGTTTCAATGTCTGCCATTTTCTGGCTGTTCAAATTAGTTTTAGCAGCCTCACATTGATCACATCAGTACAAATAGGTATCAGTCCACACAAATTTTTTATTCTTTTCATTTTTACAATGAAGTCTTAGTAGTCAATATGTAAATATTTTTGGTGATAGGATTTGACATGTATTTAACATATGTATTTAAAATTTGGAACAAAAATATGTAGATATACACATGGCACTGTTTTTCATGGCAGAGATTCAGAGAAATTCAGAAATTCTCAATCTAAAAGTGAAGAACAGGATCAACAACATTTTTTTTGTGAAAATATATTCATTAATTAAATGTTTAGCATCCGTCCAGTTTAATTATAAATATTCCACACTTACGTGAGGATAAGGAATTTAGTTTAGTTATTTAGTCTTTTTATTCTGCTAACACTTAATTTAAAGTATGTCATTTCATACAAATTGTAGCTACCGGATTATTTGAGTGCACTGTTCAGAGGAATTTCATTGGCCTACAGGAAAATGTTGACTGGTAATGGTCAAGAGGTGGAAACTTTTGCTCAGATCACTCATGTTAGCTTGTGCTGCATTATATCACCTGCCACTGACACTTTTTATGAAAGCAGAGTGGAATGACGACAGCAAACAAATCATCGTTAAACTCTGCATCAGTCACTGTCCCACTCACCCAAATACAATGTCCTTTTATAAATTGGACAGCAAATGTTGTATTGATCTCCTCTTCTCCTCCCTATGTCTCCATGTTTTCTCTCCTTATGTAGCTGAACTTGGAGTGACCTGAATGCTTGTCTTGTTTATAGCCTCCAGTGACAATGTTACGCCCCCCCCCAATCTCTCTTTCACTCCCTCTCTCTCTGTAGTTACATGTCTCTCATGTTATGGTATTGTTATGGTCTCATGTTATTGTATACCTGTGTGTGTTTGCTGCTCTGTAGATAAATGCCCAAGATATCCATTATCAAGAGCAGCTCGGCCATGGAAACGGAGGCACAGTTTACAAGTAAGTATTTGCCTCTATGTACAGTGCAAATATGAAGGGTCAGTGTGTCAGGGTCCAATTTGAGACCAATGAGTATGAGTTTTCGTAATTTTTCTGCTCAATTTTTATGACATATTTGCGCACATCCCTCTGCAGTGGGATTCTGTGAAGGCTTCTCTACTCTTCACAACCCTCCCTCTGTTCCTTCATTTGTCCATTTATCTCTCAGTGTTTGGTGTGACATCTGTCAGGCTGCTTTGTGTCTGTACCTTCATCTATTTATTCTGGTTTGAAGGTTGCAAATATATGGTATTGATTTGGGGGCTGTAAGGTATGACAGCAGTTGACTTCATTGGTCTATAGTACAGCATATTACCTACAAGGATGGAAGAGCTCCGTCCTCTCTGGCTAGACAAATGTATTACTGTCCTGCTAACATTATGACAAGGTTGGCATTTGTATTGCTCCTTTTATCTTTCTTTTCCGCACCTTGTGCTTCCTCCTTCCCATCAATCCTTAGCTATTGAGCTGTTTTATTGAGATTGAAGTATTGATCACTGCTCAGACTAACCTTGACTTGACGGAGCGGTATGCTTCACACATTCACCAGCAAACCTAGTAAATTTCCTATCCAGCAAATCCACAAGACTCTTTTTTTTTTTTTTTTTTCGCCCCTGTCTGTCCAACCACCTTTTTACTGTTTCATTAAGAGCCAGTCTCTCATAGTTGTAGCAGAATAAGGTTCCTGATCAGTTTGGCACAAGAAATGGTTACACAGCACTGGGGGAGCTCAATATTGCAGGGCCAACATTTTCTCAGTCAATTTAGCCCAGCATAAAATCCATATGCTTTGGTGCTGAAATTTTTATGGTTAAAAGGAGAAGATAAAAAATACAGTTAAAAAATCAGCCAGGTTATTGCATGTTGTTTTATGTGGTGTCCATTTTAATTTGGTTAACTTATTTAGGTTTTAATTAAGATTTAAAAAAATGTTAATCAATTCATAGGTGCTTTTTCAGGTCAGAATAATCAGGGCAAACAGAGGAGCCCAGACTTACTTTTCAACAGCTTGAAGATGTAGCCCTTTGAGCATTTTCCTGAGCACATGCTGTGTCCCAAATTCATACAACACACTAATTCTAAGCAGCTTTTAAGTATGTAGTCTTCACACTAAAGTGACAGAATATACTTGAAACAGTCAGTAAGCACATTGAATTTTTGAAAAAGCATTTTACTGTCATTCTATAAAGTTTAATTGGCATTTTAATTCTAAGGTGGCACTTAGAAATGCTGTGGCGCCCTTATTGCATCATTTAGTATAAAATGGTTAAGTATATTGATTTATTATATACTATTGTGTATATAACTGCAAAGCAGTTTACTGTGCAGATTAGTATATAGTATATAATATTAATTTAGTTCGAGAGAAGTGTGACAAAATATTATTATAATCTTTTTCCCATGAAGAAAACAAGACGATGATGAGACAAAAATGAAATCATTAAACAGTAACGACTAAATCTCCACACAGTATTGTTGACAAAAAAGGGGTGACTAAAATAAACTACAACAAAATCTTTCTATATTTTCATAAGTGAAAAAATCTTTTCTTTTCTTAGATTTACTTAAAATGACTAAAAATATCATAGACTTTTGATGTCAGGTTCACAGCGTACAACTGGTCTTTTGCTTCCCAGTCTACCAAATACAACAGCAAAGGCACAATAGAAGCTAGTGCTCTCAGCCTCCCTGCTTCTTGATAAGTAAACTGGTCATTAAAGCAAGAGGAAACTCAAAATTGTGAATTTGTAACAAAATTGCTGTTAATTGTGTGGGTGCCCTTGACATCATCTTTAAGACATTGTTAATTGCCTTTCTGTTTCTTTAATTTTAATTATTTTGTCAGAAAATCCGAATATTAAAAACGGCTCTTACCTTGACATTGACTTTGAGGTGTTATTGACAGGTTATTAGTCGGCCACTTAAGAATGGTGACTTGCTGAAGTCTTTGCTGTGTTGTATTCAGTTTAGCTGGATTTTTTACTTTAACAATTCTAGGAATTCCAATCAACTTATTATAATCCTCTCAACTCTTCGCACTCTCTTTATAGGACAAAAACTGTGGTACAATAAGTACATCAAAAGACTCTTCACAAAAGCTTTATTATTGTGGGATTTTCTTTAGAGTCTGCACAGGAAAATGATATTGTCCATTCAGGTGCGTAAAGTGATGAAAATGTGGAGTCTAGGTTGGTTGGAAGGATAATCATAATGCACTCTCCATCTCAGTCACTGTTGCACACAACCTTTGTGTTTTGTTTCTGTACAGAGAGAGAAAGAAAATGGCATTACATTATAATGTATTAGTCTAATTCTGTCCAACATATTTTAATTTCTTCATTATTTACAATGTTAACAGTTTTTGTCAGCTGTGTTTACAGTGGAATTCCTTTTAATAAAATAGCAAAATATGAAACAATTTGTTCTTTATGCTACATGAAAAAAACTTCCCTTTTACTCTGATGTACCTGTTATTTTGTAAGAAACGCAGGGATTTTGTGATGTCACTTTGCTCAGCTAACAAAGTTAGCATTAGAGCAACATTGGATTATATTGTTGTAGCTCTGGCCATTTGTCCTTTTACATGGTACATAGATCTTGGATGAAAGAGGCATCACAAAAAACGTCCAATAGTCAGACACAGTCATAAAGGATGGAAGCTATTGCTCACTAGCTCCGTGCATCATATACTGTTGTATCAGTTGAAGCCATTTAATGTAGCACACAATGAGCATGGCATGTAGATAGCCACTGTCAGTGTGTGAGCTTGCCTACAGAACGGTGGGTGCAGATGTTTTGATGCGTCACGCTCCATTGATATGCGTTGCCCTCTAATTTATCTTTTGGCCAACTTTAAGAATTAATTTTTAATAACAGCAACTGCTGATGATGATGATATGCCAGCGACAGTGTTTATTTCAGCAGCAAAATACTATAGGCAAATATATTCATGGTAAATTAGCCAAATCCATGTTTTCAATATCATGCTTGCATATGCACATGTGCATGTGTTTCTGCAAGTACAGCATACTTTTTGTCAAAAACCATTGAAAATGAGTATTTTGGTATCCTTTGTTAGGTAGGCCAGCTATACCAAGCAAATGTTGCTGTATTGAGCAGGAAATGAACCATTGGTTTAAAAATACTGAAGGGCCCGGACAGGGTTCTTGCTCGCTTAGAAATCAATTCTCAGTTCTCTTCAGCCTCTACTCTTTGCTCCAGCTTATATCAGGCTCATCACGTTTGAAAAGCACTACCAAAGGATCCCCACCTTTTAACCTCTTAGCCCATTTATGACCCAGAGCCATTTAGACTCAATTGGATGTTACCAACACCTCAGCTCTCCATAGCCACACGTTGACCTAGCCATCCATCACTGTCGGCCTTTGCTTTTTATTACACACTCTCTCAGAGGTCCATCTTGTCCACCAATCTAACTGACTCCATGGCTTATAAATACAATAACAAGGACACAAAGGCTATTTTTTGTGACTCATGGATCTAGCATTGCAATTAAAACAAGCACACTGGCCCGGCTATGGTGACATCCACTTAGACACCCATGGTTGTTCTTTTAGTTGCCTCAGCCCATTTTCTCCATTGATTTTAGTTACTTTACCTCATTGATTAGACTGTATATTGAAGGACTAAACATCTTTGGTTAATTGGTGGTAACCTAGCATCTTAAATCTAGATTTTTTGATTTTTTTTTTTTTTTTTTTCAGATTATGCATACAAACCAGCTGCAAGGGATTGCAGTCAACAACTGGTGTGACAGTACATATCAAATGCATTTTGAGTGAACTCTTCACTGGTTTCACATGCCGGTCGCTTTCACATTTGTTTTTTTATTTTGGTAGATTTAAAACAGAGATCAGGATTTGGTACTTCAGCTCGGTAAACCTGCTGTAGTGGTTTTCGAATAGGTAAATCAGCTTTGATTTGGAGATGACTTGTACTATATATGCTAAACTATAAACACTCCTTACTCCTTAAATGTAGCCTTATACAACATCTCTGAAGTAAATCCTACTTTCCTGAAGGTTATAATGTCCAGTTGATTCCCTAGCCAATTCCGAGCTACTGATGTATTCAACTGCTCTAACGTCACTTTCAGTCATTGCTGGTGTTGTTTATTAGTGCACAGGTATTATTAAAGTTGACAGAGAATGATACTTAGTGTTTACACAGAGATAATTTGTTTGTTAAATTAGCAACAATGTCCTGATACAGGAAAGTCACATTCAAGACAAAGTTGATGTTTTCCATAATATAAAAAATGTACTTTTACTGCAACCATTTTCTTTTAACACCCCAAAGGGCAATGTAGATAGAAATGAATACAATTTAAAAGCCTTTTGTCTTTGGTGTTGAATATTTCAACAATAAACTTATGAGGTATGGAAGTAAATTGTACATTTCTTGTTTATGGACACACTAACAAGTAGGCTAAATTATCTAAGCCTGAACAAATTAAATCTGAAACCTGGGTGAAGAAAATACTTAAAAAAAAAAAATACATTAACTTTCAAAATCTCTGCAAATACAACCTTTAGTAATTCACAGCTTCAGGCTAAATGATAATGAAATTAATGTTGTATGAAATAATGGAGTATTTAGTATTCGATGGAGGTTAGAGTGACACAGTAGTGCTCCAATTTATTAATCTTTTTTATTTAAATGGAACATAATATGATATTTGAAACCCATATAACACACATTAAAAACCACAAGTATTCAAACAAACTTCAGATCCCTGAAGGTGTCGCAGGACACAGATTTAGCCGCTCTTACTGTCTGTACCTGTAGTAACTGGTGTGATAATGAACAAGTGCCATAGAACCTCTTTATGAAAATAAACATAATGTCGCATAGCTGCTGGCTACTACACCATCTCAAGAAAAAAAGGCATCTGTTTGACTTCACTTAGACTAGAGTGAGTGTGTTTCTGCAAACACTCTCTAAACAAGAGTTGTGTTGTTGAAATTTCTTTCTCAGCCACAAGAGGCCTGCGTTCAAAAGTGATTTCAAATTCATGGAGTTGAGGAATACTGACTTTCACTTTTTTAGCATGGTAGAATGTAAAAACAAAACCTTTCAACTTTGTTATTTCATCTTTTCAGCATTGCTGCTTCAAATGTGTTAGATGTTTAGCAAGCTCTTTTGTGTACATGCATGTCTGTGAATGTCTGTGTTTAAGTTTCTGTCTGTCTGTGTCAGTTAGGAGACCCATTATAGCTGTGTCAGGTGAGACAGTCAGGAAGAGAGAGGCAGCCCATCATCCATGTGGCAGTGTAAACATACCACGTTAGCCCTGATCCAGGAGACCAGTCTCTCCAACTTCAGAGACATAGAGAGAGGCCCTATGAATACTGCATGATTGAGCTTTTATTACAGAGCAAGCTGGAGTGTAAATAAGATCCAGGCAATGGGGCACGTTTACTGGGGTCAGATCAGGGGGAAGTGGTGGGGGGTGGCTATGTAACCTTGTCCCCATGTCTCCCGCTGTCACAAGCCTGTCACTGTAACTCATACAGGGATGCTCTGCCCTGAGGTGGTCAAGGACAGTCTGAGAATAAAGCTTTAACCAAGCAGTAGTCACACTATATCCAGCTAAAAAACGAGCCTGCCCTTAAAACACATTGTTTAAACTTTGGTATTTCTTAACCCTTGTATATCTAACTTGGGCATATGGTGTTCTTATCATTTAATTATTATCATATAAAAATTAGCTGCTATTGTGAACAGTATATATTAAAGCTATATTATGGGAATATTGCTCTACAATCTTTTTTAAAGCATATTTAAAAAAAAAAAAAAAATGTGGAAAAAGTACTGTATGTATGTACTAGATGGCTTTAATATCTGTTTACCTTGATCCAATTCTGGTCAAACTTAATTGCAGAAAAGTAAAAAAAATAGAGATGTGAGACTTTGCATTAAGGTACATACACAAAAACTAAACAGACACAAACACTCAGATGATACTTGTGTACATGGTATCTCACGTGAAAGCATTATCTCTTTAAGCTGCACTTCTTGTGTGTTTAAGTAGCAGTTAGATGCATTCAGCCATGGGCTGGGTATATTTGTCAACACATCTAGACTACTTCTTGACGACTTCAGGTTGTTTAATGTTGTGAAGACTTGGTTTAATCTCTTTTCAGGTTGCCTTACACACACTACCTACCCAGTCAGTATTTAACATGTCTACCCCTGCGATCTTGCTTCAATTAACATCTGCATCTTAATTAAGAGGCAGCAGTCATGCTTAACTGATATTGATTGTAGCTTAAAGGAAGACCGAGACATCATAGTGGAAACAAGGCCATCAGCCTTAATGTGCTAAGAACTGTCACAAAAGATGACACTTATAAATCAGAAAGACACTAATACTCTTTGGGCAGAACAAAATAACATTATGCACACACACAAGAAACCAACTGAAACCTGAGGAATGAATAGTTGAATACGTAGTATTACACTGGATTATCTGGACAACTTGAAATATAAATGTCCTACTTTTATAGTTATTTTTCTCTTAATAATCTCTGAAAAGTCTGCAGTTTCTTTTTGACTTCAACAGATGTGTAAGCTGCAGCTCACATACAGCATGGCATCGGTACACACCACTGTTAGTTCTAACTGTGGATAAATACCTGACATGGCACTAATAGGTGTCATTAATTAAAGGCCTGGGCCAGTTCAGAGGTGTCTGGCCGAAGAGCAACGTGATACTCCTAATCTAAGACACATTAATCACACTTTGCACCATACACATTTTCTCTGCAAGGCCAACTGACAGGTGAGTAGCCAGGTATCACATTTACTGAGCCTGCTTGCAAGCTAGCCATCCTGTGTGACGTACATTGCCCCCACCTCATCTCCATCACCTGACAGCTGTTGCACAGTATTCGTCCTTGAGGATTGTATGTTGAAAGGTCCAGAGGCATCGTAAACTAACCTTCAAGGACTGTAACTAAAGCCGACGTTGGGCATTAAGGACTTTGATAATTAAATCATTACAGGGACGGTCTGTGGCTGCTGCTTTACCTGCAATTCAAAACTCTGTCTGGAACACCTAGTGACAGAGCTGGACTGGATCTGGTTTTGGATAGTGACCTCTGACCTTTTGAGGGAAATGACAGTCATTTTGTCATACTACTTCAGACTCTACTGTTGCTCAGAAACTCACAGCCCTGTGGAGTGTACCTTGCACTTGAACTTTGTTAACAGTTCTTGCATTCCAGTTCTTGTCAAGTTATACTGCATTTACTCAATTTCCATTTTTGTTTTTTTTCCGAAAGTATAATTGCATCACACTTCCCTCCTATGAATTATGCACTCTCAATTCACTTCTGCTGAATACCACATGACATATGAATTTATGATCTTTTGTTGGCTGCAACAGATTTACAGTTCAGTGTTTTCCCTTGTTCAACATGTTTGTTCAACAAGTCCAACAACAACTAAACTGTCTAAAACTTTTGCACAGAACTGTATGTTATGCTCAGAGCTCAGAAGAAAGCTTAAAGACCAAGTGAAAATGAAATCACAAAAACCCATGTTTCCATCTAAATAAATTCAAGCAACCGCTTTCTATAGTTTTGTTTCATATCATCTCCTTTTATGTCCCTTTAGAGCGTACCATGTTCACGGCAAGCGGGTTTTAGCTGTCAAGGTGAGAACTCCTTCCATGTTGATACCATTGATACCACTGACCTCATTAGATCATAAGAAGAGCTTATTAGTGTTGTTTGTTAAGGCTGTACCCCCACCCCCCCACCCCTCCCCTACATGTTTGATCACAGGTCATCCCACTGGATATCACGGTGGAATTACAGAAGCAGATCATGTCAGAATTAGAAATTCTCTACAAGGTTGGTTTTGACTTATTTAATCTGTTCCTGCTTAACAAAACAACTTCTCTGTGTTGCTGTCCTACCACATCTATGTTGTTAATTAATCATGAGTGTAGCTAATGAAGTGCTTACAATGTAAGCAAGGGATCAGCAATACATGGACACACAGGCAAAATGCACATGGGCTTGGCATGAGAGTTTACTGAATACTGTACATGCATGTATTTTTTTTCTCTTTCACCTAAGACATACTGTCCCAAACACTGCGAGCACGGAGTCTCTCTCAAACTGAATGTGTGAAAAACAGTGAACACTTAGTTTACTGTTGAGTGATGCTCTTGAGCACCTACTGCCGTCACTTAAACAATCACTTGGTTATGAGAAATTTAAAATTTTGTGTACAATGAGGTGCCACTGTTACATTTAGTTCAAATTCACAATGAACACACAAATTCTTTTGTATCACAAATAAATATTTTGGCATGCTCATTTTTGATCATATTATTTCTTCTCTTGATTGCAGTGTGATTCACCCTACATCATCACTTTCTTCAGTGCTTTTTTTGTTGAGAACAGGATATCCATATGCACAGAATTTATGGACGGTGAGTTTCTCTGTAGCTTAAACCAGTGGATCACATGTTTGTGTCTTGCCAGCCACAGCTGTGTAGAAAATACTTTGGGGACCTGTCCTCTGTCTCTCTACCGTGTATCCATTTTCACTTCTGCAGATCAAGAGAATGTCTTATCTCTGAGCTGCTTAGCATGCCTGTGTGCTAAAAGCTACAAGGGTGTGATAAACCTTGACTTAAGTGCATTTATAGGTGCGTTTATATGTGTGTGCTGGATTGGTGTGAGATGTGGGACTGTTTATGTTTTTAGGTGTGTGTGCTTGTCCAAGTGTGTGTTAATGCAGTTATTCCCCTGTTTCACACATTTGCTAGCTTGTCAACAAAGTCGTTCTAACCTCTGAGCACATTCTTACTTTATGAAACTTTTCTGTGATCAGTCATTTTCAGTTGTGCTTGGTTATTTCCAACAGGAAATTACAATTAGACTGCACCAGGAAACAAATCAATGAATTTGTCGGTTTGGTTCTTCTTTTACTGATATGACAAAGAAATGTCAAACAAATACAAGTGTCAGCAAATGGAATTTATAACAAACATTGACTACGATTGTGTAGGCTCACTTTAATCTTCAAGTGTATTTTGAAACATACCTGGACTCTGTCCTCTGCATTGAAACTATGTCAAATATTAAGAGCAATAAACAGCTTTTCTGAGAATGTCCACACTCATGTGGAAAATGTTGAAAATGTCAGGCTTCTCTTTTGGCTGTTTCTGAGAGATTTTTTATATATTGAGGCTTAGACAGTCACACAGTTGTCAGTGAAATATTTCTACATTTAAAGGACTAGCAGTTCTCCTGCTACCGTCATGAGAGGTTGTTTTTAACTCTATCAAAGAAATATATTTAAATATTAATTTTGTGTAGATTTCCAGTGTGAGTGAATAGACAGTTCTTTCTTCAGCTTGGGATACAAAGCATTGTGGGAAATGGTAGTTACTTACTGTAGAGCTGGATCCAGATGGAATTGTAAGCAACATTTTTTTTTGTCAGTTGTTTAGATAAGTGTGGAGTATTGCAACCTGTATAGCCAACATGCATTTTGGTTTGTGTTGTACTAAGAAGGCTATTATGAGATTATTTAAGAAACTGTGGGAAAATGTTTCAAACTATCACTTCCTTAATGAATAATGTGTCTTTTGCAGGTGGTTCTCTCGACGTGTACAAACGAATTCCAGAGCATGTGCTGGGGAGGATCGCAGTGGCAGTAAGTTTTCATGAAATACTAAATCTCCCAATCAGTATTTTGATTACTGAGTGAAAAGCCTTTGAAACAAGGGGTGTTTTCTGGAGTTTGTTAGAAATATTTATTTAGGTGTGTAGTTTATTAGAGTGTGGTCGTCTATGCATGCATGTGACAGTTTTGACTGTGACCTGTTATTCATTTTTGTAGGATATAGAACAGGTCTGAGGAAAAACACTCGTTTTATTAATGAAATGAAAGAAAAGAGAACCACAGGTGTGAAATTTTCAATTAGCCTCTATTGGGTGAAGTGCGGACAAAGTCAGTGTGTTCCCTTTATCCTGACCTCTCTTCCTTTCTCCCTCCTTTTCTACTCTCAGTTAAAACTAGCATTTTGATAGAAATGGCCTTGAAGTTGATAAATGCATGTCTCTTTTCCACACTCATTACCCTTCTCCTGTCTCCACCTCCTCTTTTCTGTCTCGCCCCTTTAACTTTGTCCGTAATCAAACAATGACAGCTATTTAATCAGTGTTAATTCTAATTCACAGCTTTCCCTCCTTTCCACTGTCACAGTTGTTAATTATCGCAGAAAGATAAGCACCCAAGAGGGTGTGAGTGAAGCTGCACACACCAGTTGTTGCACTTGCACCTTTTGAGGCAGCAAGACTTCAGAGAGCCTTTGTGCTTTCTTAATTTTATCTTAGAGGCTGTTATGCAGGAGACTAGAAGCTAGAATCAGTTCTAACATCCCATTAATGAAAAAATCACCACAAAGCAGTATTACAAATTGGGAAATGAGTAATACTTAAAGAAAAATGTAAAGATTTTTCCAGGCATGTGGAGTCATATGAGTATGACCAACATGCCACTTGTGAGGTCTGCACAAAGGTGAAAAAAAAGTTCTCTCCTCTTCTACTAACTTAACAAAAAAAAAAATATTGCTCTCGCAGTGTGTCTCTGACCCTAGTGTCTCCTCCCAGTCAGTTGTTCATGTAACCCCTTCAAGGCGAGGTAGCAATGAAGCGTCCTACAGGGTGTCTCAACAAACTCAATGAATTCATTTCATTGCGCAGGAGCAATTTCTGAGTACCAAGGTCCAACAGGCTCCTCTCTCGATCCTGTAAAGAGACAAATCGCCCTGTGAGGAAACATTTTCTTGTTTGCTTGTGTATGCAGTCTTACTATATCTATGACTACCTAAAGTGACCAGAGCTCAGGACTGGAACCAACTCGGCTCTCCTTTTGTCACCACAATCCAATACACAGTCTACACGAGTGTGGCTGACACGCCCTAAACTGTAGTCAATTTTACGATACTTTTTGCTGTTAGCATACTTCAAAGATAGAGAAGTTCAATTACTTGGGGCAGGTTCTTCCTGTCACCTGGTTTGAGTGATTAGAAGTACACATCCCAAGTAGAGTAATTCTATATAGATGGAATTAACATTTCAAAAATGGAGGGGCATCTCACTCAGGTAGAATCCATGGTCACAGTCTACAGACAACATCCGCATAAATGGCAGAGATGCAACCATACGGTCACCAAAACAGGCACTCTAGACCTTGGCTTCTCCTGGATATCCTGTCAGTGAAACCATGAACTGAAGTACAGACAAGTTGCACTTTTGCGGGAATTCAGTGCCCATCGTGAGTGTAATTGACCTTTATTGTCCAGAATGCCACTACAGCTCTCATTCCCTAGCCCATTCTCTCATTAGCACGGACTACAGAACTTGCTAGCCAACACAGATTTAAAAAGCCCATGTAGACCAGATTAGCAATGAGTGTGGACTCACCCATTGGCCCTTATGGCTGAAACCAGCAGCACCACTCCTGATTGCCAATCTGAAAGCAACATCAATACATTAGATGCACGTGTGAACCATGACAGCACAGCGGCATCCAAAGCTTTCAGCATTTCAAGATGAATCCTGTCTAACCCCACCCCCTTGCCCCTTAGATGCTTACCGACCACCTCAGTGACATGTGCATGACAGCCATGTTGGGAGGTGTAACTAGAACCATTGTAATTTTTCCGGTACATATCTGCTCGCTACGTATTGGACAAATTTAAACTCTCTCAAGACAGCACAAATGACAGTGCAGGCTAAAGTCTTGTTTTTCTAAATTCTAGATTAAGGTCATGGCTGTTGATGTTATTAAGCCAAGTGTGCTGGTTGTTGTCGAAATTACTGTAATATATTTTTTCTGTCGCCTGTGTCTCTAGGTAGTCAAAGGCCTGACATATCTGTGGAGCCTGAAGATACTTCACAGAGGTGAGTAAGGTATTACGTAGGCTTGTGTTATTAAAAAAAAAAGAGCAGACTTGATAAAGACAAGCTGCTGAGTGCTGATGTTGCAGTTCTATCAAGCAGTTTGTCTCCGCAGATGTCAAGCCTTCCAATATGCTGGTGAACACCCGAGGACAAGTCAAGCTCTGTGACTTTGGTGTCAGCACACAGGTACACTGATTTGTTTTTGTGAGCATTAGGGAGAGAGAAACGATGGAAGATGGAAGAGAGAAGAAGAAAAACAATTGTCTATAGCTGCATCGCCATAGTCCTGTGCAATCTGTCTGTGTGTGTGTGTGTTTGTGTGCACAGATCTGTGTGCATATGGTCAATCTGTCAATCACTGCATTCATTTTCAACTCAAAACATCAGCGCTATCCCAAGGGTCTTCCTCTCACATTAACTCCCCCCCCACCTCCATTGTTCTGCAGCCTCCAAAAAAATCACTTGTTATAATTATGACCCACACACACAACGGCAAAGCCTCATTGATATGTATTCAGTGGATGTGGGGAAAGCGTAGGTAGCAGACAATAGCCTAGTCCGTGTGTGTGCGCGTGTGTGTGGCAGTGTGTGGCACTGTGTGTTTGTAATGTAATCATCAGGGACAGACCTTCAGCATTCCCCAAAACATCAACCCCTGGGACTGTTTCCCTTTTCAACACACACACACACACACACACACACACACACACACACACACACACACACCCCTTCTGTAGCAAATTGTTATTCATTTTTGACCTCCACTTCCATGGAAGCTCCAAGGTGAATTTTACACCTTGTATGTGTAACACTAGCAGCATTGGCTCGTCCTCTGTCTTTTTAACTCTGTGTTTGTATTTATCTCTCTTTCACACATACACACTCTCCTTCCCTCTCTCACTCTCTGTAGGGCATGCTCCAAAAAAAGGGAAAAAAAAAAAAAAAAAACAGCCATAAGGGAACAGACACTCATTATCACAGTCCTGTCATTGATGGCATGTGCCATTGTATCCACACACACGCACAGACACACTAACGTCTCCTTGTCTTACTCCTGTTCTGTCGGGCAGGGGTTGGGAACAGCCCAAAATATAAACCTGATATGTCAGTAGATTTAGGTTATGTAAATTAGGTCCAGCTCACATCTTTTTTTATTTCCCAGCATACAACAATGGAATGATGAGCCTAAAAAGTTATTTCTGAGGGTTGAGGTTTCTTATTACTGTTGGTTGAAAAGTTTGAATTTATATTGATATGCAGCTTAATTATTTGCTCGTCCACTCTTAATTAATTTCTCTTGCAGTTGGTGAATTCTATTGCCAAAACGTACGTGGGAACCAACGCATACATGGCAGTAAGTGACCCCTTGATTTCAGTCCCTTGTCAAATCAGTTTAAAGTTGTACCAGAGAAGAAATTACTTTTCACAGGAATCAGTCTGTCTTGGCAGTCTTTGATGTTTCTTTTTGTTCCACAGCCAGAAAGGATATCAGGAGAACAGTATGGTATTCACGCAGATGTCTGGAGTGTGGGGATCTCTTTCATGGAGGTATGACAATGTATAAATGGCTTCATGCTGTACCTAGTATTTGTACACAGATAGAAGTGTGGCAAATGTATGCAGAGGACACTAAGTTCTTGTAATTAATTATCAAACAGTTTAGATCCAGTAGATTATATTGTGTCCTGAGACTGGCTGTTGCTCACTGACTGAGCAGCATAAAATACATATGCATTTTTGTGTGTCCGTGTGTGTGTGCATCAGTATCTCTGTTCATTTCTCCCCATAGAGTTGATCAAATGCTTGACTGACACCCTGCGTTTTCAAATAACATTTTAATTTCACTATTAGACTTCCCCTCTTGTCCTCCCACTGACACTATTGATTCTCCATCTGTTTCTGTCCACAGCCCCCCCCCCCCTACAGTATAACAGATGATGTGGGCTTCTACCTCGCCTTTGTTTGTCAATAATGTTATATCATTACAATTATAACAATAATGGATGAGTTCACACAAAAGAGGCCATGTCAAAATTATTGACATGATCTCTGTGTGATAAAGATAGAGTTTTATAGCAGTGGACCCCCTGGCCCTGTTCTCTTTATTTCTAGCTGTGAATGTGTGCATTAAGCTAAATGAAATGGCTTGCAGTCCCACTCAATGTGGATTGATCTTTAGCCTGCTAGTTGGTCTATTTATGTTCAAGGAAAGACTGTGAGTGTTTTGACATTTTAATAACATAATGTTGCCAATAAGCTGCCCTTGACCAAGATGAAAAATGTCCACCCCCAGTGAATTGCCAAATGTCAGGGAGAGATACACACATTACATACAACCATCCCACAATCCTGTCCCCCTTCTCTTTATCCCCGTATTTTGTTCTCTGCAGGGGGTAATCGTGGGGGGGTTATTAACTAATAGCTGATGTTGTTTGATGAAGTAGTGTTATCAGCATGTGGGCACTAAGCTTACCTCAAAGACTGAAAGTCTCACATTCTGCACGCACCAGTGGCTTTAGCAGCGTTTTCCTTCTGTGTCTACAACAGAATTCCATGTCATTAAGACACTAGTAATGGAGGGGCATGTATATATTAATGTATGTGCACATATATTGTATACACAGGGTGGTTACTTTGTCAGGAGCACCTGTGTAGTCTTGTGGAGTTCAATCCAGCAGCCATACAAGGAATTCTACCTTTGTGAAGCATATAATTTGTAAGAGAAGTGTTGACTCACCTCTAATGTCCCTTTTTAAGGCCATTATTTCACACACACACACACACACACACACACACACACACACAGTGCACAGACATAGCCTAAAATATAAAGATGCTAAAATTGGCCATTATAAGATGTACAAATGTAAGTATTATGACTGTTTGATTGGATTACATTTGTTTGCGCAGGGTTTTTTTTTTTTTTTTACAGTTGTTGGCATATGCCTAGTACTGATTCAGCCTTTTCCAGTTTTTTTCATTCCTTCAAATGTCTCAGTATGAATCTTAGAATATACTGTAGCACTTACTACTTTCTTCTTTTACACAGTTGGCGCTAGGTATGTTCCCCTATCCACAGGTGAGTTATTTTCATTTATTTGTCGTTTTCATTTTTTTCTATCTTCCCCTAAAAGTCGACTTTTAAAAAGGAGCAGATTTGTTTAAACTGATTTTGGCTTTGGCAAAAACTGTTAATTTATTATTATAGTGTTTGTGTTGCAATTTCCAATTTTTTCCAAAATTTTGTGTTCTTTTCTTAATTATATATTTCTTTTAATATTTAATATTTTACAGTCTCCCCAGTAAATAATTTATATGATGAGGTTTTCTAATGATTCCAAACTTCAAATACTTTTTTATAAATTTGCTGTAACTATTACATGAGGCACTAATCATCTTTCACAGCCCTCATTGAAACTAAAATGTCTAAAATGTTGACTGCGAAATATTCTGTTATCCATACTATTTTCCACATTAATTGTTTATTATTGATATAAAACTTTAACTGTATAAATGGGTTTGGGTTCATGTTTTCCTTCATTACACAAAGGTAAGATCCTCCTCAAATGTAATTGCCACCACAGAAGTGACTTCCCAATCCCATCAAGTCTTAATTAGTCCTTTTAAGATGGGTTTATCTCCCCAATCCCTAGATGAGTAATCCGAATCTGGTTACCTCAGGTTACCTCCTGGCCATCCGCCTTCACGACAATTGAAGGGGAAGATTTTGTCTAGTGAAGAGTTTGTACTTCAAACTATCTTATTATTGTGTGACAATTATGATTTGAAAGCCTTAATTATATTTTACAAAAGCTGTGATTTTTCATTTCTACTTTAGTACATCAGCCATGGACACTAGCTATAATTTTGACTTTGTATGGTTTCCTTTTCAAGGAAAATTATTAAAATCTTGAGTATTCTGCATATTGACACATGATCATTTTGTGTAATTGTCCTGTAGGCATAATGTATGCAACACTTGGACTGCTCTGTCAGTCAAATGAAACTACATCATTGTGGTTGGTTAAAGAAGCACGGTATGATGTAACCAATATACTATCTGCTCAGGGATTGCCTAAGTGAATGCTTCCTTTCAGTATGCCAATTATTCCTCCTGAGAAAGGGGGAACTAATTTATTAAATGTTTGATTGGATGTCTCAGCATGTTTTTGTTTTTTTTTCTTTTTCTTTTAATGATATTGTCAGTTACTTCTGAAGA
This sequence comes from Seriola dumerili, assembly GCF_002260705.1. Taxonomy (NCBI): domain Eukaryota; kingdom Metazoa; phylum Chordata; class Actinopteri; order Carangiformes; family Carangidae; genus Seriola; species Seriola dumerili. The sequence continues at coordinate 625,712 of NW_019175704.1, forward strand.
TGTTATCCTACTCATGTGAGCTATCACACGCTGAGAATTAATTCAGCCCCTTATTGGGTACTTCCATGGTTAACAACCATTTGTGAGACACATTACAGTCCTGATGTAGCTCTTCACTTATTTTAAGTGTTGATAATTAATTCTTAAGCTATGATAAAAAAACAAATGCAAACCTTTGTGTAAGGGAGCAAAGGTGTGTTTGCAGCCTAGGCATTGGTGGTCCCTCCTTCATTTAATGCTTTCATTATCATGTTAATTGTTAGTGTATTTTTGCAAATGAATGGTAGTTTAGTCCACTCTTATTGATATAAATGGGGTGGACAAAACATTAGCAGTTTAGTTTAGGCTCTCCACTGTCATGCAGCTTTACTCATCTTAGTGTTAATTTTCCCCTAACTCCATATGGTACTGCAGACAGTTCACCTGCAGGCTGTAGCTGAGTGGTGTGGCGAGAGCGCTCGGATCCAGCTCGTCAGGCGCAGCCAGCCAAAGTCCTCGGGCCTAAGCTGTCATTTTTGCAGACGCTGGCACAGCTGTCTGTGCAAAACCCCCTGCTACACTTCACAGAGAACATTTTAGTACAGACTGAGAGAGAAGTTGGAGAAGATGAAAGAGAGAGAAAGATTGGAAGAGAATCAGTGGCATCTGAGTTTCCACTGTAGACTTGTGGAAGATAAGGGATGAACTGTTAAAGTTGAATTTGGCTTTGGGGTGTTCATGAGTTGCACTTTTGAAAAGCCAATTTTAGCATTGTTTGAGGTCTTCTGTTCACCCTCCACGTTCGGTGGAACTGTGTGTGCTTGCCAATGGCTTTAATTTCTGGATGTTGTTTAGTTGATGCATCATCTCTCATTCATTCTTTTGTGTGTGTACACACAGTGGAGTCATCACCTCATGTTTGTCAAGATTAGAGATGGTCTCTTTAATTCCACTTCACCACATGTCGGGATTCATTTGTATTCTTTGTCAGGAGTTAATGGAGTTTTTTCACGGCTCGCTCTGAAAGTCTTTGAAGACACCAGACCTGATGTGATGTGTATACAGCCGCCAGCACTATTGCTTCTGATTGATTTGTTGTCTTTTTGTTTGCTCTGTGGTTGTTTTTGTTTCTCTCCATTTTGTCATATTTTCTCAAATTTGAATGAATTTCTGGATGAAATACTGTGTCAGTTTTTTGTGAGCATGTTTCAGGAGCTTACATTACACATCACTGCATCCATCAAACACCATATACGCTTTCCCTTTGTTGCTTTGTTTTTTTCCTCTCAAATGAAATGGAGAGGAAATGGTACTGTAGTACTGTATGTATGTTGTAAACAATGTTTGCTGTAATTTTTCAGCACCATATGCCAACTCCAAAGTCTCTTTTCACACTTTTCTTGATCACATGCTTGCTTCCTTTAAGACATAGGTTAAGATTTCACTTCAGTATATCAGACTTCCTTTTTAGCTTTAGATTATTTAACAAATGTTGGGAAGAAAATATTGACCCTCCATTCTCCGTCTTAAGTATGTTAACCTGCACAACATCCGTCACTATTTATCACCATGCTAATTATTGTCACCAAACCATATTAGAATAATGCACCATGTCTGCACAACCTTGTTGGCTTCCCTAATGCAGCCTATGAAGGATAAGATTTTTGAGATACAATGTTTTGACTTGATAGAACTTTCTCTGTCACTCATCGAACAGGTGATGCCTGTCTAAGTTGAGCAGTATTGAAGTTTTTGCTAAAGTTTAGAGGAGATCAGAGTCATTGGGTGATTTTTAATGGCCTATGAGTTAACTGTTGTTGACCTAATAATAAAGAACAGAGAAAAGAACCTCACCATTTACCCTCTTCTTGATGTTATGTCTGCATGATGGCAGACTGGGACTGCCTTTGCTCATAACCAAAACAAGCTTGTCAACCTTTGTTGAAACTGATGGTTTTGATCAAAAAAGGAGCCTTTTTTAAGAGTTGTCTGATTCCTTACCCTTGAAGACATGTCTTTTAAATCCTTGAGGAGGGAAACGGCCATCTGATCTTTTAGAAGTGTTTGAGTTCCTCTTGAAAGGAAAAGAAATCATTTTGACATCTAAAAATGGATTTTGTGACTTCTAATTTAACATGCTGAGCTCACTGTGATATTTTCAAATGACGAAAAAAGCCTGATTTGGCTCACAAATCATCACAGAGCCACTGGAGTGGCTGGCACATGGCTCTTCAGCTCAGAGGAACAAGAAGTTGATGTTCTACACAACTACAGTCATCATTTGGTGATAGACACACATGGTTATTTACACTCTCATACACAGTCCTTTATAGACTAAATACAAACAAACCGTATGCAGCAAACACAGCTCCCCTGCCTGTCAAACATCAATTTGTTTGTTGTTCTTAGATCATGTATCAGAAGAAAATTTGAAGAAATGCCTAATTGGAAAGTCTTGTCTTTAGTTTAAATGTCATCTTAAACCATGTTTACCCTCAGGATGAACAGATAATGAAATGTCTACCGGATAATCAGCCCACAGTGGTGAGAGACTGTTAAGAGTGAAAGATAGGGAGGGATTATTAAACATCTCTTTTGATGTGTGGTCAAGCAACAAAGTACAAGAATAAGTGCTCAATTATGCCTGAATAAGTTAGTCTCCTACTATCCAATTTCAACCCCTGTAGCAGCACGCAATTTTGTCCTAGTAATTATTTCTGAACAAATTAGTTTTCCATAGTTGCATTTAATGTGTCTGAATCAGGCAAAACTGGATATAGAGGCAGTTTAGGAGTCTCTTGGTATTTAAAGAGTGGGAAAACCTGTATTTAATTGAGTGAATCAATAAGTGCTCTAATGCACTGTCAAAAGACCTGGAGAAATTAGCAATTTATTTACCAAACATTATAAGACATTGAGCTGAGCCTAGGCTTCAGGCCTATATCATCTAGTTTAAATGGTGACATTGTAAATTTGTGTTTTTAGAAAATGAAACTGATTGTCCCGGTGAATTCAGACCGAGGTGTTTCACTGTAGTTTCACAGCAGTGTCATTTATTTGAAGACATTATCTCAGAGGCAGTGTCTACATCTTTACAAGAAGAAGTTCCTGTTCTAGCGCATATTTTTTAAAGGTGTGAGTCCTTTAATATGTTTTAATTCGCAGCATAGAAAATTCTTTTAGCAGGTCAAATGAGTATTGGGTTCTGAATTTTTTTAATTTTATTTTCTATGTTTTGTTTTCCCCTGATTGATGTAGGGTATTTTTGCACCAGATCATATTTTTCCTGTTTTCCCTTGTCCAAAAAATGATAGTATTAACCCTGTTGTCATCATGTGTTAAGGTGTCTTCCTGGCCTATTTATTGTAAGTGTTGCACCTGTGAAATAGACCCATTGAGCATTCTCATTACAAACCTTGCTCATATTGTTTGTAACAGTTATTCTACATCCCTGCGCATCTAGATAACCTGGAGGGCAGGAAAGTACTACTCTGAAAATCAGTATTAGTGGGTGTTTTACCCCCATTCTCCACAAATGAGAGCAAGGCCATTAACATTTGTGTGTTTTCATTATGTAAATGGTGTTAATGCATACTCACAAATTGCCAACACAAAAGCAATAATTTTCTCCTACTGATCATAATGTGTCCAAGTGTATCGTCTTGATTATGAAACGCTAATTACATACTGCCTCATCTCTTCTTCTCTGTCTTGCCCTGCAGATTCAGAAAAACCAAGGATCTTTAATGGTAAGTTTTACTGCATTAGAATAGGAGGAAAGAAAATAGAGGTCTCCCACACTATAGTCAGTTACTCTTGGGTGGCTCTCTCATTTGAAAAAAAAAAAAACACTCAAATTGCATTTCCGCAATGAAATATTAGATCATGCCTAAACTGTTGGTATTACATTAGGTGCCATTATGGAATAATAAAAACATTCAGGAGGAGAAGGAGGGCTTTGTCTGAGCTCGCTGCATTTGATTAATCTAAGTAGATACTCTTTATCACACTTGATTTTCCCTATTGCCAAGAAATTCCATGTAGGCTAGCTTGTTTTTTTAATCTCCCTGTGTCTCTCCTCTTTCAGCCTCTCCAGTTACTGCAATGCATCGTTGATGAGGTGAGTCGTCGTCTTATGTGCTTTTGCATCTAAAGTCAGTCCTAATGGCCCGGAAAGCTTATATTTTGTTTCCTAATGAAGCAAACCACTCAGGCGGCTTTGCTCCCCATTCACTCAACCCTTCACCCTATGCAACTGCCTCAGGCGATACACATATGCACACGCACATTACTGTAGAGGTTGGACCCATCATGAGTGACACACACACACACACACACACACACACACACACACACACACACAACACAAAACAATTCTGTATATTGAAGAGCCTGTACCAAAGCAGATAAAAAAATTGTTAAACCAAGACTATTGTCATGACTGCACCAGGTGTATATGATTCATACACAGCAGTGGCACATTACAGCAATATATGATGAAATTGGGTTTATGTGATATCTGGTGTATTTATCACTCCCGTATATTGAGTTTGCTGAGGTAACATCTGATTATTAAATGCTTTTGTTCTTCCTAACACACACACACAGTTTATCACTTGAAATACTTATAAAACCAGGCTACTGCGCAGTGCTACCCAACCTGACCCAACTTGAAGAGTTTTCTGTTTCTTGGTATATGGATGCGTTTTTTTTTCCTGTGTCTGTGTACATGGATGTGTAAGCACACTCAATACACGCTACACACCCTACATTTTCATCATTACTTTCCCCTTCACTCTCTTTTTTTTTTTTGCTCAAGTTCTTTGCTGACATACACTAATAGCAAAAACATCACAACACCTCTCAATCCTAAACCAGCTCCCCCCAAGACACCTATCCCCAGCCATATCGCACATTAAATATACAATGTCACTTGTCCTTAACTGCCTATAGAATGGCCGTAATTAATAATTAAATGCTTTTGGTTGTAATGGATTGACCCGGGCTGACCTGTTCATTAGTCAGCTAGACGGAGGCATCACTCAAACTATTTTTCCTGTGCCCTTTGCCGTCTCCCCTTGAGGCGAGAGAACACTCTGTTGTCCCTGGCGATCAGCACCGCCTTACTGTCCTAGGTAATGTAGTGCTTTGGAGGAAGAGACAAGAGGCTGCACTAGAGTGAGGAGTTGTATACACTCACAGAGCTCTTTATTAGGAACACCTTTACATCTGCTTATTCCAGCAATCACGTGGCAGCAGTGCAATGCACAAGATCATGCAGACAGAGGTCAGGAACTAGAGTCAATGTTTCCTCAGAATTGGGGAAAAAATGTGATCTCATTGACTTTGACCGTGGCATAATTGTTTGTGACAGACTGGCTGATTTGAGTGTTTGTGGGATTTTTGCACACACCAGTCTCTGGAGTTTACTCAGATTAATGCAAAAAACAAAAAAAAAACAGCCAGTGAGCGGCAGTTCTGTGGACAGAAACACCTTGTTGATGTGAGCGGTAAGAGGAGGATATCCAGAGTGGTTGGAACTGACAGAAAGGCTATGGTACCTCAGATAACCGCTCTTTACAACTGTGCTGACCAGAAGAGGATCTCAGAACGCATAACATATTGAACCTTGAGAACCTGATGAGCTACAACAGTAAAAAAGAATGTAGCCTGGTCTGATGAATCTGGATTTCATTTCAGTCACCAGATCTGAATCCAGTGAAGACCTTTGGGATGGAGATTTACAGTATGAATGCGCAGCTGACAAATCTGCAGAAATTATGTGATGTAATCATGTCAATATGGAGCAGAATCTCAAAGGAGTTTTTCCAACATCTTGTGGAATCCATGTCACAAAGACCTGAGCCTGTTTTGAGAATAAAGGGAGGCCCTAGTATTAGTATGGTGTTCCTAATAGTGCTCGGTGAGTGTATACTCCATTGAACAATGGAAGACCCAGAAAAGTGCTGTACCTTTCTTCCCAGTTTGCTGCCAGTTCATGGCTTAGTACAACTTGTAGAATTTAGAAGTATCATGGAAGCATTACAGTTGCATTTTTATTGTCTTCTTTTATTTTTATTTTATGTACTTGATCATTTAATTCATACATTTTTATAATTTTAATGATTCATTTTTTTATTGGGGTAGACACACGTGACTTCAACATTGTGGGAGCTCTGATATGGCAAATTATAACTGGATCACTGACATCTAATAAGCATTTCCCATTGTATATTTGATCCAAATACTTTCTATTTTCTTTGATTGTAATGCTTTGATATTGTGTGTGTTACTTATCCACTGGGGATTTGAAAGTTGCTGTAATGGCTGAATGAGTAATAGGCTCCTGTGAGTGGATCATTAATTTTACTGTAGCTAGAGGTACAGTGCATCCAGAAAGTATTCATACCCCTTCAATTTTTTCATCAGACCAGAGAATCTAGTTTCTCACAGCCTGAGAGTCCTTTAGGCGCAAAGTTTTTTGCAAAAGTTTTGCTGAGGAGAGGCTTCTTCCACGACGGAGGCCAGTGTGCTCTTGGGACCCTTAAATGCAGCAAGGATGTTTTTGAAGCCTTCCCCAGATCTGTGCCTTGACACTGTCCTATCTCTGAGCTCTGCAGGCAGTTCCTTCCACCTCCTGGCTTGGTTTTTGCTCCAATATGCATTGTCAGCATTAAGACCTTATGTAAATAGGTGTGTACCTTTCTAAAGCTAGACTCCAGTCAAAGTGTAGAAACATGAAACAGGAACCTGAGCTTTAATTTCAATTCTAAAGAATTGTTTTGATTTTAGCATACAGCTGCAACATAAATGTGAAATGTGGAAAAAATTGAAGGGATCCCGCTACTGTCTGAATCCACTGTATGTGTGTGGTGGGGGGGTGGAGTGTGACAGTCTACCTCTCTTTTTCTTTTTCTATCAAACTGAAACACACAGTGGCAGAGAAAGACTTGTGAGACTCACAATAAAGACCATATAGATAAAGATGAACAATAAGTTTAACAATTAGAAGGTAGACAGATTTAACCCAAATGCATCTTAAAAACAAAGGTGGCAAAGATTCTGAAATCATTTTATGTGGGAAGGAGAGTGGCCTTGAAAATCATGACATCAACAAAGATAAAATTTAACAGAGAAGAGAAACAGTGATCGCAAGTCACATCCTACCAAATAGATGGACCCTTAAAGAGCTGGGTCACACAAGTTACAAAAATGTTCTTGCTTACTTAAAGGTATCTAGTTTTGCAGATAGAGCCGGCATCCCAACACAATGGAGCTGGATGTAGTTTTGATAAAAAATTACATTTTAAAAATTCAAAAGAAATCTCTCATTCTAGAAATATGTCCCACTTTATCCACAGAACAAGCTGTCTACAGTTTTCAAAATGGCCCTTTTCTTTGGTAGAAAGTACTAGGAATTAAAACAGTTGAATGCATACCTCTGGGATGGAGTCGCAAAAGGAAAAAATGACATTGTGGGCTTAACAAAAGCAATATTTATTGCCTATGTAGAAATTGCTTTTATACAAGGCCAGCCCACAAAGACAGAGAATCTGGTTTAAGGAGAACAAAATGTGAAGCCCTGAATGATGAGGAGAAAAAAATGTAGTCAGCTTTGTAAGTTTTTGTTAATTTGGATGAGTATTTCAAGAAAACCAGAGGATGCCATAACCCTTGAGCTGCATAATGGCCATGCAATATGAGACCATATTGTAGGACCAGATACACCCAACACAGAGTCCTAAGTTATGTTGAGGCCAATGAGTAGTGCCACTGCTTGTAAGTTACCTTGTATGTTTAATTTCAGTTAATTTAACTAGTACACGTTTAAGTGTATGTTTCATTCAGTTATTCAGTACCTACATTAAGGACACTGGTCATGGCAAGTCCATGGCATGTATGTAAGTGCACCTACACCACAGTAAATTGTCCAGTGCATCTAATTTATGTTAGCTGGTATTAGTGTAGACATAGAAACATACTTGCCCTGTTCGGCTAAGGTCTTGAACGAGAAGTTCTCTGTAGTTGTTCCTACCATCTGTCTGCTGTCCACTCCCATTAATGTGCCTCGCTCCTTTGTTTGTTGAATAGCAAGTGGCTCCACTAATAAAGAACTCCCACTTTATTTTCAAGCCTGTAATTACTGATCTAATTTTGCCTAATAATTGCTTCATGGCAATGACATGTATATTTACTTGTACCCTTGTACCCTTGTAGTGTGTGTGTTCTGTCTCATAGTGGAGCGCATTGACAACCAGAGGAATAATTCACACAGACTAGCCACTTTCATCAGCCTGCTTGTCTTTTGTGCCATCGCCTGCTGCCACATCAAAGCTGCAGCGGTGTTCCTCTCAGCTGGAGACATGAATACATGCATAAATGTGTGTGTTTGTGTTTGTGTCTGCAAAAAGGTGCATGTGCATGCAAATATGTGTGGAAAGTGCAGACAGAGATTTTGTATCAGATTTAGCCTACACGACACATAAATTAGTTGTGTAGTCAACACTTTGCACAAACTGTGGGCCCAATTGATCGTGTGTGTGTGTGTGTGTGTGTGTGTGTGTGTGTGTGTGTGTGTGTGTGTGTGTGTGTGTGTGTGTACAAGTGCAGCATAGTACAGTGGTTGCAAATTATTTGGTACTCTCCCTCTAAACGGAGTGTATACTCAGGCTTGTGGTGTGCAGAGCTCTAGGGCATTTGTTTGTGTGTGCATGTGTGTGTGTGCATGCGCTTGTGCTATGATATATTGCTCATCCAAGTGGCGGCAGTACTGTGAAGTGTAGTGAGATTAGAAGGAACCCATTCCTTTGTTAATTTAAATGGGTTCATGCATCATGCTTTGCGGGAGCCTGCCGATCAGAGCATTAAGGAATGGCGAACACTGCCCAGAGGTGTTTTTAATGGCACAGCAGGGCTTCTGATGTAAAGAGGTTTAATTCCCTGCATTTAAATAAATTCCTGGTTGTGGACCCAGGCTTTATGATTTTTTGTGCATATTTGAGTAGTTCTTGTATTTTTGTTTATATCCTTGTTACATATATCATTGGATGTCACTGCTGTGTATATATCTTATAGGACTTCCACTTATTGGTCAACTTACTTTTGATCTTTTTGTTGTGGAAATCTTAAAAAAAGAGAGACCCAGGCCTGTCTTTGTGGCTTTTATTCAAATATAGCATTTGCTAATGGGCTCAGCACTTGTACAGAGATCAATGGTTCCCACAAAGTGCAGATACAGAAATACTCCTTTACCACAGTCAGGGGCAGTTCAGCTCTAACTGGAACAATCAGGTCAGTATTAACTACAAAGGGGTTAAAACAAGGTTACATGAGGGCACACATATGATCTAAATCTTTCCCATTACAATAATAAGACAGGTTACAATAACAATCACACTCAAAATTTCCACTACACTTTTCAGATAGCACCTCTTTTATCTGAGGTAAACATCCCTGCCTTGTGCACGTGCTGGTGTGTCGGGACGCAGTATGTTACATTTCAGCAAACAGTGTTACATATTGGAAGATAGGTATTGTAGTTAATCTATAGTTGTCACAGTGCTGTGTACCGCATTATACTTTCCTAGTACCATCATTTTATTCTTTTGAATTAATTTTTAACTTTTGTATGTATTTGTATCCCTATCTTTTTTTTATGAAACTTTTTTTATTTTTCTATTTTACTTTCTTGAGAACAAGAAACATACATTTCAACACTAGAAAGAGGAGAATGCAGAATCCAGTTCCTTTTCACATACAATTTCATACTTCAGCCTCTGCTGGAATTTACTGGCACTGAGATAAAGAAAGAGAATACCGATGTTAATTTAATACTGTTATTGCTATGCAGTGATCAACATTTTTTATCCAAGAATATCAAGGGTAAAAATAAATGTAAATATTTAGAGATTTTCCTACTGAGAGTGAAAGGTAGTGAAAGAAGCAGAGTGAGAAAAGGGAAATATATGGAGTAATGAGGTGAGGGGCATTAATAGAGGGTCAGTCTGGCACAGCTGTTTGACATGACATGGTTCATAGACTCTCCACTGACGACATGTAGCAAGCTTAACATAGAGACACACACACCTCTTACTGTTGTTCATTTTGGCAACAATTTTCAGATTTAGTCTTCATTCTGAAATAAAATGAGTTTTATTCACAAATGGTGAGCTTACCATTACCATAGGGCTGCTACGGTAACCATAATAACAACACCACAGATGTACCAAGTTATAATATATATGAAATATTGTATGAAATGAGGGTTCAGTGCCATTTATGTATGGACAGGAATTATTAGTCAAAGGTTTCAGTTTCTAACAAACAATTATTCCTAATAATTCCTAGTTTCTTGTAACTCCAGTGATTCAGTGTAATCTAATTAATATATAATTCTAGCTTTTTACTACTAAAGTAGAACTTGTTCTTCTCTTTTCAGAATTTTTTCATATAATTAAGTTTGCCATGTTTATTTTAAGAATGAGTCTAAGAATAACGTTATCAACAATTACAGATTGTATAGCTGTTACGAATTGCCATTTCATGTTTATCATGTCGTTTGGTTGATCCAACGAGACAAATGTTGTGTCACTTAGCAAGTGTTGTACTTAACTTGACTGCCATAACTATTCAGTGCTGCCACGAATAAAGAGGATAAAGAGTGCAGCATTGTGGCCTTGAGGTCAAACACTGAATACTTCTTTCAAGAAAGCTGAACCTCACTGAATCTAGGCTCCTTTTACACTCTTTGAACATATGTTGTATCAATAGGTACAAAAGACATATTGATTGCTAAATGTTGCAATTGATGTTATTCAACAAGCACGCCTTTGGAACCTTTTTATGTCTCCTTGTCGGTGATAACCATGGCTGGAGGCATTATGTCTTTGTGTTGTCGGTCCATCCGTCCCATTCTCATGAACGCACTGAGGGAATTTCTTCAAATTTGGCACAAACTTTACTTGAATGGATCAGATTTTGGCTGTCAAAGGTAAAAAGTCAAGGTCACTGTGACTTTGTGCCATTCCATTCTTCTGAACGTGACATCTCAAGAACGCCTTGAGATAACTTCCGTAAAGTTAGCAAAACTGTCTACTTGGACTTGGATTGGACTACCCCAAATCCTAGTTTAATCTCTGTTGATGTAAACCACCCTAACGTATTTTTTGTGTCAAGATTGAGCAGGTTATCATTATCGCAGATTAAAATGTTACTGTTCTGTTCTCCTTCACAGGATCCTCCAGTTCTTCCCGTCGACCAGTTCAGTGAAAAGTTTGTTCACTTCATCACACAGTGGTGAGTCAACTTTGATTCTCGAAAGACAGCAATGAAATTATTTAAATTAACACCTTCTGATTTTAGATGGAATTTTGTCTGTGTCCAGTGGCTCTTGACTGTGTAGTGCATTTGTTTGGGATTCTAGTTTGTACTAGCTTAATATGTTTGGCACAGTCAACCATCTGGGCCCTACAAAGCCAGCCTGAACAATTACAAAGACCACAAGATGCATGAAACATAGAATCATGAGCCAAATTATTGTAGATGAATCAAAGGTTTAATGGTATACAATGGGATTAAAGTGCATTTGCCTGTGTGTTGATGCATTATGGATGTAATGGTTTTAGCAAGGATATTCAGTGCTGCTGATATTCAATAAAAAGCTGCTCTTTTTTATGAGGAATGATTGAGTTATCTAATGCAACAGGACAAAGACAATGTTTACCTTGGGTCTGCCTCTGATTCATTAGCCTCTTGTAACCTTTACAGTTGCACAAACATTTACATACACACTCCACAAACCAAACCACATGCAGTAGGTCTGTGTGTATGTCACGAGCCGGCTATACCAGCTGTTGTTTAACCACCGTGTCTACTTTATTTATTCAAACGGGGCACCTCTCTCTCAGGACAGACTGAGGTGCAGGAGCCCTGCCCTGCCAGGGTGCACACCTAGCACTACGTTCTCCCAGGCTATTCTTAGAGGGTCATGGCCGATTCATTGCAATACATAAAACAGTTACATGACTTACTGCAGACAGGCCCTTACACTAATTCCTCAAAGTCCCAATGTAGGTCGTTTTGACAGACTGTGTATGTACACACTGTGGAGGACACTCACAGAAACACACACATAAATCCACTTAACCAATATTGTAACTGCTTCAGTTTTAGTGTTCTGAGAAATAAAAAATATTAATTGAACTTATAAATATTAATGTGTTTCTAAAACATGTTTATATGTGTTTATGAAAGTTTTGTCTTTGAAACCACTTTCTGTTTTTTTGTGGCATGAATGGTTTTGTGTCAGGCCTCCTCTTGAATAGTCACCCTGTTAAAATGAAAGTTAGAACAAAAACATGTCTTGCACTCTTACAAACACAGTTTGAATAGTGGCTGGATATAGACTGTTTGTGTCTCTTTTTTCAGTATGCGACGACAACCCAAAGAGAGGCCTGCCCCGAATAACCTCATGGTAAGTTAAACCAAGCCTCCATTAAACAGTTCCAAGGACCACAAAGTATAAGTTTTGAATAACTGTGTACAGAAGGTGATCATATCCCTGCATTCCAATAAAAATTCAATTAAACATAATTTTATTATCTCTTTAGCTTTGGGATTATACAGTTGTGTTTTTCGCAATGATTGAGGTGTTGTGGGTCAAGGACCCTCGAAGTTGGCATTGCTGTGTGGAAACAAAAGCAATGAACTTCTTCGTACCAATGAAAGATGTCAGAGAGAGGTCAGCCAGAAACCTTGAGGTAGGTTTAAGACCTACTTCAGCAATAATTCATTTAATTCACTGCACTGGAGCCAAACTGAATGAATAAGGCCTATCTGCTGTTCAAGAGTCAAATAATTCTAGTTTACAAAATTAAGTTTTATAGTCTAATGAAAATTTGAGCCAGGGACAAAGGGAAATTATTTTTAAGCGTGTATGTGCGTGCATGTATGTGTGTGCGTGTGTGCATGTAATGATCAGAGAGTGTTCCCATCACCATGTAGATTTATCATTTTAACATGTTACTGTACAGAACATAATTAAGGTCTAATTGTTGAAGTTTTGTATGTCATGACCTCATGTCTCATCTGCAAATTAGAGTTTGGGGTTTGATCATGGCTCTTTTGTTCTCTTTACACAACTACAATGGCACTCAGTAGAGCGCATACCTCACACATGTCTGTCAGATCCAGATTATCTGGATCTGCACCAAATTTCATGCAGTCATAGATGTCCACACCATGAATATGTCTGATTTGTTTTACATTACATACATTATTTCCTGAGAATTTGCCAGAAAAGTCCCTTATTGCACAATGTTACGGAAAGTGACAAAAAAAAATTCCAGATCTGCCCCTTTAACTGGATCTGCACCAAAATTAAATGCGTTCTGCCCTGGCCCATGCCCTATCCCTCCACCAAGTTCGGGCAAATTAGTTCAGTACTTTTTTCCCAATCCTGCTTAAAAACAAACAAACAAACAAACAAACAAATAAGACATGTGGGAAAACATAATCTCCTTTGCAGAGGTAAATATAATACTGTCAATCAATATTAACAGTAGATGAAAAACATTCAGAGACATTTCTTTCAGGTCCAAACTATCAGATCAGAGCACAAATAAATTAGATCTATTCACGCATAAGGTCAAGAGAGTCTGGAGGTCTAAGGTTTTTATTTTTTCATTGATAGCATTAGTACAGTAGGCCTAATAAAATGGCCTTATTAGAGATGCCACTAAAAATGTGCGCTAGTTGAACTTTTAGATTACCATACCATCATACCATCTCTAACTTAATATAGTAAATACAGGTGTGTGTGCTTTAGGCTGCTGTTTTTATGTCTCCACACTGGCAACATTAGGTTTTCACAATAATGAGATGTTAGTACCTTTTATTAAATTCCTTCAAAATTTTTACTACAAAATGTAAACTGCAACTTCACTGGTTAGCAGAGGCATACAACCACTTTTTTTAAAGCTTCTTGTCAGACATGGTTTATAACCTATAAAAAATACTTAATAATTAGAATTGTTGTCTGATATGGTTAATAAAATAAAAAATAAAACAGTTTTTATATTTTCAAAGGTTAAGAATTGCTCACAGAGAATAAAGCAGCTGTGATTTGGTGCTCTCTTGGTTGTAACAACCTCTGCAAATTGATTAATAGTCAAATACAAATTTGATTCTGTGACTCTGGTAGAGATGAGTTTCATAAATAAGGGAGTACACTTGTGCACTCTTCCTGACAGGACTTGCCAGACTTCCCTGCCAATGTGGACTTGATGATTTTTTACCATTTTTGTTCTGGTGTTAGCACACTAGGCCACAGCAATTTGCACAAACTGCCTTTTAAGAGTTGCAGCACACCGTGGTTTCTGTGTCAGTACCAAGGACAGCGACGGCTGGGTCCACAGAGAGAAGAGGGCTGAGGGTTTGTGTTGTGGGGGTAGAGGGCTGGAGGGTGTAAATGCAGAGCTGCTAACAGATTGTATGTTCTCAGTCTCACACCAGAAAGGAGTAAAGGGAAATATTGTGGAGACACTCATTGGGAATTCCTGCCCCCAGACAAAAGTGCCTCTCTTCAGGGGGAGACCTTGTACTACCACTTTTGAGGAAGTTGAGCTTGTTTTTGCGGCATGCTGCTCAGTTTTTTGTGACTTGTTGACCTTTATTTGAATGTAACTTCCATTGTTGATGTTGATTGTGATGAGTGACACCTTTGTCTCCAGTCACGCTTGTGTGTCTGTCTATATCATTTTTGTAGTGGAACGGGTGTTTTTTTCAATTTGACTGAAAAATCAGTCATCCTCTTTTGTCTTACTCTGGCTGAAAGGCCAACTTATTTCACAATTGCTTATGTACTCATATCTTGAACAAGAATATAATCACTCTTGAAGAGACTGAATTGTGAGCTCTTTTTCACAGTGTGCTCTCGTAGTTTCTTGTGTCCTTCAATACTTGGTTTCACAACCGAAGCTTAATTCAAACACAAAATAATTCAAGGACAAGGATTACTCCAAGCATCCATTACCAGTACTTCACAAACAATATTAGACTTCCGTCAAAGAATAGTCAATTTATCCTCCAGTATATGAATACAATTAATCCAGGACCCCCAGGTACCCCAGTAATCCATTGCTTCTTGGCTACACTGCAATATTGTAATTCTGTAATATAAATATATTCATTTCTTTAATGCCAGTGAAACAAACCAAAATGTCCTTCACAGTTTGACATTACGAACTATCAAGAAGAATGGACAAGAAAGAAAGGACAATTTATAACCCAAAGCAATGACAATGTGGTGCAACACATATCATGTCTTTGTGAATAGGCTTCAAACTGAGACAAAAAAAATGTAAACATTTCCAACCTCTCCATTTGGTCACCCTCTTAAACGGATAAGTGTGTCAGTAGGGTAACAACAAAAGTTTGTTTGAATTCACAAATTTATAAAGATGTGTTAGTGGACTGGAGCTGTTGACTGAGTGAATAAAAATAGACTGTAAGAACCACTTTAGCTCCTGGTCTGTATCACCTGAAAGAACTTGCCCTGTGGAGTTTTTTGACCACAAGTAACATTAAGCAGCAACGTTTTTAAGAGTAGGTCCTAGCTTGCAGGACACACAGGAGTTTAAAATGCTTTAAAAATCTGCTTTGTAATTGTTTTTCGAAGAAGGAAATATAGATCTCAACAATGCAAACAGTGTATTTTGGGCAGTAAGACTGAACCTAAACTGAAAATCTGTTTAGAAGAAAACTCTTTATTGTTTATTGACTTTTTATGGCATACAGGTAATAACAATCAAAAACAAAGTATGAGCTTGATGTGGCAACTGAGCATAGGTTAGATTCGAAACTTGAGCCTCAAAGCACATCAGAACCCCCAAGAACGAGGTCTAACATCGATTGTCTAGACTCCACAGTGCAGAGCAGCTGAAACAGCTGGTAAAGCGAATGGCTCTGTCTTCAGTGATGCGTGTGTGCAACATCCAGTACACAATCCACCTTTGACAACAAGAAGGCATATTTGTTGCTTAATTGAACAAGATGTTTTTTCTTTACAAATTTCTCCACCCACAAGGTCTCAACATGTGAACTCTGGGTTTCTTGCTGTTTCGTCTTTAGGATTTGGGATTGGGATTTGTTTGGAAGCATCAGTGCTACCATAATTTGGCTATTTCAACACTATACGTAGCATTGTTTTTCAACCACACACTGCTTTTCCTTCTTTCTGGTTTTTAAATGCTTCGGGTAATCATAGCTCACATGTGTGGCTGTGATTGCTTACTCTATTCCACATTCCTGCTCTGCCCCACTTTTTCATATTCATTGTGATCTCTACTGTGCTGTTTTTCAAATTTTCACAGTTCAGTCTTTTTTCAACTCCCTCTTTTTCACAACCCTCTCGTCTTTCCCTTACCTATATTTTTGTCCTCCTGTAGGCCTTTCATTTCTTCCTCTGCCCGTGATGAACTGAGATATAAGGTCATGGATGCCTGCCTTTGTGGCACCAGCCTGCTGATTGTCTTTCTCTCTCCTCCTCCTCATTCCCTCTTTCCCTCTTTCCTCCCCACCTCTCTCTCCACTTCCCCATTCCCCCAGCCTCCTGAGTACATTAAAACTCTTTACCTATTCTATCTGTATGTTAATGCACCTAGCCACAGCTCCCCCTTTTCTCCTCTCCCTCTGCTGTACAGAAAGTGCTACCATTTGCTCTCAGTTTTTATCTGTGCAACCACACAATAGTGTAGACACTGAGAAAATAATGTTATTTTATGACCATACAAACTCACCTAGTAGCGAGTTTGCTCATCAGGTTTCAGCATGTGGTTTCTCTAATCACTGGTATAGTTTTTATTGACGTCATTATTGTCACTGGGATTTTATCCTATTAGACGCTCTTTAAAGGGCTGCTGTTTGATTGCGTGCCTGCTCTCGATGGGTTCTGTCCCTGAAGCTTGACGCAGTCTGTTACAAGTACTTATACTGAATGCTTTGCTCAAACCATCAATCCTATTCACTTCAACTTTGTTATTATTTTACCCGATTAAGGCACACAGGGAAAGGAAAACCTTTTTCTTGTGCTCATGCTATGTTGCCAGCTTGAATTCAAGGAGAGAACAGGCACAGTGCAAAGAAAAACAAGCAGATCAAAGGAAAATAGTGGTAACAAAACAGCAAATTTAATGATAACAGAAGAAGCTTGATTTATTGACAATTAATGATTTTATGCTGCCTTACAGCAGGAGGTTTTAAATGTTAATCCAAAAGTATGTTCATTTGCACTTTGCCACCATGAAAGATTTTATTTTGTATACAGCTTCTTTAGTCTCCTACAGTCGGGTTATCCTACCTTGAAGTCTTCTTCTTCATTGCCTTTGGTGGCACACTTTTCCTTTCATGTCAAACAGTGGAATAGCTTGAAACCAGCTGCAGGAAAGTGTGTGTTCACACGCGTGTTGCACAATAACAGCAAAATTGTAAATGGTAATGGCAAAAACTCCACTGGGTACTTTAAGTGTCAGACTGAAGCAAAACAAATGCCCATGTCCTTTTGACATCATTCCTCAAAAGCATCCCATAGCTGATTTTTTTTATTGATTGACACATTAGTCAATCAATCATTTAAGCTTGTACAAATAAATTAGGCATTTCATATTATTTGTGATATTAAGTTTTTAGCTATAGGAATTGCCAATTACTGTGCTCTCCTAGTGAGTTAATAGTGATGCACAGTATGTAGCAATCAGTGGCTTGTAATTTGATACCTTACCAAAGAGCCTTAACACCAGTGGAAGCATTGAGTTGATCCGAGCACAGATGGTTTACACAATGACTCATAATCTGTTTGTCAGTTTGTTGGACACTAATTAATCAAGATGAAATCTCTAACTGAGCCATGTCTGGCTGGATCAAGCTCAATGCTCCTCTTGTATCAGTAAGAGATATTTCTTCCCACTTCTTCTGTCCCTTCTTTTGTAAAGAATGACATGATGAGCCATCAGAGAGGAAAGTGAGGGTGTTTTTCTCTCCTCATACTAATGCATCTTTCATTGTGGACACCCTATCCTGTCATCATAAGCTCATGACGTTGGTCAGTTGAGGAGACTTTCCATTGGCCTGCTCCCAGGACGTTAGCTGAAGGTATTTGGTGATGACCCGTCCTGTCTGAGGTTTCTTGCTTTTGGTTCTAAACAGACTGTCTTTCTCCTCCATTCTCCTTCGATACAAAGCCTGTTCTGTTTGCAGTACTACTTACTTGTTAAGCTTTAGTGCAAGAAAAACAGAAAATATAGTCTTTGTGACTGATTACATTTAGCCTGTTCATTTGTAAAATCACATGCAAATGGTGCAACGTTATTTTGTTTGTGTACCTGTCTTTGCAGATGTTAATTTGTGTGTGTGAGAGAAGAAGAAGATGAATGATCCCCAGACCCTTATATTCTTTGATTGTGATTTGATGGACATTTCATTTCTCCCTCCCCCCTCTCCCTCATCATCCCTGGCTCCCCAGCCAGCAGCCTTCAAACAGCCTTTTAGCACCCTTGTCAGTGCAGCCCTCCTATTCTGCTTTTCTATTCATATGCACACATACACACACGCACAAATTTTGTTGCCCCTTTTCAACCCTGGAGACACCAGATGAGCCCCTCGGTTTTTCACAAAAGAACCCCTCCTGTCTCTGAATGTCCCCAAATCTAGTTTCGACTTAAACACACACAAACACGCACATAGAGTTATGACCACTTACAGCGCTATAAAAAAAATGTGGCCGTTATTAACAAAGTCTGACTAGTTAACATTAATCCGTACTATGTCTCTCATAAACCATTTCAACACAGTAACTATGGACCTTTACCTTCCACACCTTCTCTTTCTTAGGTTACTCCTTCATTTAATGATTCCATCCATTTCCATTCATTTGTTATATCAGACAACGTGGATTTATCTAATTACCACTAAGACAAAATTGTCTTTTATAAACTGCAGTTTTGGAGTTTTTTCTTTGTGCTTTTGTGTTTTTCTGTGTCTCCAAGCTTTTCTTTTTGTTGTTTGTTGGTTTGTTTTTGCCAAACTGCTGAGCCAATAGAGAAATCCTAATGTCCCCTATTCACTGACTTTGTGAAACCACTTTGTTGAGACAGACCTGTATGAGATGAGGCATGCAGTCGACAAGATAACACACATTGTGCTTATACTTAAGCACAATATACAGTATAAGCCACTCATTTAGCGTTCTGTGCAATTTATGAGCTGCCTGAATTCTTCAACAGTGATGGAAGTGCCTTTGCATTCTTGGCTTTATATTTTTCACATTTTTGATTATGCTGTGGTATTTTACTAAAGGATTCCTGAGCAGAAAAGGGTGTCATATTACACATCTAAGTTTTTATTTATTTTTTTTCTAGTTCTTTTCCCTTCTGTTTTTTTTGTTTGCTTTATGCGGATGGTGTCTTGCTTGAGTTGTAGTTATCATGTGTCTCAAACTTTGGAAGCAGTTTTACTGTCTGAGAAATAGGTGTCTTAATGTTAACATGGTTACATGGTGAAAAAAGGATTTTTACATGCATGCGTAGTGTTGCACCGCTTTAGGATTCCTCTTGTGTCTTTTCAGACTTGTGCCTACTCACTTGTGCCTCCTCCTCCCTAAACTTCTGTCAACACCTTTGCGGCCAAATGTTTTCTTCACCCATGGGTCTTCATTGACATAAACCCCATTCACACTTACTTAAACTACCCTTTAGTACTGTGCATAACTGTTCAGTCACGTCATTATGAATGGTATCTGGAGTCAAAATTGCACATAAATAAATGTATGGATCCTGTTAAATTAAATTTTGGCACTTGGATGATATGTTCCTTTTTTGTGGATCCAAAATCTTTGATTTCACTGAAATAAGAATTCTGTTTGTTCAAGCACAAGTAGAAATTAGACAGAAATGAATATTGTATCCTAAACAAGCTTGTCCTATTTTCTGGAAAAGCGAAATAGTGAATTTATCAGTGAAATGATAATTAGACGGCAATGAATGAGTTTCCCATAAGGTTCCTTGACACCTAGAATGTCAGGAAGTAACTCTTAAGACTATAAGACTATCTTCCAGTTTACAATGACCAGTAGCCACTGCTAACTAGCTCTGTTGGTCTGGGCTGCCACATGTCCCTCCTAAAACACATACTGCCAACGGTGTAACATCTGCACCTTCATCCAGTTCTGCCCACGACGCCGCTTCCCTCCATGACCAGCCGGAAGGATTTGTTAGTTTAGCTTTCTTCATTTTTAACTGCCAGTTCTGTTTGATGGTGCACACAGCCAAGCCATACACCCCCTACCTTTTAGAGTGAATCCTAACTGCTGCAGGAATGGACATTTTGTCTTTTGTATACTTGGTAGGGCTGGTTTATGGTCTGTCAGAACTAGTTCATGCAACACTTTTAAGGTGAATATTGTTCATATATGGCTATAACAGTGCACAGTTTAAGATAGTTTCTGAAGCAAATGAATAAAGAGAGCTAGAGAGAGAAGGCTCCTATTGGCTCCTTTTTCACCTCTACACAGCTGGCCAGTCATGGAGTGAAGTGGGTGTGACTGTCAGATCACTGGTTTCAGAAAGCTAAAGAAACGGTCAGACACAGATGCCCCAACCGACATTGGAAAGGTGTGTTGTTGGGGTTGGGGTTCGAAGCTATTCAATCATCCAGTATGGAGTATAAAGTCCACTTAACTTATTCTTGTTCTCTGGTCTTCTGGCCTTTTTTCTACTTCTTTCCATGGTGGTGGCTGACATTGAGTTTCAGTGTTGTCGGTTTTGATACGTGGATATTTAGAGAAAGCCCTGCTTCATTATGCACACAGTTTTGAAAGCAGCAGATAGTTTTGATATTTGGATACTTTGATACACAGATCTTTAAGTTTAGAGGCGAAACAACATTTTAATACTCCTTAGAGAAGTTTCCCTACAATCCCTGTGCAGTAACATCTACCAGTATATTCTCATACACACACCAACCAATGCCAGCTAGTTTCCAGAGGGAGCTGGTGATTAGCATGCAAATCTGTAAAGCCCTAGTTATTCTATCTACCTCTTCACCCTTCTCTCGGTCTCACACACACACCATGTTTCTTCCAACATTATTCTAATGAGGTGATGACCAGTCTCTTATTATAATTGCCTCAAACTGCTTTTAATTTCTTCTGAGGGTATTAATCATACATGGTGTTATTTAAAATCGCATAAATTAATCTTAGATTAAACGGACCCTTCAAAGGCTTCAAACAATTAAAGAGTTAGGTAGAATTTCCCCTGGGTTTAGGCCATTTCTATTTGAGCAGAGCAGTTTCAGGTGATTATCCCATTTTGATGTGGCCAGACGTTGATTAATGTAACTTTTAAATGAATCCTTCCCCCGTCTCACCTCTGTCCACACACTGCTACAGCAGAAAGTCAGAACACCTTCAGTGACCTAACAAAGAGTAGTTATTCACTCTGTATTTATTACTCCTCCCTTACAGGTTTCAAACTTAATTGAAGTTGCAGGAAATGTAATTATTAGCTGATGGTGAGTGCATGCATGTGAGAGATAGAGGATGTATACCTAATATATTCAATATCAGGGTGTGTGTGTGCACCTGCATGCGTTAAATCAAAGTATGACTCTTGAGGGAGCTTATGTCTAATCTAATGGTGAGTTTGCAGATCAGTCTAAAGCAGTTTTTCCCTTCCTGGGGGGTCTTGTATTTTGGGTGGTGGGGTCGTAAGAAGATGAACAAATTAGTGAAAAAAGAAGAAAAAAAAATTCCTGCCACACAAAAATTATCTTTATCTTTTTGGACATTTTAAAATCTTAGCCTTTATACATGAGAAGGGAACATCAGTCTTTGCTTGAACTGCTCACAGCTCGTAGACATGTGACCTGGGACAAAGAGCGACAAGTACACGGTGCTTAGCCAAATAAGTATTATATTGTGTAAAGATCAGCATCCTTCTGTTCCACTGCATTTAAATGTTTCTGGACTCCAGTCCCTCAAACATGCTTGATATTTGTGATCTGTCTCCGATTGTGACACATAAAACATGAGAGTGCCGGCTACCTCATTATTGCCAAGACTTTTATCTGTTGCTATTTTTGACAACGCAATCTCAACACAAGGTCTATTTAGTAGCTGTTCTTGAAATTTCAATCGAATCACATGAATAAAAGCGGATGGAGTTTTCCCAGTTGTCATGGAAATGTACATGACAACCGTAGATGATTATATTTCTATGTTTCTGAGCACTGTAAGGACTTTTTTCAGTCCGAAGCAAAGTCCTCGTCGATATCGGCTTCAAAGTTTAGATTGAAAGCTCATTCTTGACCATGGCAACAGTAGTTAACAAAACAATCTCACCACAAAGTCGATCTAGTATCTGCTCTGAAGCTTTCTACACAATCGAATAATTGGACAGTGTTTGGGGTCGCTGGTTTCTTGTATGATTTCTTTTTCTGTTACCCTTTTATCTCACTCATTTTGAAGCCTAATTCTCAATAATGTAGCAGTGTATGTTGGGTGATAGGACAAATGGAGAGAGAGAGAGAGACTCCTCCGGTGTGAAGTTGTAATTTACATTCAGCAGATGGGACATTGCTTCAGACAAAAAAATTAGCCGTTGTGCCATTGCAGTGTCTTGGCATGTACTGTATGTATGTATGTATGTATTTATAGTGTGTGAGTGTGGGATGACAAGACACGCACCTTCATCCAGGTCAAATTCCAGCGGATGTCTCTGGCCTGCCAGGGTTAATCTCTGGAGCAGAGGTGGAGAGTTGAATTTTAAAAACATCACTCAGGACTTCCTTCTTTATGTCTATATCACTCCCTCTCTACTGAGGCAAGGAAGAATGATTGATGAGATGGGTATTCAGCACATAGGGGCACCCAGGAGCGTCCACTCCACCCGTCGCATACTGACACGCACACACATGCTCGCACTGATATGAGAGTAATTAACCTCAGACTGTGTTAACCCCAGCTGCCCATTAGAAGGACAACAGGATTGATGGGGCTCCCCCCAGTCCTTCACAATCTTTACAGTTTGTGGAGGATTAAAGCACAGTGGAATGTGTCGCCATTTTTCTTTGAAATATACAACTGCACCAGACTTTACATGTGGAGATTGAATGCTTACAATCAAAAGTAACAGTAGCAGTGAGGAAAGAAAGAGTAGAACTCAAACATAAGTCAAGCCAACAAAAACTTAACACAACAAAAACTTACAAACATTATTCACTGTTCAACCTTCTTGTGATTTTATTTTATACACACAGTTTAACATATTTTCCTGTGTAACCACAAATAGACAAGAATGATCTCAGGAGGAAAAAAGTCGACCGTCACTACCAGTCTGTCCTACTTTGTTACTAATCTTACATTGTCTGCACCAGTTTGGCTGTTGCTTGGGGATATTTAACGTTATCTGACCCAAGAAGAAACAGCTGACAACAACACTGCTCACCTTGGAGTCACCTCCTGCATCAAATTTGAGTCAAACTAGTAATGCCACTGTTGGAGTGAGATGTGGTTTTCATATTCATAAGATTTGCTTGTGCAAAAATGATTGTAAAAGGTGTGTGTTCATGTTTAAATAGAGCTAGAGAGAGTATTTCACTCCTTGGCTCCTTTCTCACCTCCACACAGCTGGCCAATCACGGCATGATTTGTGAGTGTGAATGTCAAATCATCAGTTTCAGAAAGTTACAGAAATGACCGGTCACAGACCTTCATCCTGAGGGGGACATGAATGCCAGTGCCAGATTTCATGGCAATCTATCTAAGAGTTGTAGAAATATTTCAGTCTGAACCACCAAAGTGGCGGACTGACCGACCGACCGACATTGCCATCAACAGAGACATGCCACTAGCATGGCTAAAATTAAACTCAGTGTTCTCTGCTGGACAAATTATTAATTAGTGACACTGTTTCTAAATTACTTCAAACATATCTTTCACATTTCTGTACTGAAATTTCTTGTTGGCTGACATATGTCACAATATCGATACATCTGCTATGATGTGGTACTGGCCTATATACTGCAACAGCCCAGATGATTTATTGGTCGAGCTCCAATTGTGACCATAAATAGACAAGGAGAAGTCTTTGTCCACAAATCCCTCTGTTGTGACTGACCTTCTTACTCAGAACTGAACTCCTATTAACAGTGTAGAACAGTGACAGTCTCTTGTTGTTAGGGACAGATATCGTTGAAATCAGTGTTGACAAGTTCATTTAAACTGGCCAGCTGCAGGGTTGTTGCATCTAATTGGACATCTAGACACCACAAATAAAATTCATGGTCAGCCTCAGTTGACTTGTCTCATTTACAGCCTCCGCCCCTCTCACCTCTGACTCCCCTCTGTGACCCCTGGCTCTGGTCTGGAAAGTCCCCCAGATGAGGCTGGTGATTGGAACCGTTGTCAATGAGATATCACATGTGACATCTCTGTTTCAGCAGTAACAAGTGAACACTGCCAGCGTTTAATGAACTTGATGAGCTACCAATCAACAGACTTGTCATGTTTGTGGGATTTAAAGCCCATTTATTGGCTCTATTGATGAAAATCAGTCAAGATGAAGTCAATGCTTTTTTGTTGAGGATCTGAAAAACATTTCTCCAGTCTTTTTTTTCAATGATTGACAAAGATGGTTTGATACTGCCGCTGCTATCTTTTATCACAAAGCTCATTTTACAACCTGTTTTGACTCATGTAGATCATTAAACCCCAAATGTATTCCTTTAAAATGCCCTGACAAGCCATTACTTAAACGTTTTGCATTTAAAACCAAATCTGTTGGGCATTAATATTTAAGACGGTTTAATGAAGTTCCTGTTTAGTTTATTTGTATTTTATTATTATTCCTTGAATCATGATGTGGAATAATTAGACAAGTAGAACTAAACAACACCCTTCACGTAACTGTGTAATAATGTTTGTGGCTCCAATCTGTTTGATAATAATAAAAAAAAAATAAGATTGCAGAATAGGTATTAACATTTTTAATAGCTGTTAGAATATAGATTTCTCTGTTTTTATGAGAAAGCTCATTACTTGTGTTTAACAACTACTTCAGTTCATTTTTACCATAGATGACAATTATTCTGAAGGTCATACTGTATGTATCGAGTTGAGGAGAGATAAATGCCAACAGAGATGGCATTAATTGTCCAAAAACCTCAGTTTTAATATGGAATGATGAATCACTAAACTCAAAAACACAACTGATTAAATAAATTCAAAAATGTGATTTCTCCAGCACAAATTTAATCCAGTTACCTGGAAGTTAAGGTTGATCATTACTAAACTTAATGTTTTTGGATAAGGTTTTCAAATTAAAATTCTATTGTCTGAATTGGTCAAGGATGAATTAAGAAATCTTTTGTTTGAATATGTCCCTCTGGAATTTCAGTCTGAAAAAATTAATCTTAAAATAGTAGTTAAATCATGAAATAGTCCCAGTTCATTCCTTATTTAATTTGAATTTTAGTCACACAAATCAGAATTTGTGATTCATTTTTTCATTTACTTTTTAAATTCAGCTGTTTATTGACAGTAATGGAAGTACGGATTTTTGCTATTCAAATACAGTCCTTGAGGACTAACTGCTTCCCAATGATATGTATTTATTTTACACCAAAAAAGATTTACACTGTCAGTTGTTTTCTAAATACAAAATGATCTATCATGTGTGTCTTTCTTTTTACTTTTTAGGATCATTCCTTCATCGTACAGTATAATGATGGTAATGCAGAGGTGGTGTCGATGTGGGTTTGTCGCTGCTTGGAGGAGAGACGAGCTCAGGTGGCTCAGGGACACGTCTGACGTCCTCCTGCCCTCCGCCCATGATGGACCTGGACGTTTGATCCCAAACCTTGAACACTTGTCAGAGTCTTCAGGATCAAGTACGTCCATACGCATTGTACAAGTGACTTTATGTACAAGGACAAAAATCACTAGATGTTAAATACTTCATGTGAGTAATTCTTAATTTAACAGCACTCTTGCGCCGTGACAATGAGGAGCTCACATCCTTTGAACTGAATATTATTGTCTGCATCCAAAAAGTGCAGAGAGGTCTGTGCTTCTTCCTAAAGTAGGTCTCCATCTGCAGCTTTGTCCCCCACGTGTATAGAGAAATGCATTGAGCATCACGGTCTGATGAATGGAGATAAATGGTCCTGATTTAAAGGACCGGTGACAAACAAACAACTTCTAAGCATAAGACTGCAATACGCTGGCAGAGTTGTGATCTCTTTCTAGGATGGCATCTCAAATAACCATCTTGTGCTTTACTGTTGACAGCCCTCTAGTGAATGTTAAGGTTTTTGCCTGTGAGTAACTGCCCATGTGTGTGCCTGTTTTTCCACTGGTGTAATTTATTACCTCAGCAACTTACATTGTCACTCTTAATAGCAAGATTTACCCCCCCACCACATAAAAACAAAAAAAAAACAAAAAATGTCTGTTTTCAGCTCCTGGAGTTGAACATTTTGTATCCCAAACCTTGCAAGGTTGTGGGTTAATTGAATAGACAGCAACAAACCTGCAGTACCTGTGAGTCTGAAGCAGCACTGCAGTATTATTACAGAGTGGAATGAAATATTGACACATCTTTTCTTGATTCTCAAGCTCACTGACCAAACAATTTATTGTTCACACTCATCAGGAGGAACCAGGGTTTATTTCTTTTTAAACTGGTTTTTAACTCGGTTGCATATCTTTTATTTCCATTTGCACAGTCATGCCTGACATTGAGTGCCACTGAATGAACTGTTGGAGAGGAAATTGTGCTGAAGCAGATCTCTACTTTCTATCAGCAGTTATTTGATTTATTTTTTGAAACCATTAAGAGTAAGAGAAACTACAGACTGTAACTCTTCCTTTTCTTATAAACCAACACTTTTTTCATTTTTAAGTTATTGTTTTATCCACATTGTCAAAATCCTTCACTTTAGCAAGATATATACTATGTACAATACAGAAATTATTGTTTTATTGGATTGCCCAATGAGATCAGTTGACATCATGTAGAGGGAAAACATTAATGAAGCGCACAAAACACCAAAGACCACTTGTGAGTCAAACGGTGAATTAAATGGATTTCTCATGACTGAGGCAAACATAACATGTTAAGTGACTAAAATGAATTGTTTTGACAGGGTGTTTTCATGCAGCTGACGAAACATTTTGTGCTTAGGTGCTTAAATTAAATGCCATTACTTCCACAAAGGCTAAGTAAACACAGCCTACAGTGGCACATCAAAGAAAAAGAACAGCAGTATGCCAGCGCACCACAAAAAGCTGAAAGCACTGTTCCACCATACATGTGAACTGTAGTTTCAATACCCTGTGTGATGTTTTACCCTCTGTTATGATGAGGACACTCATGGATGATAGATTTTAATCACTGGCCTTAAACTGTAACTCATTTCAAACTGAGAA
Source organism: Seriola dumerili (assembly GCF_002260705.1). Lineage (NCBI taxonomy): Eukaryota > Metazoa > Chordata > Actinopteri > Carangiformes > Carangidae > Seriola > Seriola dumerili. The sequence goes on from NW_019175704.1 coordinate 653,172, forward strand.
CACATCTGTTGCTCAGACACATGCTCCATCTTGTCCTTCATACTTTGAGAACTCCTCATGGGTCAGTTTTTTTTCATCATTTTGCAGAACTGAGTATTCATTTAGCATTTTGCTATGTAAATGAACATTTACACTGCTTTTGAACTGACCTTACTCTGCACAGTTTTTTGTGTGGTATTGAAGGACACTGTTGTCCTTCAATGCAATTTGTGGTAGAGTAATTGAAGGTGGTCTGGAAGCTCTACAAATGTCTTGAAAACAAAACTGTAATTTTACAAAAAAATATATTTCTAAACTCAAAGTCCACTTGCTCGCTTTTCCCAACAATTAAAAAGATCATGAGAAGCAGTTGAAAGTTCTGGTAAAAGCTAGTAAGTGGAGTATTTTTCACAGACTACAGACTGTCTCTTTGGACACTCATAGCACCACATTATTTTTTTTTTTTTTAATTGAATGCTTTCCCACATCCAACGATTCATTATTTTTAATGAATTATACTTATTCAATGTTAAGTTCATTCTCTGTAACAGCAGTTAGGATACAGCTTGTTCGGCCAGTTTTTCCAGATACACTGCTTGTGTTTGCTACCAGCACTCAGTAGAGGCGCCATGTGTCATGATCCCTCCCAGATTTTCTTTAGTAACATTATTTGCCTGAAAATGAGGCACAGCCTTTTTACTTTTATGTTCATAAATATTCATTTGGGAAGGACGTATGTGCAAGATGTTGATGTTAATTTTACTCTGATATTCTGTGAAACTCTTGGTAGACATTTGAAGATGTTCCCCTTATTGAAATACATCAGTGTGGATTTTCCAATAGTTGCACAATGAATAGAATATGTACTTTGCATTTTACCACATACATACTGTTAGCTGTATTCAACTGTCACTTTTGGTATGTCAAATTCTGTCATACTGTTGATACGTCTGTGAGACAGGAACCTGATATTAAGTTGGCCTTAAATGTACCTGAAGCTATAAATACTTTGCAGTCTGGTAAAACTTTTAAATCAGTGTGAAATAAGGAGAGTGTGTCGCAGCAACTGGCTGCTGATGAACTCTCTGTGAAATGTTAAAGTAGTCTTGCGACCAAACCAAAAAGAAGAAAAAAACATTTCATATTTCTGAACAGATGTACTGGAAGCTCCAAAAGCTCATGCACATCTTTTTTTTTGTTTGGCTATGTACTCATTGACTGTGATATATGATATGAATCTGCCTTATCAGTGGGAATATTTATTATTATTTTTTACTTTTCAGCCTGCTTACAACAGAGTTCACCTCTTGTGACTCTGTTATTTTACCTCTGTTTGCCTAAACCACAAAGCATTAAGTCAGTGATGGGACTCAGCAGAAATATTAGTGCTGTGATGTTACTGGCTGATTATGGCCTTTTCTGTAATTATCTGTGTTGGCACATATTCCAACCTGCACAAATAAAATAAAATGTATTTAAACATAACTTGGATAAGTTTGAGATTTTGTTGTTCACTTATAATCATTATTCAGTATATTTAAGTATTACACAGTCTAGATGTTATGATTTTATTTGTAACCTTTGTTTTTCAGTCACCCTGTATTACTCATCATGCGTTGTATATTTGTATGTATATATTTCCTCGTGTGTTCAACTTGATAACCTTCAGGCTTCTCTTCTTGTACAAGATGTTTCTCTCTTTTGAATAATTCACACTTCCGTACATATAGAAGAACCAGGATATCATTGTACTTCTGGCTGACTTCTCTTCTAGCTCTCACTTCACTTATCCGCTTGAATTTTGGAAACATGGGAACAGTTTTCTTGCTTTTGACAGTCCCTTCAAATTCTCGTGAAGTCTGACTGCGGATGAGAAATGATAAACTGATCATTAAGTTGCTAATGCAATCTAATACGACAGCAGTGCAGTAAATTCTACTTTCATGTTCAATTTATTTTTGTTTTGCTGTTACGTAGCATTGTACAATACTGAGAGGTATGTTCCCTATTTAGGAAATGTAGGAAATAAAGTGTTCCATGCAATTCTAAGTAGGTTTTAAGTACGTACGTAATGCATTTAAAAATAATCACCTTTGAGTATAATGTATAATTACATTCAGTGTAGGTGGTGGTGAGACAGCTCTGTAAACACCAACAAATAGATGTTTCTAATATCTCGTCTGCCCTCAGTGATATAAATGGGATACACTATAAAGCCCAGTATCTGTATCAATACATTTCAACAGCATCAAACTGCATCTAATCGAATCAACACCTCCGCACAACAGCTTCAACAAAAACAGATATTAACATACCAGCATGACGGTAGGGTTTATTGCAGGGCTGGTGTATTAGACTGTGTTAGTTTTACCCAGGTGTTCCTAATAAACTGCCAACTGAAAGTAAAGTACATACATGCAGCTTGATGACCTCAGAACAATTTTAATAACAAGACTTTGGACACTTTTTGGACACTGCCCCAACTCTTAACATGGCTAGAAGTATGTAGAAGAATGATGGCCACTTTATTAATAGTTTGACATTTTTATGTGTTGGCATAGAGTGACCCAAACCTACAGACACCTTGCTATCGTTAGTTCATTTACAATTTGCATTTCATAATTAATCTTTGTCAACCTTAAATTAACTGCCTTATTTTGGTTGTTAATTTGTGCATTAACCTGTGGTAAGTAGTTCAAAGTACACAAATACAGTCCAGTAAGAAGACTGTTTTTTTTTTTTTTTTTTTTTTTTTTTTTTTTTGTATTAGAGGTGATGAAAGGAAAACACAATTCATCCACTCAGCAGCTTCACATGCAGAACTAGACCTCACAAACTAATTCTGGTGATTTCCTGATCAGACTATGATTGTATTACAAAGGTGCCGTACCACTACATTATTTATTTATAATGCAATATTTTCATGAGTTCCACAACTGCCAACATGAGCCAGCCAGTAGTTTGAGGGTAAATACATCCATTTAAGTCTTTTAATGTTAAGAATGTCTAGAAATTTAGATTGGTGAATGTGGTAAATCTTAATTTGTCTGAAAATATGCTTTAAAATAGAAGACAGTCTTCCAAAAACACTATAATTCAAAAAAAAAAGATAAGCTCTCTGTAATGTGTTTTATTTCTGTGGTATTTCCTTTTTATGTAGAAAAATACTGATGATTATGATTGTTGATTTATTCAAAAACCTTTGATCCATTTCTCATGTAATGTATGTTTCATACCTTGATGTGTTTTCAAGACAATCCCTTTCAGAGAGAAGCTGAGCTCCAGCAAACAAGTGTCCGCAGCATCCTGAATTCTTGTTTGCCTTCTGGATCCAGGGATGGCGACGCCACTCTGTCGGTTAGTCCACCACCGAGTATTCAATGGATTACAATGATATTTTTTTACACATATTCATGCTCCCCTCAGGATGAATCGCACTCATATCTGTGATCCTCTGACTTTTACCTCCAGGTCAAAATCAGGTCAAAATTAGATTTTTTTTGGACAGAGACGGGCTAGTTGTTTCCCCCTGCTTCCACTCTCATGCCAAGCTAGGCTAAACCCTCCCACACTTGGGGGGGGGGCACTTTCTGATAAGGCACCATTTAAGGGTTTGCAAGCTGTAACTAATGGATTTATTAATGGTTCTTTTACTAATGCTTTATAGATAAGCCATTAATAAGAGCATCTTTGGGGTTGCCAAGTTGTGGAAGATCTCAAGAGCTGGTCTACATTGTTAAAATTACTTAGTTTATGTATGGATTTTGGTCCAGATGCCCTGCTGCTGTCTTCCAGAGGGTGAGTGGTAGAACAGTTCATTGAAGGTGTTTTCCCTAATGAATTAAAGAGCCAACGAGTGAAGTTTTAATGCTAGAGGAGGATCTTCCACAACCTGTGGAACCAGCAGAATATTTCCACCACTGGTTTGAAGTTATTTGAAAGGATGTTTGTTGGCATTTGTTCGGCAATGGGCAGCACAGAGACGGTAAAAAGCTCACCAAGGTCACTGAATTTAAATTTGCAGTAATTCTGCCGTGTTGCTAATAGCAGAAAGTCATAAAATGCTTTTTAGCAGGATGTTCTTAAAACAGCGGCTCAGTAACAGTCATGTATTTACAGGGTTTGGTAAACAGTTTATGTATTCAGGTACAAAACACATCAGCTCATCAAACACAATCAATGATTAATTTACCCAGTGCCAGAGAGCTTTTTTAATTTAATTTTAATTTAATTCATTTTTTTTTCTTTTCTTTTTTTAATTACTGTTTGTTTTTTGTGCAATTTTTTTGTTTTGGGCCTCAAGTAGTTGTGAGCTCAAGAAAACAAGCTAATGTCAAGATCACCAAATAGTTTTCTTTTTATCACCTTAAAATGAAACAAACAAATCTCATGTTTAGCCATGTCCACTCAGGGCTTCTATACAGACTTGTAGCCTTCACTGCTTTATTGTGTTACTTAATTTTGGGCATACTGTATTCTTCAGTCAGAGACCTTGTACGATGTTATCTATACAAGTTTTTGTATGAATGCAGCTTCACATCTATTGACAGGCAGCCCAATTTAATAATTATGTAGCTGTGTGTAACATGAAGGCATTTCAGGACCCTGACACACATCTAAGCAGCATGTAGTCAGTCTGTGCTGTTTTGTATTGTATGTATTATCAACTTATTAAAAAGCGTCTCAGAAAGCAGAAGGACACCCAGTGTGACTTTAGATCTTGGCCATACTTTGATATCATATGATTATGCAGAACTTCATTCCTTGCTTTATTTGATCTTTAAATGAAACTCAGCTTTAGCGAAATGATCTTGTGATTGAGGTTACCTTCACTGATCCTCCTGCAGTAACAGATATTTTACTTGCTATGTGACCCATTTACACTACAACGTAATACAACAAACACTCACTATGAGCCAGAATACTGTTCGTCCTTGTATTTCTCTTTTCTTCTTTTTTCTTTTAATTTTCATAACAAGAATCTCCAGTGAGAAAGAGAACCGCCTCTATAGTGTATGAAGTGTTTCATGTTTTAGAAATTTGATTAGAAATTGATAATGTTCTGTCTGTCGAAACCCTTGACTGAGACTCCAGCCAGGCAGGAAATCGTTTTTGCTTTTCTCACATTTACTGTAGTATCTTTAAAAAAAGAAATAAAACCTTGGACACCTGCTGACAGATCAGTAACAGAGTTGTCCTAAAGGCGACTACATGCCGCCAACAATAGGCTCTTCAGTAGTTTGGATAGCACTGCAAAACTCATTATGATGGTCTGTTCAAGAAAGAACATCTGAACATTTTGTACCTTTCTTAATCTGATGATCCTAAGGTAACAAACATTGTCAATATGTTAACATACTCACACTGACTTTGTTAACATTCTGGTGTCTGTAGGGTATAATACTGTATTTAGCATGTTTACCATCTTAGCATGCTAAAGTTTGTGAAGAGGCACGTAACACAAATTACAGCTGAGGTATTAGACAAACTGAAATTTTGACCTTGATGAAAAGTGGTGGAATTCCATCTTGAGCAGGACGTGAATGTCCGCACCAAATGTCACGATAATCCACCCGATGGCTGTTGAGATGTTTCACTCAAAGCCTCGAATGTGGACGTCATGGTGCTAGAGGAAAAGTCAGGGGATCCCCGAAGTCATTAGGATTCACCCAGTGGTGACGATGAATGGCTGCACTCAAATCGGTGCCAATCCTCCCAATAGTCGTATGTAAGGAGTGGACATCACAGCTCCAACACAACAGTGAAGGAGATACAAAGCAGCAAGTGTTTGACCTGTTAGATTACAAACAGCCAGAGTGCACTTGGCCTGGCAATTTGAGTAAAATTTAAATATCTCAACAACTGTTGAATGGATTGCCATGAAAAATTTGTCCACACAATCATGGTCCTCAGCAGATAAATCCTACTTGTTTTGGGGGATTCCTTCAGCACCACCAGCAGGTTCAGGGTGAAATGTTTTGACAGTGTCTCAGTGTCTCAAACATTCATTTTCTTTGGAGACTCCTGTCCCTCCATCGCAGCTCAGCAAGGAAACACTGTCTGGCACAAAGAGGTGACTTTGTACTAAATAGGCTGCAACTTTAGCTCCTCGTTTGATGATCTGACTAACTCGGACTGCTGAAGACTCATATTTTCACTTTCAAATGCATTTTTCCACAGACCTCTCATCTCTTAAGCTGGAGTAGCATTAAACAGGGTTTTTTTCACAGGCAGTGTGAACATGAGCAACAATCACATTTACATTTACTCATTTGTTAGATGCTTTTATCCAAAGGGATTTAGAAGTGAGGAACAACATTAAGCTTCAGTTACAGTATCCAATAACTCCTTGTGCATATGGGCATGTGAGCATTGTTTTAAGTTAGACTTGACAAAATAGGAACCTAACTTTAATCAGGGGCCCAACCAGGTTAATGTGAGTTTATATTTCATATCTAAACTTTAGACGTAATTTATAACAAAAACTGATCACCAATATATTTTTTTTTAGAAAATGAAAGAATTAGATTTAGTTTGTTTTTCAAAAGCAAAAGGATGAGTTAGAACAATTCAAATTTTCAATTAAAAATGAAATTATTAAAAAAAATCATAACTTTTTTCTGCAGGTGGGGGTTTAGGCGGGGCGTGCGTTGCGTCAGTGTTAGTAAAAATCATTGCTGGGGAACTGAGTAAGATTGTCATTCAGCTCATAATGATAAGTCAGGATGCTGCATTTCATTATACAGCTGACACGATAACGTGACTGTTAACACACCTGCCGATCAGATGGCTTGATTTAACTAACCTGCAGCCTCCAGGGAGCAGAGGCAGTGAGTCAGTCCAGCACTGTGACAGCCCTGCCTGCCACAAATGTTTTCTGTCACATGTAAATTGTAGCATCGGATGATCTATGGTTGTGCTTGCAGTGACCTATAGCGATAATATGTCTGGAATGAAAATTTTGATGCCCCATGATCTCATCTGGCGGGCCTCTCCCCGGGATATTGACCGCGCATTGTTTGGAGATGCGTCTTCATCTCTGGCAGTCCGGGACATTCATATTCCCAAATTCCCACCGAGCTGCGTCTCTGCTTTGTATCGGCCGGTGACCTTTTTCCACAGCAGTCCGACTTGATTAGCACATCAGGCGGGACAATGAGTGGCCGCCTTGTAAACAGCCATTACCCAGATCCCTTTATCAATGTCCTGTAATTAAAATGTCACCGTTTAATTTTCGAGCCATCGCTTTCCTCTCGGCGGAATCTTTCCTCCAATAAAAAGTGCAATCGAAATGCTCTTTTCACTGGAAACAAAAAAAAAGGATCCGGAGAAAGCGTTTAAGTGAGCCGAGCAGCGAGGGATCAATAGGCCCTTTCGTCCAAGAGGAGGATTGATTGGTCTCTAAAATGGGATTTATAGGGGTCATGGTTTTATAGGGTGCTGATACAACTGTTAATTATAAAACATTTGGCCTCAATTGCTGCCGTTATTAAACCTGTCCTGATTGAAGCCGGCTTGATTTGTCTTTTTACATCATATGACAAAAAATGTTCGGGAAATAAACCTTTAACAATGAGATGAAACACGCCCTGCAGAAAAATATGATAATACTTCCCAACGCGGGCTTTGGACTCAAATCAACGGTCCGTGGCATTAACACACACACACACACACACACACACACACACTCCCGTTGGATGTTTTAATCGTGGAGGTGCGAGTTCGCTTCTTAAAACCTCGTTTTTTTATTCTTGCTTTAGACGTTTATGTCTTTCCATTATTTACAGGCTACATGTTTCCATTGGACAATAATACAGTAAATGATGTGACAATGGTTAAACAAGAGGTTTGGACTTAATCTCCAGTTGGTGGTATAAGGAAATCAACTTTAAAGACAAATAAGGCATAAATTCTCCCTTAAAGCACAATATCTTCATTCAACAATATCACTGCCATGTTTGTTGGCTTTTACAATTATAATACAGCAATATGACTTGTAGAATTGGTGAAGCAAGGAATGTTTTATTTGTATAACACATTTCAAACAGGGCTTGACACGAGGCAGAAATTCTTTAGAGTAGCCTACCACTTGAAAACAATAAAAAAAATAATTAAAACAGAAAGGCGCTGACATTGAGCATTAGACTGCAAAAAAAAAGATACAAGTGAAAGTAATTCAGTGAAATGTTTACTTAAAGAAGTGAAATGTGGTTCAAGTGTCCACAGCAGGAACAAGGGGACAGTCTTTATTATGATTTTAAGTTAGTTTGAAGCGTAAAATAGAAAAGAATAAATAGAATAAAGACAATGGAATAAAGGGAATATAAAAAGGGGGAAGAGGGGAGAAGGGGACTGATGGAGCAAAGGTAACCTAGAGTCTCCCGAATTAAGAATACTCTGTTTCATTAGGTGCAGTAGCTACATGAGACCTTCCCATGTGAGGTTTTGTAAAACTGAATTTATGGGTTTAGTCGTTTTTTTTTATTGTGACTTCCATTTAAGTGTTTATTTTATTTGTTTTTTTTGTTTTTTTTAACTCTCCAGACATTTAAACCGATGTCCACACAGTCTCCAGTCCTCTGCGGCAACAATGAGTAACGCCAAACGTCTAAAATGGAAATCAAACGCTTTATAAACGTTATTTCCAAAACTCTACCGTCGCATCCATCGTCCCGTTAAATAACCCATCAGGTCCGGGTTCACCTGGTGAGCTGGGACTCCTCATGGCTTAAACCTGAAGCGCATGAATATTTCAGGTTAAAGGTGTGTTTAAACAATTGAGCGCATATCAATGAGGCCCGGGTAATTTGTATCCAACAGTAATAATAACGAGCTCGCCTAAAATTACCGCTGATCTGTCTAATTAAAAACTCCTCGCTGCTGATCCCGCCACGTCAGCTCACGTTTCCCCCGGAATAAGCAGCGACAATGGCTGCATTCAAGTCGGCGGTCTAAATAATTAAAAAGAGAGGAATAATTACAGTATAAAATTGTAATTATTGGCGGGGGCTGCAGGGGAAGCCTCTTGATGGTGAAAGAGGAGAGGATGCGCTTAGGATCAGGTTCAGCATCAATATTGCAGCGAGGTAAAACTGGCGAGCTCAGGCTGCACACAGGTTGATGGTGCTTCATACACACTCATCTCACACTCTTCACACACACACACACACACTCCAAACTCTCCTCTCCTCTCACACACACTCGCATCAGCCCGAGTGTATGAAGTGTATCCTGATGAATTTGTCTGCCATGTGATGTCTCTTTATTTATGATAAAGTGTCTAAAAACCATTTGTCTGGTTTCTCTTGGCTGTCTTTCTTTGACAGGTGCACCGGCTCAGGCTGAAGGCAGGGCCGCTCTGAGATTTTCTGGGGCCCAAGCTGAAGTTTTGCTCACTGCCTCCTCTGACCCCCCCACCCCCCCACCCCACAACAAATACTCTTACTGTAACCACCCACCTTTTTAGATACTGTACCTGAAGTAGAGAAGAATGGAGTCATACAAAAGACAGACCTTCAGCCGGCGTCAGGCATCACTGATATCAAGGTTGGTGATTTGACTACACCTTTGATAGTTTGCTTCGGCCTGTTGCTTCAGTTTAAAGATGATGTTATTTCATATTATGAGATGGAGCCTGATGAAGGTCTATGGCCGAAACATAACTTTCACAATTCACACATGAAACTGCTCATATAGGACAGGAAGAAAACAAGAAAACGTGCTTCACCAAGAAAGTTGTAGCTAAAGGACAGACGACACTCTGGCCTGATAAATACTACTTCAAGTCGATATTGATATTGATACTGAGATTAGGGGGGAAAAAATTGGATAATGTATTTCAGTTAATAGTCTTTTTTTCAACAAGTCTTCCAACCTATTTGTCTCCACCCTCCGATACGACCTATCTATGATGTGACAGTGCTGCTGTAAAGGTTTGGTTTGTTAAGGTCAGAGGATGTTCATCGTCATGATTAAAAGAAACAACATTGACTGTTGGGTTGAAATAGGAAATGAACAGCGGCCTCCTGTGTTAAAGTTCAATGTTTTGTCCAACACATTCATCCAACTCGACCTCTTTCTCTGCACAGACTTTGCCGCTCTATAACGTCAACCATCTTCCTTTGCTCCCATCATAATCACTGCGGCTGCTAGAGGGCGCAGAGATTATGATAAGAGCAAATGTCACTGAAAAATTACACTTATATGTCCAAAGGGTCGTTTGTTTTGTCCGTCTTTTTTGTTGGTAAGCTAATATCGGCCTGACTGATTCATTGATCTCTAGACAATACTCAATCAGAAGTTGGAGGAGAAGCAAAGCCGGATTACCAACCAGGCAAAACAGACCCAAAAGCCCCATGTTGACTCCTTATCCTTTGGGTCCATATAATTTGATAAATGGTGAATTTGTGAGATATTAGCATCACTAAAGTTCAGCCTCAACTGTGACAGGCTCCTAACATCTTGTAGGACTCTGTGTAGAAATCTGGTTTTAAGACCTGAATTGTTTTAGTTTATGGTTGTAAAGTGTTTCATTAAATGTTTTTTCAGTGTCATGTAGTTAACACACAGAAAGCCTTGTGCTAGTATTATGCCATCACAAGTGTATGTTAGAAAATAATGAAAACTTCCCATTATTGCTCACTGAAGCACAAGCAAATATATTCAAATATCTCATTATGATCGACTTATGACTTGTTTTGTCTGAACAGTCAAAAATACAAAGATGCTGAGTTTATCATCAACTGGCAAATATTCACACTTAAGAATTCCCAGGGATATTTTGGCAAATCTTATCAAAATTGTTCCATCAGTCCACCAACTGATCAATCAAGTCATCATTTCAGCTGGTTGGTGTCTGGGTGTCAGTTTCATTGTATGATATAATGAAACTGTCATGTATAGTGGCGCCCAACACCAAACCTGGGCTCCGGGGCCGTCCACGACGTCAGTGCAGCCATGTTCTCCCACCTGCTGCAGGTATGGACACTTCTTTCTGGTCGGGACAACAGAGCTTTCTTAAGTCATCGATCCGGTTATTAATAATAAATTGGTGTCTTTAAGGCAAACAATGGGCTTTACTATTCCGTTTACACTGCTGACCCCCCCCCCCCTTTGCATTTACAGATTGGGCTTCCTCTTTGCCTGTGTGCGTGTGTGTGACAGTCTGGCCTGAGGCATCATCAGCAGCAGCAGCAGCAGCAGCAGAAGCTCATCCCAGATTCACTCACTTTCATCGCAGAGCGTCTGAGCAGAAAACATGTTCAAACGCCTCCATATTATTTGACGCACGAACAAAAGCCTCCGAATCGAAGCCGTCTTTCTTCTTATTATTTATTCCTCATGTCTTCCTCTCTTACTTCTCTTTCATCGCCGAGGCCTCAGATTGATTTGTGTGGCCGGCGTGGAAGCCTAACAGATGGTCTTGTAACTTGATAAATGAGCCCGTGCCTTTTGTCATTCTTGTTGCCCTCCATAGTGCCACTCGCGCTGCCTCTGTTTGTCAGCTCGCTGCTGCTGCGGTAGAAATACTCCTTAATACACACTGTGCATGATCAGTTAGGCCAGTAGTGGTTCCCAGTGTGGGGTCCAGGGGCCCCCTAGAGGGTCCATCCTTGACGAGGTCCAGGGGAGGGGGTCGCAATAATCACTGTTATAATTTCACTTATATGATTTTTCTATGATTATGTTATATTGCTCTTTTCTTAATTAGCCTATATGTAATACAGTAACAAATGGGTCAAAGTAGTCCTCCATTTGGGGTCAGCAGGGGCCTAATTGGGCGTGATAGTTTTGTTTCTGATCATATTTGTGCGTCAAAACGACATAATTGTAAATGAATACTGGTGTGTAGTGCTAGCTCTGCACGTCTGTGTGTGTTGGAGAGAGAGAGAGAGAGGGAGGGGGGCAGAGAGAGAGAGAGAGAGAGAGAGATGCCATGTGCTTCCTGTCTACAAGCCATTCACCTCCCAGGGCTCCAACAGGATGGAGGTCCTGTCTGCTGCTGCCTGCACTGAAATAAACTGAAATAAAGACTCCAGCGCAGAGTTTCTACCGCCACACCGCTTGGTTTTTAAGATCGTCCCTCTCTGGACTCACCGGGCCTGCATTTACATCTGTTAATATTCATATTATTTATTATTTTTCCATCCTAAATCCTGCTGGAGTGTGTCGTCTTTTTAGGAGAGAAAGGTATGTATTTTCTTTTTTTTATATAATTCTGCCAGAAGTCTTGCTAGTTTTGCTTTAAATGTTTTATTTTTGTATTTTATTTCGCATGCAAAATGTGATCGGAACGTGTCAAATACTCGCTATCAATCACTCTAAAAATAGTTCTTATTCACATCAGTTATTGGGTTGAATCGTTGGCGCGGCTGCGGGCTGCTTACATGTATTTTAGTGGCCAGTGACTCGAGGTAAAAAGTAAGTATGCGCAGGTGAACGTGAGATAGGCCTGCTTCAACCTAATTTCGAGCAACTGTCTGAGGCTAATCTGCGCAGAAGCTTTAATTATATATAGGGCTAGTCTTTTATTAACAATGCGAAGAAGCACGCTTCGATCTGTGTAATTACCAGCAAAGCAGCTTATAGTTGTTCTTTTCCTCTCTGCTAAGCGCATTGGCGCAGCTCAGGCTGCATTTTCCTTCTGTCCTTATCCGCGTATAAGGATCTTATGTGGCTCTTAAGCAGTTGCCCCATAAGTGCTGAGCCGATTTGAAGATAAGAGGCGCAGTAGATCCACCTCCGCGCAGGAACCCGGATAACCTGAGAGAGGAGGAATGAAACGATACGAGAAATAATTAACGACAAGACTGATTGATTTCACTTCTCGATAATATAACCTCCTGCAACAGCCTGATGTTAGACTTTATTTGGTCATCTAAAATCTAATTTTATTATATTATTATTATTATTATTATTATTATTATTATTATTATTAAGCCCCATGAATATCAACATTAATAGGCATACTTATAGCCTTCTATAAATATTTCTGCTTAATAATAATTATTATTATTATTATCATCAATAGGATATTATCTCATGTACCTGGTTTTAAGACAGATGATACTCTCCTGACATCATGTGTATTTCACTTGCATGAAATTACATTATTATTATTTTTATTTATTTATTATTATTATTATTATTATTATTATTATTATTATTATATTCTTTAACATATATGAGGTGTTTTATTTTTATTTTAATTCTCACAAACTGAATGACGTTGCAGTGGACATACATGGCTGGCCTCTGGTTCACTCCAGTTTTCTCTCTGATTGACAGACTTCCAGGGATGGAGTCGATGCCCGGACAGCTTCGAGACGCTGGACGAGACGCCAGCTCTTCCCCGGGTTTAAAGCAGGACGCACAGAGTTTCTCCAGCCCCAGCTCCCTCAAACCAAACCAAGTGAGTGAGACCTCCCTGTACGGGGTACCCATCGTGTCTCTGGTCATAGACGGTAAGGAGAGACTCTGCCTGGCGCAGATTTCTAACACCCTGCTGAAAAACTACAGCTACAACGAGATACACAACCGCCGGGTCGCTTTGGGCATCACCTGTGTGCAGTGCACCCCCGTCCAGCTGGAGCTCCTGCGGCGAGCCGGGGCCATGCCAATCTCCTCCAGGCGCTGCGGCATGATCACCAAACGGGAGGCCGAGAGGCTCTGCAAGTCCTTCCTGGGAGCGCATAGCCCCCCAAAGCTACCAGAAAATTTCGCATTTGATGTGTCTCATGAATGCGCCTGGGGCTGCAGAGGCAGCTTCATACCCGCCAGATACAACAGCTCCAGAGCAAAGTGCATCAAATGCAGCTTTTGCAACATGTATTTCTCCCCAAATAAATTCATTTTCCACTCGCATCGCACCCCAGAGTCCAAGTATCTGCAGCCGGACGCGGCCAACTTTAATTCGTGGAGACGCCACCTGAAACTGACAGAAAAAAAACCATCTGATGACATTAACCACGCGTGGGAGGATGTTAAGGCCATGTTCAACGGGGGGAGCAGAAAGAGGACTCTGCCCATGAGCGGGTCGGGAATGTCTTCACCGATGAAATCACAGGCCTCGTCCAGCCTTGCCCAAACCAGTTCCCCTGAGATCCCTCACAAAACTTTACGGTGCGACGAGGATCAGGGGAATAATAACTTGAGTTTGGCGGGCGGTGCACGGAGCTATCCAGTCATCCCAGTGCCCAGCAAGAGCTTTGGCATGCTTCAGAAAATCCCCCCACCTCTGTTCCCCCACCACCCCTATGGCTTCCCCAGCTATGGGCTGTGTCAGAAAAAGAGTGACGGTGTGCCTGATGCGAACAAAACCAATGTGTCTGGTGTGTTTTGGCCTGGCGCAAAGGACACACTCTACCCTACTTTCCCCATGTTTTGGCCTACACCCGGCGGCCTCCCCTTGCCGCCCTACCCGGGGTCTGCACCAAAACCTCCTCCTGAGCTGCCAGGCATCCGGCAGGGCGAGCTCGACTTATCGGACCAAAGCGACCGGGGCGCAAACACACCCAAAGACACCCTCCACCCTCACCAGCAGCTGGACGGCGGAGAGCGCTGTCCCAGCTCCCAGTCCTCCTCCACCAGGAACGACGAGGACAAATCCGGGGACGAGACCTCCCAGAGGAAAATCAGCTACATTTCGGCCTTCAGACCCGTGGTCAAAGACGCAGAGACCATCGCCAAACTCTACGGTAACCGGGACAGCTACGGCGTGCGCCCTGGCTACCTGTCCCCGGATTTTATCAGCGAGAGCTCTAGTTACAGATCGATATCACCGGACAGAGACAGCGTGGTGGACGACGACGACGACCCAGACGTGGATGTGGAATCCAACCGGGGTCAAGACGATGAGGACACGATCCAGATCTCACCGGGAGGAGACCACCATGACTCTCACGTGCCGGACCGAGTCCCCGTGTCTGCTGAGGAGAGCCAGGAGCATCCTGATCCCTCCAGCCCCGGAGCAGCAGCAGCATCACCGGAGGACTCCGCGCACACTGGGTCATCAGATGAGGACAGACAGATGCGTAATGGCTCTCCTCTTCATGAAGTAAGATTAGATTAAATGAAACTTTAATGATCCCCGTGGGGGAAGTTGAATTGTCGCAGTGGTGGAGAATATAAGAGTTTGTGGAAAAGAGGAGACCGATAAAAATGTAATCAAGACCAAGTGGCCCTGAATTAAAAGAAAATCCAGATGGAGATATTTGATTGTCATATTTTGTAAGTCTTAATAAGAGTGAAGGTTAGTAGGGCGGGCTAGTGGTTGTAGAAACAGTCATTCATCTGTCCTGCCGAAGTGCTCTTGAGCAAGGCAACACATCCGCCTTTTACCTCCAAAAGATCAATTAGGATCCACCTTAATTTGTACCAGTGTAGCGCAGATGTTGCGATTTTCAGTCAGGGTAATTAAAGTGCAACCCTAATTAATCCTGATTTAATTTTTTTGATGTATTTCTATGAAAATGATTTTCTGTTTTGCCGCCACTTTAGTGTTTTTCAGTGCAAAACCATTCACCTTTCTTTTGGGAATCATATCAGCATCTTGACAACAAATTGCAGGGTTCCTGCTTTTTGAAGAGCTGACGCCCCAATTACGTGAAGAACTGCAGTAAATGACATATAATTGGTGCGCGTTATTAAACACGACTGTCTGCCTCATCTTGCAGGTGTACGCGCATGAAAAGGAGAAGGAGCCCTCGTCGTTTGGGTCCAAACAATCGAGCAGCCCCCGCAGATCCAACGGTGATTATTTAAGCAGTTTATGGTAGGACTTGGTTATTAATGCAAATTGGGGCGTTTTCGTCTCTTTTAACTGAAAAATTATTTGCTCTTGTTGATGTTCAGGTGCTCATCACGTGTCTGATGTACAGAACCCGCGCTCTGCAGCTTCCTGTCAGGAGCAGAGGGACAGACAAGGTTTTTAATTATTCTGCTTCACATTTTATCATGAATTAAAAAATCTACCCATTCTTCATGTTTTAGTTACTTCCCTGTGTTTCCACACACTTCTTTGACAGCACCGCAGTCACAAAGATGACTCAATTGTAGCTTTAATTATGTGTTTTTGTTGTTTTTGCGCAGCCGATGGAGCTTTGCGCATCGACATCAGCGTGCATGAAAGAGACCTGGAGAACATGGCTAAAGGTAAGAGGCTGTTTCCAGGATCAGAAGGACATAAAAGAGAGGAAAAAAAGTGAAGCAGGCGATTCATTATCATTCGAAATTATTCCTGTGCAGATTGTAATTTGGGAAGATGTATCGACAGGCAACAGATTTATACAGCAGCTGTCAGGGCCTGGTTACCATATTTAATTATAACAGATATTTATTTCTTCTTTTCAAATGTAAGATACTAAATTTAATTAAATACAAATACATTTCTAGATTTTATGATATATATTTTCATTTTTAGTTGTTGAAATAGATAAACAAATAAAAATAAATGTGCTTTATACAAATATTAAACCTTGTTTTCCGCCACATTTGAAATGCAGCTAAAAGCCCACGGCCGGAGATGACGTGCCAAAATCTGAATGTGAATTTACATTTTTGTGGGCCTAAAGTGTTTCCATAGTTGTTAACCACTTAATCACGAGATGTGGGAGTTTTGACTTATTATTGTAAGAGGAAATCGTTTAGAGGCTATTAATATTTTAAGGAACAGAGCCATAACCCCGAGGCACGGCAGCTAATTATTTTACAACGCTTGGAAAAACCCTGGGACTCCATTATTATCGTCTCAACCTCCAGGCAATGCATGGCAATTACTGTGGCAGCGAGCGAAAGGAAAGCAGTGAAATGGTTGTTATCAAGGGTGTTAACGCACCTGAAGTCGGTTTACTGGGCTGACATAAATCATCTTTATGTGCAGAAATTCAAAATATATCATAGTAAGTGGAACCAAATTGATGTGAGGTAGATGAGGATAGAGAAGATTTTTTTTCGTTTTTTTTTTTTAAAAGATGTTTTTGTTGATATTTTCTTTTTTTCTTCTTCTTTTTCTTCTTTTTTGCATTATACTGTTTTAATTCTTATCCCTGCTGTTTGCTCAGAAGCACTGTAGGTGTCAGACGGGAAGTGTTTCTGTGTTTTAGGGTGAATAATGAGATTTCCATGCAGATGAAAATAATTTGGTGTGGAAATTAACATATTTTTTTCTTTGCAGAGGAATTGCAGAAGCAGCTTGTGGAGCAAGTGGAGCTGAGGAAAAAGTTGGAGAGAGAATTTCAGCATTTAAAAGGTAGGACCAAAGTGAGTCTGGGTGTATTTTGTGAGTCAAAGTCATAGATGTATTTTGCATCTTTTTTTGGATCTTAAACCCCTCTGCTTACAGCCTAGATGTTTGGAGCAGAGTGAGTTATTTTGTCCTTTATGCTCTTCAGATAATTTTCAGGATCAAATGAAGCGTGAGCTGTCCTACAGAGAGGAAATGGTCCAGCAGCTGCAGATTGTTCGAGGTTGGTTTCTTTCTAAACTTTGTGCCTTCATAGATTCTGACTGTAAAGCGGATGTAGATCAATGCTCTTTAAGTTTATGGGAAAAAAAAAAAAAAATCGAACCACAAAAAACGTTTAAATAACATAGGTCGTCTCAATCAATCCGAACCAACATGCCTGTAAACCAAAACAGAAAGGAAAAGTGACACTTGCATATTGAAATATTGGCGATTTGTGTCCAGCCTTTTTCCTGTAAACTCCAGATTTTTTTCCTCCTGCAGTTGAAGTAAATTATTAGATATCAAAAGGTGAAACTGAAACCACATTGTTTTGTATGCAAAGGTTATTTTCTCCTAAATCATGCTCTGGAAAATTGAATAGACAGACCATTATGTCGTGCTGTATCAGTTACATGCAGTAGACAGCAACTAATGCCACCCGTTAAAGGATTGGTTTAATGTTACAGTAGTTTAAATACAGGGTTCAAGTACACAGAGGGGTCACTCTAAATACCATAGGGGCAAACGGCATACATTACACTCCTTCACTTCAGATGCTACACAGCAGCTCACATTTTCTTTTTTTTTTCTTTTTATTCCTTTTTTGACCATTTTTTTTATTTTTTATTCATTTTATGTTTTTGATAGACACTTTGTGCAGCGAGTTGGACCAAGAGAGAAAGGCTCGTTATGCAATACAGCAGAAGCTAAAAGGTAATTTTATCTGGTCCAGAAAGGAACATGGATAAATGTCTTTTTCTTTTTTTTTTAACCTACAAACATAAATATGCAAGTGCTACTTTTTTTAATTAAACATCTCTTGTGATGAATTTTTACAGTAAGACACCATTAAAGGATAGGTTCACATTTTTTTCACCTCAGTCTTAAATCAATACTCACATGTCCAAATGTACACCGGAAGCACTATTGGTCTCTTTAGTTGTTCTTCTTGTTCATGTTGCTGTACAGAGATCCCTTATTGAAGCAATTTCAATGTAAGTGACGGAAAAAAATCACACTCCTTGTTAAATTGTAACTACAGCCAAAGTTAAATTGAGGCTTTAGTGGATCTGAATCCAGTCAAACAACTGTCCATCTTACAAAGTCACAGCCTTTTTATGACTAAAGTTCTTCTTTTCGGTAATAGCCCTCCACCACGGCTCACCATAAGTGTGTTTCCATCCACTGGCTTTTTATGTGCATTTTCAATTTACACATAAAGAACCTGTGGAGCTTGAAAACACTGAAAAAAATCACTTGGCTGAGGTGGAAAAGTTGGCGTATCAAAAAAAGCAAAATGTGACACAAAGGAAACAGACAAAGCGAATGAACAATGAAAAATGGCGGCAGGTGAAAACATCAATGTGTGTGGAGCGATGAGGAGGCCATAACTATTCTGAAATTAATACGTGAAACGAACATATTTTTTAACATGTTTCCTACATTGTTTTCACAGTTTGAGGTTTGACTCCTACAAGTATGTCATCTCGTAGCACCCTCTTCTTCTGCAGTGGTTTAATGGCACTGAAGGGAGAATTAACATTTATTTAATTGATTAACCACCTTCTAAAATTGGCGCAGTGGTAGAGGAAGGCAATTTGGTTAAACTACATTAGGATGGAAACCTGGCTTATGAAAACATGAAGAGGACATTTTGTACTAAAAACATTCTTAACTTTGGAAGATACCCACTTGATATGTGGGACTTAGACTGCGAAAGCCTCCAGTGCAGGGACTGTGGATTTTGTCATGGAAATCATCAGATGTTCCTGGTATGGACAGAAGGAACAATCAAGGCTGGACATCTGCCCAGGTGCCCAGGTTTACTCCATTTAATATAAGTCTGCATCTTTTGATTAACTACAGTTTTTTTTGTCAGAAATTTGCACCACTAAATTAGAATTGCAGCTTTATGGTCCTCATCCTCCATCTTGATGCCCTGGTCCTGTACAGCGTCTCCTTTTAGTTTATATTGAGCTCATTTGTTAGAAAGTATTTTATGACATTGCTGTAATTTTCAAGACACATTAATTCGATGGGCAAGGTCGTATTATTCCATCATAGAAGAATTTTAAGGCTGCAACCAACAATTATTTTCACAAATGCTGATTGTTTTGTCTAATAATTGATTGATTGTTCAGTGTATAAATTGTAAATAGTGTCAGATAAAGGTCCATTATTATTCTCTGAAGCTCAAATATTTGTTTTGTCTGACCAACAGTCAAAAATCCGAATATGTTGAATTTACTGTCAAAGAAAACTGTGAAATTAGTACATATTCAAATTTGATATTTTGGCTTAAAAATGACTTTTGAACAATTAGCATTTTTCTTATTGTCAACCAATCAATGAATCAACTACTGGCTGGTTTCTGGGCAGACATGTTGTTGTTGTTGTTGTTGATGTTAATCCAGCCATGGGAACAATGACAGAGACCAAAAGCAGTCCAAACATGCCCATAAGGAGCAAATGGACAGACTTTAAAAATGTGAACCTATCCTTTGACAACATTTAGGGAAAAAATATCCAACTCACAGCTGATTTATTCAACAATAATTTATGAGAGTGTTATGTATGTTCATCTGCTCACTGATGGACCTGTTCCTCCCCAGAAGCTCATGACGCCCTTCACCATTTCTCCTGCAAGATGCTCTCCCCTCGTCAGTGCACCGGAGCCTGCACCTTCAAACCCCCGCTGCTGCCTCCCTAGTTCCCCGGCACGACCCTGCACCTGACCCCAGTACAGCCAAAAAAAAAAAAACCCACACACACACACACACAGGTCCGCCTCGAGAGCTCTGATGTGTTCACCTCCCACCTGTAACCCAAGGATTACCAACCTGCTGTATAGATACACTACCGATTTTAGCACTTGAGTGAATACGTCGAGGCTCAGAGAAGATTTTGACAGCGACGTCTCCTCGAAAGACTCAACTCTTGAGTAAAAGAGATCAGGATTTACTTAAACATGGAGTTCATTTTATGTTGTGAAACAAAGGATTGTTGATCTGAACCTGCGAAGCTGAAACCAAGGAGTGTCTCTGAATCAAAGCCGTCTGCTCTTTAGCTATTCTGAAAAGAAAAAAAACAACACTATATACATATACATATATATATATATATCACGTGACAATGTGCAATGGCTTGTATAATTGTGATATTAAGTTCAAAATGTATCTCATTATTTAGCTTTTGTTGATTGTTTGAATATCTTGAGTTTTTACATATATTTGTTATTTATCTGTCTTTGGTTTAATTTATTGTCTAGGTTATTTGTAACACTGCATATGTTGTTAAGCACTTTAAATGGGCGACATTTCTGAATTTGATCATGCCATCCTATACCAAATTCTGTGATCCACAGTAGAAGGATCTTTTCGTTTTAAATGGAGCACATTATTGTGAGCACTTACTACAACAGCCGATCAGGTTTGACATCAAACAATAAAACACTTTCTTTCACCGAGTTGTGTGTCATACAAACTTTGAAGTGATCATTAAAAAAAAAAAAAAAAACAGTCTTGAGCCATTTATAGATATCATGTACAGTTTAGAGTATTTTAACACAAATGTGATCCCATAATTCTCTCTGTTTCAGGGTTTTTTCTATCATCACATGCATCTGTGAGTCGCAACAGACAAAACCAAAACTTTTTCCTATCATCTGATGGTCTTTTTATAAGAGGAAGACTCTGTATGAGATGTGTGTAAACTGCCATTCACACAGCTGCATTTAATTTTTCTCCCATTCGTTTGAATTTGGTTTGTAATTTAAAAAAATACAAAGAGCAGTTCTAAAAGAAATGAATCCTGGTTTCTGACACAGTCTAACCATAATTTTACCATTTATGTATGTATCCATGTCAATATTAATAAAATGTGAAAGCCACTTTCTGCTTTATAGCCTTACTTTTTTTTGTTTCTTTCGCTGGTGTGATCCTGACACCTACTGGCATCCATACAGAATAACTCTTCGTGAGATGGATCATATTTCCTCTTATTGTATCTGAGTTCAACATGATCTCTTTCATTAGGCGGCTACATCAGTGCATGACATGTCCAGTCAACTTATAATGTTTGACACTGAGTCAGGGGAGCAGGCTGATCTAATAGTGAAATCTAATTCTTCTGATGGGAGGACTAATAGATATTGATTACATGGCTCTCGGTCCCTGGATGCTTCATACTGAGACAGATACTCGCATAATGTCACTGACGCACAATGAATGTTAATTTTCTGTGAACGTAATTGCCCTCCATGGCAAAGCCAGTTCTCTTAGAATACTAACAAATCCAACAAAGCTGAAATGAGCCGAAGCACTGTGGGAATGATTGGGCTGCATTTCTATTAGATATTTAACATTACACAAAACCTGATTTAGGTTCATTTGTGACAAGCATGGATGGATTATGTGACAGTGTTGCCCTGGCTATAGATATGTAAAAGCCCATGTGTCTTTGTGGTTGTTTTGTGCGTCTTTGTGGTCTATGTTTCACCTCTTGTTGTTATTTCTGCATCATTGTGCCAGTATTTATGGTGGTTTTGATCTCTCTGTAGTAGCTTTGTTTTTCTTTGTAGTCTTACTTCTTGTGGTCATTTTATATCTCTTTGTAGTTGTTTCGCTTCACTATGTTTTTGTTTTGCACCCTCTTTAGTCATTTTGCGTCTCTTTGTGATGGTTTCGCACCTTCTTTTTAATCATTTTGTGTCTCTTGGTAGTCGTTTTTGTGTCTCTTTGTGATCATGCTGCTTGTCTGTGTGGTGGTTTTTTGGCCTCTTTGTGTCTTGTATCGTTTTGCATCTTGTTGTGGCGGTTTGTATCTCTTTGCAGTCGTCTTGTGTCTTTTTGTAGTCATCCTTCTCCTGCTTGTCTTTGTGGTCGTTTTTTGACCTCTTTGTAATTGTTTTGTGGCTACCTGACCCTTTGAACCCCAGGGTGTGTGCCCAGCAGGTCTTTTCAGTGATGCATCTGATGCATATAGTGGACAAGTGGAAAGAAAAATATTTCCTTAACATGGTGATCTTAGGCTTCTCTCAAAGCCTCCAAAGTTAAACTGCAAATTGAGTCTGTTGTGAGTTTAAGGACAGAGGGCCTGAAAGCTGCTGACTACTGGCATGATAAATTATTTCATTATAATTCCATAATTATGAAATTTTAAAATTTAAAGTAGGACTTAAGGGGCTCATTGAAAATGTGCCCTGTGTTCCCACAGTGCTCCACGGCGCATGTCATGACACACTAGTAATAAACTACATACACTCCTGTGAAAATACACAATTTAGGCTATACATCACCACAACTTATACTATTATATATTTATATATATATGTATATAGTGTTTTACAGGGTGAACCTTAGTGTTTATGTCATACCTATAGGAAAACAAAGATAATTAACAAAATAAATAAGTAATTAGAAAATAACAAGCAATATGAATTAAAGAAAAGATGCTGAGGAGAATAATATTTCAAACAAGTAAAAAACAAAACAGTGAACAAAATATATCACACAGCCTGGGGTGATTTCATATGATGCGTGCAATACCCTCCCATACATAACATCTCAAAACAAACTTTTTTTCAAAAGTTTTATACACAGTGTGTAAAGTGGTTTTGCAAGTTAAAAATTGTTTATATGACTTTTGCATCAATATGTTCAAGTACCTTTAATTTTCTGGACTAGCCAGTGGTGGAAGAAGTAAACACAAGTCCAAGTTAAAGTCAAGGATTCAAAATTTTACTTGAGTAAAAGCAGCAAAGTATTAGCATCAAAATCTACCTAATGGCCCCTGTGTCTGGTATTTAATCATAATTGTTGAATCTTTATTATTGATACATTTACATGTAAGCTGCATTTTAATGTTGTAGTTGGTTGAGTTGGAGTTGAATCTCATATATGTACATATGTTTGTGTAATTTAAAGCAAGCATGTGTTTTACTGATTTCACAGCTTTCATTTCATAAAATGGAAATTAGGCACATAAAGCACAAGTTCCTCAAACTTGTACTTCAGAACAGTATTTTCTGCTATTTTCCACCACTGGGATTAGCCACTTTTTATCCATATATTTTGTCCATAAACAGTTTCTCAGCGGATCTTCTATATCGTAAAGTATATGTATTGGTATACTGTACTACTCAGAAAGTATTCAGACCACTTCAGTTTTTGCAGTTTATTGTGTTGTAGATTTAATTTTAAATTGATATTTTTGTCAATCACTCATAATGACAAAGTGAAAACATGTCCTTAAAAGTGTGTACAAATTTATTAAGAATCTAACTGAAATATCTCATTTACAAATATATTCAGACCCTTTGCTGTAGCGCACCAGATTGCGGTCAGTTGCATCCTGTTTGCTTTAATTATCCTTGAGATGTGTCTAGAACTTGACTGGAGTCCACCTGTGGTAAAGTGCGTTGACTGGGTGTAGTTTAAAAAGGCACATACCTGTGTATATAAGCTCCCACAATTCACACTGCATGTCAGGACAAAAACCAAGGAGCTCTCTGTAGACCTCCGTGATAAAATTGTAGTCAGGCATAGATCAGGGCAAAGGTATAAAACCATTTTTAAAGCTTTGAGTGTTCCCAGGAGAACAGTGACCTCAGTAGCTGTGAAATGAAAGAAGTTTAGAAACACCTGACTCCCAGGCCTGACTGAGTAGCCTAGCAAGAAAGGCCTTGTTCAGGGAGGCGACCCAGAACCCAACAATCACTAACAGAGCTGTAGAAGTCCTCTGCAGAGTTAGGGGAACCTGCTGGAAGGACAACCATCTCTCAGCAGCACTCAGGTCTTTCAGGTAGAGTGGCTGGACAGAAGCCACTTTGAGTAAATGGCACATGACAGCCTGCTTGGAGTTTGCTAAACAGCATTTAAAGAACTCTGACCCAGCATAATGGTGGGCACCAGGTTCTTCTGTGCACTGTCCTTGAGTGGCCGAGCCAAAACAAAAGACCTAAACCCTATAACATCTGTGGAGACACCTGAAGGTGGCAGTTCACAGACACTTCCCATCCAGTCTGAGCTTGAGAGGATCTGTCAGGACGAATGAGATAAACTGCCCAAATCCAAGTGTGCAAAGCCTGTAGAGACTTTACAAAGAAGACTTGAAGCTGTAACTGCAGCCAAAGGGGCTTCTACAAAACACTAAATTAAGGGTCTGAATACATTGTAAATGAGAGATTTCAGTTTTCTAAGAACAAAAATGGCAGTTTTGCTCATTTAAAATTTAATCTACAACACAAAGTGTGCAAAAAGTGAAAAGGGTGTGAATACGTCCTGAAGCCGCTGTATAATTATATATTGATATCACAATACAAGATTGTGTTTTACATGCTGTTGGAGTTAGTACATGAAGTGCTTTTACACAGGCAAGCAAACATTAAAGCCATGCACTGTAATATCAAACATTTTAAAAGAAGAATAATGTTTTATCTTGCTGTTGGGCATATTGTCTCACAGTATTTGCTGTCCGGATTAATGATTAATCATTCGCTTGTATAAACATGTGCGGTCAGCAGACACCTGTCCCATCACTGGCCATCAACAATACAACAGATGGCAGCAATACATAATGATATAATAAAACCTCTGTGATTCTCTGTGTATGAAACGAGCAGCAGAACTAGTTTGTCAATAGATTCTTTGTCTGCACCTTGAGGGAACGAGCATTTTCTGATAATGGATTTGGGCATAAAGCCTAATGTGTTTGTTATAATAGCGAATTTTTTTTCAGGATGGAAGTATAAAACCATTACACTAAGCGACTGGTTCTCAAACTGGGGGGGCGGAGGTTTGTAGACATACAGCCACTGCAAGGGGGGAGGGGCTTGGATGACCAGGGGAACAATATTTAGTGAAAGTTGAATGAATATGATTTATGTAGGTAAAATTAACAAACAAGAGTTTGCTGATGACATTCTGTTGACCTTTATTTGACTCAAATTCAACATGGATAATTTTTCATTAGTCACTTCCCCTATCAGCGAACTTCTTTGGCTTCTGAAGAGGGGCGTGTCAGAAAAAGTTTGAGAGCCACTGCATTGAGCAAAGATGTCTTTGATAGGACCAAACAAGCTTTACAGGCTGTAACACTGAGGAGGGTCTGGAGCTGAATATTCATGTTATATTAGATTCATCTTCATTTGAAATGATAGGGCGCCACCTGCTGGCTCATCCAGCATTAAATCTTTTACCTGCTTGTTTCCCCTGACAAAGACTTGTGAGCAGCTTTCTTGTGTCTGATTTAGACCTCTTGTCTGACTTTACTACTGATTGAATAGCTGGTTGAATAGGGAAAGTAGTGGCATGAAATTACTAAACAGGACACAACCTGTTATCCTCAGTCGTAGCTACAACCCTGATTTTGTTTTCTGCAGGTTTGCAGAATCGCATGCTTCACAAAAAAGTTTTCTCACTGGTATATAAAAGTATTCATGTCTTGACAAAAGGGCACATAACAACGAACATGGAAAGTACTTGGTTTTATTACTGTAAAGTCTGCTTTAACATGTACAGAGCAAATCTAGACTTTTTAGTAATAAATTTGTGAGAAACAGAATAACAAAGATTAGGTAATATCAGCCAGCAGAGGCTGAGACATCTTTTACTCCTTTAGTTCGACCCTACCAGTCACTTCAAGCTCCAAGTGTCTGACATGTTTTTCTGTTATGAAAAGTGTAGTCTCCAATCTCAAACTGAGGGTTATTTTGTCTTCTGTGGCTCCCTCCAGAGGGCACTTTCCGTCTCAAGCAAACTAACCATGATGAGTGAAAAGTGAGTTACCATAGAAAAAGAAAGAAGCACCTCTGTGGAGCCAATAAAAATGTACTGAGTACCCCTCAGAGCACTGACCCACTGTGTGTATGTCGATGCGATGCTTTTGATTATCTTGCTCTCAAAGGTTTAATGAGAAGCACAAATCCCCCCTGAACGCAGCTTTGAGAAAACTCTTCTTACTCTTACTCTATTTTTTACATTTATTTTAAAAGCAAATCTAAAGTTTTCAAATGGCTGATCCCCTGTACATTCAGAGAAGGAACCGGCAATCATAGATACGTCTGCCACATTGAACATTCTTTAAAATCCATACAGTTTATTCAGGGCTATGTCATTCTTCAAGAACAGATTTGTAATTTCTTTAAATCTACAGGAATAATTGACAGACACAGAACAATCGAATATATCTAATCATTATCACATATAAATATGTAAAAATGTACTTTTAGTAGTTTGATAAATATAGGCCCAGGGGAAACATGTAAGATTATGCCTTGTGGAGAGTTACATGGATCTAACTTCCAGTATTTGATACTATGACAGTATAAACTGGAGTGCTGCTTGTCTCCCTTTGAAAGATTGTTTCCAAGAAATGTTTAAGGTTAAAAGCGGCAGTTATTATGACTACTTGAGAGTAAGTGTTTCAATTGTATCTAGAAAACTGAAAAACATGTTTATTCTCATATTCCTCCTTTGTGCAGCATATATGAACATACAGTCTGTATGTTTTAGACAAGCCTCTCTTTCCAAGAACAATATCTCTGTTTTACTGTGTTAACTATGTGCTGGACATATACTGTTTATTTTAGATAATCCACAGAGGACAGCGTCAGAAGTTTTTATATAAACTATTTCCCCAGTAGAAAATAGTTCCACTCATGACAGTTAACAGAGATCTTTGGCTTACTCAAGCCACCAACCTGGACACTGTTTCAGTGATGAGATGCTGCTGGGGGGCAGGTACAGTATGGATCAAAGCTGCAGGTCAGTGTTTACATCTAATATAAGCAAAGTGTACAGTTAAGTACATTATTTATATGGTGGCTTTTCCATAACAACAAAGAGTGGATCTACTGCAATGGGTCCGACCTATTCTAATCTTCCAGACAGTATGGATTTTAGACCACCAGTGGTTAGGTTACAGGCTGGATGGGAGAATAGATTTAAACAGTTATTTTTGAAGAATGACTTAACTCACATAGCAGACTGAGCTGGACCAGATGTGTCCCAAGGTTGGCATTGCTGGCCTATGGTCAACACTGGCACAGGGAATGTGAGCTGAGCATGTTGAGGTGGTACAGTTTTTAAAATGGCTAACAAGATATTTGTCGATCTTTGAGACAGAGATGAGATCAGACCATTTGGTCAGTGTTGTTATAGACAGAGAAGTCCGGCATTTTTGAGTAATAATGTTTAAAAACCCATTGGAGCAGAATCACTTCAATACTCATGAAAGAGCTTGAAAAGTATAATTCAACTGTTAATTATACTGCTTGGCTAACACATTATTATCATTATTATTATTATTATTATTATTATTATTATTATTATTATTACAGAAAACAGTCTTGCAGGTTCTGTACTGCAGTCATTAAAGATCTACTCTACCTCTAGACCTCTGTAAAATTTAAAAGTCAGTAGAAGTTTGATAAACAGATTTTTTCATTTTTTTTCACCTACTTAACGAATTTGAGTTTGTTAGTAATAGTAGGTCTATTTGTTGTCTTTCACTTAAGTCTAAAATCTAATTTTAGTCGTTTGATAAGTACGATACCTAGTTGAAAGGTCCATAAAAAGCCAGAGTGGACCTCAATTGAAGATTAAGTTAAGATTATTCTATACTTCCATTCTAATAAATAATATTTTACATCACTGCGCAGCTGTTTTTTCCTCTCATCATTTGTGTCCCTGAACGCACCGCTACCGCTGTGTGCGCGTTCACGCTACGCTCTGCGCGTCCCAGTCATGTGACAACACTTCACCACGCCTGCGCATAGAAATACAAGATGGCGGAGAGTGCGGAACTGAAGGTAAGGCGCAGCCTGAAATCATTTTAAATTTACTCGGTTGCTGAGCGTTTGATTGTGAAGTCACACAGTGCCTCAGTGATTTAAGTCCTCGGGGGCTGAGATGGTGTCGGATTTGGTGTTTATCGCTCAAACACAGCAGGAACTTTATTGAACCCGCCAGCGCCAGCGCTTGCAGGAGCATGTTTATGTTGATGTTGGTTTGTGTGAACGGACCGTTTTCTTCAGCACACCCGGCGCTGGCGGGGCGGGATTCACTTTAAAACCATCCTCTGTGTCTTGCTTTAAGTTGATGGCAGCGGGTCACCTCATGGCTTCGTGGTGACCGCCTCTGTTCGCGTTGCTGAGTGATATTTTCAGGAGGAATACCGCTAGCTTCGGGGCGTTTGTCGCGCCGTCGGGCTCCAGGCTGTCAGTCGGTTTGAATGTGACAGCAGCTTCATGTGTGTTGGTTCATGTTCGAAAACACGCGACCTGGCGTCATCATTATTGTTGTTGTTGTTTTTTTGTTTTTTTTTTACTATTATTGTCGCACATTAATGACTATGAAGTAAATATCGATCCCACAAACCGAGTCCCAGCAGAGGCAGAGTCCGTCTGCAGCTGAAGTAACGTTACCTGTTGATACTCGCAATAATAAAAACACGCCGCTTCATATAATGGTCAAATCAGCAAAGTGTTCAGGGGGTCAGGCTTGGATCATCAACCCCAGACCCCCACGTTTACGCCACATTATTAATTAATTATTTGCAAATCGTTAAGAAATTTGCCCCTCTGAAGCACAAGGCTGGATTACCGACCGGGCAACTGCTCCATACCCCGAGGGCCACACATTCATCCATCTTCACTTGTTTCAGCAGTTTGATAAGTCACAAATGTGTTACGTTATTAACACCACAAAGGTACAATATCACCTAAGGCAGCACTTGCATATTAACCACATGTCTGACCCCTGTGTTTCCAGACTCAGTTTAAAGGCTTCGGTTATATTATCCACACATGGAGCAAATTACTCAATAAAACTCTCAGTTAAATCGCCACAAACTAAGACAGTGTCATGTCAGAGCAGGAGGTCTGGTTGCACAGGACTGGATGGGAACAGGGAGGCAGCATTGTTCATATTCAGAGAGCAGTAGGTGAGGGGTGGGGGTGGGGGGGCTGTCAGTGTGCACCTTGATGCCCCTTGTCTTTACATCCCAACAGCGTTTGGTGTGGTAGCTACACTGAAACCATGTTTTAATTTAACGCTGTAAAGCACAGTTGGAATCTATCTAGCAGTTATTGATCACAGTCTTGGGCTATTTTTAGACTTTTCCCCAGTGTGTTGCTGTGGATCTATACATGCTCCTTTGTGCCAGCTGCTGCTCAGCTACACAGACTGTGGTGAGCTGGGGTTTTTTTTAGCTAGACCCGCTGCCTCTTTTGAAAAGCCAGATGTGGTCTTACTATATAACCCACCAGTGTCTGTATATTATGGGCTTTCTCTGAGGTGCCATTCTTTGTGGGGAGATAGCTGCAGCTTCTCAAACTGGGCTTGCTATTTCTCATTACCATAGCTGAATACTTGGGGTAGGGCTGCAACTGACGTTTACTTTCATTATCAATTAATCTGCCAATAATTTTCTAGATTCACATAATGTCAGGAAAAAATGAGAAATGCACATTGAAATTTACTGTAACCCAAGTTGACAAATACAAATTCCTTGTTTTGTCCGACCAGCATTCAGAAACCCACAGACACATTCAATTTTTAACCCTTATAATTGAGAGGCTGTAACTCAGGAATAATTGGCATTTCTGCTTGACTTTAACAATTAATTGATTATCAAAATAGTTGCCAGTTGATTTTCTGTTATGTGATTGACACAAAACTAATCAGTAACTATTTTGATATTGTGAACTAAAATAGCTTTTTGCGTTTTGGACTTTTGTTTGTTGAATAAAGCAAGATGTCTGAATACATCGTCTTGGGCTTTGGGAAATTATAGCGCCATTTTATAGCACCTTTCACTATTCTCTCACAATTTGTATTCAAATCAATCATTGAAGAAGATAATTGGCAGATTAATCAATGAGGAAAATCATCATTAGTTGCAGCCCTACTTTCAACTCTGTGAGTTTTTGGACTGTATATCAAACAAAGACTGGCATGTCTTGTTATGTTTTTATAGGTTACTATATTAAATGAATAATAAAAAACAATAATCAACAGTTGCAGCCCTAATTTGACCGTGGATAGAGGTGATTTTTGTGGGATATTAGAGTAAAAACTGTAGTAGATTTCTTGTCTACACACATGGACGTCTGTTTTTATACTGCATGCATAAGTGTTTAACTCAAACCCTTGACTTTGCAGTAGCATACAAATTGAGGAGGCTTTTATTGATGCACGGATAGTTAATTTCACTATCATATTCACAGCATCATACAACTACTGTAAGGCACTGAAGGATCTGACAAACTGGCCTGAGGGCTTTGTTTAGAATCCAAACAAACGAGGTTTGGCTTCGCAGTGATTTCCTGGTGACAGAGTTGGCTCTTGCTAACCCGCTTTATGTGTTTTTTCACAGCGGCCAATCACTTATGCATTCCTGTGGATAAAATAGACTAAGTGAATGAAATAAATGAAGGTGGCACACAAATTAATAGAGACATGATATGACATGGCATAGATTTGTGACAACTCCAGGGCTGCAACTTATCGATTAATCTGTTAGTTATATCCTTGATTAATCATTTGGTTTATAAAATGTCAGAAGATAGTGAGAAATTCCCTCTAGGAAGTCCAAGCTGACGTCTCCAAATTCTTGTTTTGTCCAATAAACAGGAAGAAAAAAAAAAGCATCCCAAAAAGTCCAAAATTTATTTACTATCACACAAATTGAAAGAAAAAGAGCAAATCCTCAAGCTTAGGAAGCTGAAACTAGGGATTCTCTGGTATTTTTGCTTGGAAAATCACTTCAGTGATTCATCGATCATTGCATCGATCATTGATCATTGATTACTATTCTTATTAATCAGCTAATTGTTTCAGTTCTAGTCCAAAACCTAAAGATATTCAGTTTACAATGATATAAGAATGACAAGAAAAGCTTCAAATCCTCACATTTGAGGAACAGGAACCAGTGGTTGACACTTTTGTTTGTAAGATAGCTAAAATGATTTCAGTCATCAAAATAGTTGATGATTAATGTCTATCGGTTAATCAGCTAATTGTTGCAGCTCTAGAAAGCAACATTACAAGATACTGATGTAGGGCTGGATGGATGGGGTGTAAAATTATAGTTGTCTCATCATTGGAGACGATCCACGGTACCCGCAGGATATTTTTAACTCAACAGAAAGTAAGACCAAAATCAGACTTATTTTATCTTTACTTTGTCTCATTTAGGCTAATGTGCAAAAACGTGTTCATATTTGACATTTTTTAAATACTTAATCTTTCAGCAAAAACTTAATCGTCTTAAAAACATTGAAGAATGAATAATTTTGTCAGTTAAACAGAAAATGTCTGAACTTGGTTGAATTCAGTTTGCCACAAACCCCAGATTAAACCTTCACACAAACTATTTTTAGGTTTGTAGAGTAGGACAAGGACACATCTGAAGACTTGTCAACAACTTCAAGCAGCAGTCGAGACCTCTGCAGTTGACAGTGTTAATAGACTGTGGTTAATTACGTTTTGTTGCATTTATGTGTGCAAGCAAAAGTCATGGCTTTTGGGAATAATGACTGCTCATATTTAGTTAATATCCATTTGTCAGCTCTGTGTACTGCAGGTGCACACCATGATACATGGTTAACACTGACACAGCAACAGTGGATTAGTGCTGATAAAAACAGTAAAGTTACAGTAATCATAATGAACTATTGCCCTTCCTTTCTCCTTTGTTATGTGAATATACTCATTAAGACTTAAAAGTATGAAATAATTAAATGAGCCTCAGTAACTGTGGTGCATGATCTATTTACTGCTGTTTCACACCTCAGATCAAAATGTGTTTATTATAATGAATGAATTTGTATCTTCTGTCCACATGAAGCATCTGGGGCTTTTGTCGGGCGCCATAGGGTTAGAGAGCACTAAACTGTGATATTGAGCACTGGGCTGACAGCAAACATACAACAGTGACAGTGTGTGGCAGGAGTCATCAGCCCACCACAAAGAGAGAGCTCAGAGGCTGTGGATGCAGAGAATATTAATGACAAGAGAAGGCGCAGACCAAGACAACAGAAACTTTCCAAAAACATTATTGCAGTGCTGTATACTGTGCAGAAACATAACCCCTATTTGCTCTGTAGAACATGTAGGACTGCAACAAATGATTATATGCATTATGATTATGATATCACTTTCTCGTTCAGTAGATGAATCATTTTTCTATAAATCTTCAGGAAGTAGTGACACGTGCTTCACATGTTTCCAGATCAGACTTCAGATATATATGAAATATATATATGAAAAGCAAAGAAAGGCAACAAATTCTCATTTGTTAGACTCAGAAAATGTCAAAAATAGTTCCCAAGTTTAATTTTCTGTTAATCATCAAACAGTTTCAGCTCCAGTAACATGATGGTTTGGCCCTACCTGCTTTATTGTTTTAATTTCAGTAATGAGCGAAGCCCCCCCCCCCCAATCATATTTTAGGAAAGCTTCAGGTGACGTCTTCAAGTGTTTTGTTTTACCTGGCGAACAATTCAAAACCCAAAGATTTTCACTGCACCAAAGAAAAGCAGCAAATCTTCACAGACGAGAGACGAGAACTGGGGAATGTTTGGGATTTTTGCTTGAAAAATTAGTTGATGAATTGATTATCAAAATAGTTCGGGCGATTGACTGATTGATTCATTGACTACTTTACTTCAACTATAATATACTGTATATTGATTTGAATTACTGCGCGCTTTGTTCTTGGTTGCCCCAGGCTATATATTGTTATAGCTGAACTGGTGCATAAGTGTGATGCAGCTGCCCCAGACAAAATCTGTGCTTGTGAAAGACTCTGATGTTGCCAGGCCCCCAAATGTGTCCTGTTGCATCGCATTTTGTTTCACAGGAGTCCCGATCCGCCTCAGCTTCTTTGAACTGTCTTCTCTCTTCTCTGGAGCTGCTGCAGCAGCAACCTGGCAATACAAATAACTGTCTGTGCGCTGGCGGCTTATAGGTGGAGACAGTCTATTTGTAGAGCCTGTGGCTAGGTTAATCCCTAATGATACAGGCCCTCATCTCTGCTCCCCTACATCCTTTCAGCACCTGCCTATTTCCCTTATTGTCATTGTCATTATCGCTGAAGTTAATTTTCGGTTTAAAGAGCATTAGACATCCGCGTGGAAATTAGTGGTGTGAATGATAACTGTTGTTGTCATCTGCTGGTTGTGTTTAAAGCTTACATCCATGTGCAGATGTTCATGTGTGTTTTCAAGCTCATACCAGGCGATGAAGAGAGGCATCTCACAGCACCATCCCAGACAGGAAAGGACAGAAATGTAAAAATCAGATTGATGATAGGCAGATTAAAGATTTATGGCAGTGAACGGCAGAGTGTATGAAGCTCACAATGTGAAGCATGAGCTCGTCTGGTGCAGAGATGTCAGCGCTGATGCTGGAACAAACTGTTGGAGGGTTTATTACCCTTTTCCTTATTCTTGGTATTTAGTGAAGTTTATCATTTCTGCTGGCGGATGAAGACAACAAACATGCTTTGTCACCTCAGTCTCTATGATTTATGTTCTGTATTGTACATTCGAGCTCTGCTGTTGTTTTGTCCTGAGAGCACATGTTGTCTGCAGGCATCGACTTTTAAGCTAAGCTTTTCTGAACTCCTGTGGTGATTTTGTTACGCAGTCCTGTTGCCGTGGAAACGTGTCACATTTGAGATGCACATGGCTAGGTTGCAGTTTTGTTTTTTTTTTAACTCAATTGTGTGTTTCCAACTGGAAGAGAAAGACAGGCAACACTGGCCTCCCTCTTGGCAGATTTGTAAGGTTTTTAAATTTTGGAATATGAGAGAGATTTTGGTGTGAATCAAGAAGGATAAATGAATAAAAAATGTCTTGCGAAAAGCCTATCGCCATAAAATATTTCTTTATCTTGCTCCAGGATTTAAGAGTGTGGTCTGTTTGTCAAACCCTCCCCCTTGAAGTTCATAAATCTCTCCACTCAAGACGTGCAGCATTGTGCAACTATAGTGTTGTGAGTTTAGTTAAACTTTCACTTTTGTAATTTGTGACTCATAATTCACTCATGATTTGCAGCGTTGTTGCATGCGGTTTTGCACATGACACACGTCAAGATTGGCTGCTGTTTTCCAATAAATCTCCAGCCTAAGTTTTACGTTTCACTGCCACTGTGCAGTGTATTTGACGTCATGCTGCCAGTAACACCTGATCGCACCTACACCACAGGTCACACAAATAGAAACAATCATTTGGAAAGAATTTGTTGCATCTTGCTGCATAAATTTGCAAGTTAATGAGGAAAAAAAATGTGAAACATCTGCTTAGAAATACAGACTTCATATTTATAGGCTCTGTATAGTATGTTAATGTAAGAAAACATTTTCCAATTTCCTGTTTTTAACTTTATTTTATGAACTGTTGAGGGTTAATAATGTCATGGTGAGTGTGACTGGACAGTCATCGATTCAAATAGCTCTTGACTTGGCTCTTGAGTAAATACAAAAGCAGTGATTTAAGATTATGTAGAGATGTGTATTTTTGGGTGTTTGTCCAGATGCAACTGTCTCTTCCAGGTAAAAAGAACAAGGAAGCAGCAAGGATTAAAAGAAAGTGCTGTTTTATTTTGACAAACACGCACAAAAAATCATTTAGATGTCCCAGGTTTTATTTTTTCTACATTTTAAGATAATTGAAAATTTAATTGAATGTCAGGCACTGCCACCAAATGAAAAGAAAGACATTTGTACTCTGTACATGCCCAGGTGTTTGACTTGACGGATAGTTTCCTCTGTTATGTCTGTTTAATGTCATATCATGACACCTGCTGCCCCACAGCCCTTTGTCTCAGCAGAAGTGATTATGTGAGTGTGTGGGAGAATGAATCCAGCTGGTAAAGATGTTTCTGTTGAGTCCTGAACGGCGAGCTGAAGGGTTAATTGCTAATAATAGAAGAGAGCGCATGTCGTAGCCTCTCCAGTGACCTGTAACCTGAGGGACTGCAGCTTAAGACACTGATTCACCAAACGCTCTTCATTCTTCAGGAAGTGGCTCACTCTGAGCAGAAAATCCCTCAGCATTTTTAAGAAAACAACTTTGTATGCTTTGCTTGAAGAACAAAATTAAATGAAAATGTTGTGATGATCCACTGGGTCACCTCTTACCTGTGGATTAATGGCCACAGAGGCCACAGTTGGCTTATTAACCGACCATGACGATGACGATTAAAATGTAATGTTTAGAATAGATGAGTCTCAAAACACATAATGAATCCTCCGGCGCCAAGTGCGCTGTGTATAACCAGCGTAATCACCTCTCCTGTGTAGGAACATGTCGAATAACTTATTAAACTAAATAGCAAATAGTAGCCAGACTTTCTAATGTATTATCAGATTAACAAAATGAAAACACTGTAATGAAAACTTCCTCCTCCTCCTCCCCTGTTCTCAGCTGATTAATGATTAGAAACAACAGGTAACAAAAGGGGAACTTCCAGACGTATTTTACAGACCTTAAAATAAAATAAAGGGTCCGGGTCCTGAGCAGAGCGAACAGCTTGTCTGCTGGTTCTTATTCAGAAATAGCAGCGTGTCGACGTGCTGTGTGGTTAGTCTGGTGCGCAGTCTGTTAACTGTGAGACCCGCTCAGATGGTACTGATGTCCCAGGATATTTGAACTGTTAAATTGATTTGTAGTAATTAGTCAAAATTCTAATTGTTGGTTAATGTTTAATTATGAACAACACTAACTGATACACACAGAGCTACTGTACATTGTATCAAAACATCATAGATGTTTTAGATGTTTTAGACACCTACATCTATATCTAATGCAATCCAATATAAATGCTCTGATGTAGTATTTGTCTTTAGCTCATAATGTTCCCTTTTGTTTTTTGACATTGTTGGAAATATTTTTCAGTCATAGTTCAAGGTGCTGTTGTACTGACTACATTATAATGATATGAAATGACACATAACATGAATATTAGAAACACCCCAGAATATAATGCAGTCCAGTACAACACCATCACTAACGACAGCATATAACATGTAATTCAATTATCAGCTCTTTGACAGGATCAACAAAAGCTGAACATTACAGTTATCATAAAAATAGACTTAATGGCTGAACAGTTGTATTGGATTGCATTATATTGCATTATTGTACAGGTGTAGGCCTACCTGTTTAAAATTGCCACTGGATACAGGGTGGCCTAGCTCTTCCAAATCTCTGTCATTACTATTGGGCCACAAATGTTCAAAAAATCTTATGTTGGTTCCACACTCCTGATACAGACTGGTGCCACTTTGAAGCCACATCTTGCATCTCAACGTCTCTCAGAGCCCTGGTCACCTCCAGCCTTCCCCTCTCTATCTCACAATTTACTGACAATCCAATCGTCATAAATACCCTCAAGATATGGTTTCAACTTAGGCGGAACTTTGGGTTTAAGAATTTTCTCCATGCAAGTCCTATACATAATAATCACCTTTTCCCCTTGGCTAGATTAGACTCTGAATTTACTCTTTGGCAAAGACATGGCATTTATAAATTTAAAGATATGTACATAAACTGTATTTTTGCAAGCTTTGATGACTTATCACACAAATTCGGTCTCCCTCGGTCTAGCTTATTTAGGTATTTCCAGGTCCGCCACTTTATTCAGCGTCATCACCCCAGCTTTCCACACATGTCTTCACTCTCTGGTTTAGATGATTTGCTAGAAATTCCTTTCAACTCCAAAAGACTAATTTCAAGAATCAGTGACTGTATAACTTCTTTTAAAACCACAACCCTTGCGAAGATCAGGGCGGACTGGGTGGATGAGCTGGGGGAGGAATTGGAGGAGGACACTTGGAACAGCGCTCTACAAAGAGTGAATGACAGTACTTCCTGTGCGAAACTAAGTATAATACAATTCAAGGTTTTACATCGTACTCACTATTCCAAAGCAAGACTGGCTAAAATATATAATATATATAATATATATATATAATATATACCCTAGCACAGATGCAAGCTGCGACAGGTGTCGAAACATTCCTGCCAACTTAACCCATATGTTTCGGTCGTGCCCAGCCCTGACAACTTACTGG
This sequence comes from Seriola dumerili, assembly GCF_002260705.1. Classification (NCBI taxonomy): domain Eukaryota; kingdom Metazoa; phylum Chordata; class Actinopteri; order Carangiformes; family Carangidae; genus Seriola; species Seriola dumerili. Next base: position 690,676 of record NW_019175704.1, read on the forward strand.
TCTGTGATCTTTAAAACACTATCAGAGGTACTTAATATTGATCTCCAACCCAATGCAGCATCGGCCATATTTGGCATCACAGATAGAAGACATTCTGCAATAAGGAAAAGACATAAAAGCATCATCGCTTTCACAACACTGCTTGCACGTAGAAGAATATTACTACATTGGAAATCTAAAAATCCTCCTAATGTGTCTTTGTGGCTGAGTGACTTGACGCAGTTCATACAGTTAGAGAAGGTCAAATACACACTCAGGGGGTCCAGGGACAAATTCTTCTCCATCTGGGATCCCGTGTTGAAGTACTTAGGTGGACTTAAAATCATGCCCACTTAGTATCACATAGCAACCCTTCTCCATTTATGATCATTTGTTCATGCAAACCGTAGTATAAAGTGCACAGCGTCAATAATGATAAACCTATGTATATGTTTTCTCTTTTCATCTGGGTGGGTGTCCTACATGTTCCGGTTGGGTGGGACATGTCGGCTGAGGTGTTACTTGTGTTTGTATAACAAAGGAAACAAGGGTAAAAAGTCATATTGAAAATAATGTGTGAGCATTGTTCCAAGGATTTTTCCTATGTTTTATTCTTGTGTACATAACTTGTATCATTGATGCTCAATAAAAATATATTACAAAAAAAAAAAATGCCACTGGATGTAGATAGTAATATAAAGTGATATGGTACACTAGTGATTAACAGATAAACTAACCATTTGAACAGGAAATGTACATGAATGCACAAAGGCAATCTGCAAGTGGTGGTCATGCAAAAAGGGGTAGAGTGGAAACACAATTTCTCTCAGGCAGTATTGTCTCAGAGGCAAAATAGTTTCAGACATGACTTTTCCAGTTTGTCACTGGCTCTGCAGCAGCCGGACGTCTGCCTGGTTTCTCAGAAAACCAGCAGTGTAATGTTAAAAAAATGTGTTAGGTGGGTATTGGGTTTTTGTGACATACCTATCAACCAAATGTCAATAAACGGAGTACATTTTTTTTTAATAACATATGCCTGTTAGGGTGACAGTAACAACATGACTACATAATACATTAAAGCTGCTAATTCAAGAATACAAACCATGACACTACAGGTTAATTGGAATTAAAACACCTAACCAAGTATCAGATTTGATGTTATTAGCCATCCTCAGTAAACTGACAATAGGTATTGTTCTACAACAGGACAGGTTTCTTGCCAAAGGCTGTAATTTTAATTTAACATCATGGGGGAAACTGCTAAACAAAGTGTTGAGGTGTGACGTATCATGAACATCTGCTAAACTCCTAAACATTTTTGGTTTAAATTTAGAAAAAAGAAATTATATTGGAATGGCTTTCTCTGCACTATGGATCATAGTTTCAGCAAAAACAAATTGCAGCACATTTTTCCTGTCATGCAGCTGCAGTGAGATATGTGAAGCAGAGTAGGAATTGATTTGGGAGACTTCATTCAGCACAGGCCAGCTGCCTTCTTTCTTTGAATGAAGCTCAGAACGAGACCACAGTAATGCAACTGCAGGTCCCAGGCGGTCCTGAGATGTAGCCCAACATCAGAGCGGCCTCTCTAATGATAAAAAAGTTATCTGTGCTCTCTGCCAGCAACATGTTTGCTACACAGCCTGCAGTCACAGGTTACCGTTCCCCTTCATATCGCTACCTGCTGACCTCCACCGAGTCGGCGGGAATTAAAGGGTGCGGAGGGCGAGTGCAGCTCACTAGTGTCTTCCTACTCTTCTTCATTTTCTCGCCAGGCCAGTGCAGCGGGATTGAAGCATGTAATGTCTTCATTCTCAGCATTTTAGCTTCTGTTCCGTCCTTTCTTCAACACCGGGGTCGGAGATGTGGCGTTTTGCCCTCACTCTATTGTTAGTGCCAGTTTGCTATCGCACTTCTTTGCCTTGTTTTTTTCCTGCCATCTGTCTTTGTCTTCGTACACGGCACCAAAACTACCAGCAGCATGTACCTGCACCGTTTTGGAACCAGATTAGAAACCCCCGTGTTATCACAACTTTGTGCCATTCAGCCTTGAAAGGTGGGTTTTAAATACACTATCTGACTGTGGCAAGGGACTAGAGTTCTGTATGCTCAGGTGTGGTGGCACTGCATTTAACATACTAATGATTAAAAGAGAAATCATTCTGAACTCAGTCCAGCTAGGCTGCATGAACCGATCCTGCTTTGGGGGAGGGATGGCCTAATCCATATTTTTGTCCCAAACTCTGTCTTTTGTTTTGATCCATAGTGTGCACTGGTTCTGATACCACAGAGGCAGAAGGGAGAGAAAACAACAGGCGGAGGTATTTCAGAGTTAAGCCTGAGTCAGAGAAGCTGGAAGGCTAAGAGGAGGGGGGGATGGGAGGACAGAGAGGGGTGGAGGATGGGGAGGGAGCTGGCACTGAGTACACAGCCCTCTAGCCGAGAGTGGGAGCTTTATATAATGGCCAGGTAGTGTGCACGCTCCCCCCCCTATCCGCCTACACAACCTCCACACACCCACACACAAACGCACACATCCTGCAGAACCTTTGCAGAAACTGCTTGGCACAACATTATTAGCCTCACCATCTCCCAGTCTCCTGGGACTCAGAAGAACTGCATTACTGTTCACCTCCTCAAAACCAAGTAAAGTGCAATAGATTAGCTCTACTAGCAAACGTGTGGAGCTCAAAAGGAAAAGATGTTGGTTTCTTAAAGCCGCTACTTTGGTCAAGTCAGGTGTAATGGCAAGCATTATCTCTACGGGACACCAGCGGACGTTTTAGAATTTTACTATACCCCATTCAGTCTGACGCTGCGACACAGTTAAAACTCACGGCGACTCTGTTGGGGATGGAAGTTTAATTTAATCCTATTGACATTTAAATGTCATTTACACAAATACATACAGAGGAAGAGGAAGAGAGACACTGAGTGCGCACATGTGATCGGTGGAGTTTACGCGCCATTGTTCACTGATTTTCTCGTATGCATCCATGGCAGTTACTTGCTTCTGATGGAGACCAATGAGACAAAGGCCTGATAAAAAATCAAACACTTGACGCTTAATATTTGAGAGTTTGGCCTCTTTCTTTTATAAATGAAGAAATGTTTGTTGTATAAAACATGTTTTAATTCTACAAATTGTTTTGGTATTAGTTGCTTAACTCATCATGCACCGGCCTAAAAAAAATGTCATGTGATACCCATCCCTATCTGTGAACCCACAACATACAGTGCATTTGGAAAGTGTTTCACATTTTGTTACGTTGCATCCTTATGCTAAAATAAAAATGAAAAAAAAATTTCCCCTGATCAACCCTAACCCACTTACACTAGACGCTTTGATATGACACTTGAAATTTAGCCCAGGTTCCTCCCATTTCTCTTGATCATCTTCTAGATGTTTCTGCACCTTGACTGGAGTCCACCTGTGGTAAATTCAGCTGGTTGGACTTGATTTGGAACGGCACACACCTGTCGATATGAGCTCTTACAGCTGACAATGCATATGATAGCAAAAACCAAGCCATGAGGTCAAAGGAACTGCCTGCACAGCGAGACTAGGTGTGTTGAGGTGCAAATCTAGGGGAGGCTACAAAAAAAAAACCTCTGCTGCATTTAAGGGTCCCAAGAGCACAGTGGCCTCCATACTTCTTTCATGGAAGAAGTGTGGAACAACCAGGACTCTTCCTAGACTACTGAGTGATCTGGGTACAAGGGCCTTGGTAAGAGAGGTGACCAAGAGCCTGATGGTCACTCGTCTGAGCTCCAGAGATCCTGAATCCACGGCAGAGTATTGTCATCGTCTGCATTCGATTGATTGTGCCTCATTGAGTTCCGCTTACATTTTCTCACAATAGGAACTTGTGCCAACAGTATCTACAGAAGTTGATCGTTGACTGACATTTACATCGGCTGGTAGTTCTTAATCCCCAGAGACTCGTGGAGGTACAGCTGGAGTGGTTCCTATAAATGATTGATTGAAATTTGTGCCCTAAAAACCATCAGCCTCCTCAGTCACTAAATTAAGGCAACGCGATGATGGAAACACGGAGGTTTCAGTACACCTTCACATGACTGCCAACGTTTTCTGACTAATCTGTTTAAGTGTAAAAATCATGATACCACTGAAGGCTGCAAGTTGGAGTCAGAATCAAGGTGTGGTGTAGAGACTCCTGTTTCACCACATTACCTCTTAGTGTCGTCATCAGCGCGAGAAAATATTTATGGTGTACTGTGTCACCTCAGGCAGTGTAAAAAAAGCTAGCCTAAATTCGTCTTCCTACGCGGGCTAAATTTGTACCAGGCCATTTCAATCTTGCATCGAAGGATTTTTAAGTGGAGTTCATCATCTTCATCACCACAAACTCCTTTCGTCTTTGGTTTCTCTTTAGCCCTTTGAAAGGGGAGGTTGTGGTTGTTTTCAGCTTGTTTACAGGTTTATTCACATGGATAAAGTGTCATTGTGTGCATGTCATTTGATGGTCATGGGACTGAATGGTACATTTGAGGTTTTGCTACACACACACACACACACACACACACACACACACACACACACACACACACCAGTCATTTGGCCAGCACATGCGAACTCTGAGAGCTTAATGATCTCTTGTGTTGTGCACGGGTCCTGATGCGCTGTGTGTGTGTGTGAATCTTTTCTTGCTGGCATGCTAACTCTTTGTGTGCCAGATCTGTGGCATGCACTTTGTCTTTGTGACTGCCCTTTGCACGTGTGCTCAGTTGAACTGAACCTGGCATGATCAGAGTAATGTACGTGTGTGTGTTTGTGTGTGTGTATTGCACATATCTGAATTTGTAGTTTTCACTTGTTTGTGGTCGTTTCCCCTTTGAAAATTTGAAAGCTAATTGTGTGTGATGACATTTAAGAAAACGAACAACACAATTCAATAGTAGACCTTTTTCACTGAAGACATTTCACACCCGAGAAACACAGGTGTAAATAAAATAAATAATGGCTGATTTTCATTTAGCTCCTTCAGTTGCAGGATCCTAGAATTATACATGCTGGCTTAATAAACAACTGTAAGCAGCAACACAAAACATCAGTTTTAAGTAGATAGTTTCACAAACATTTATTGAATTAGAGATAAGAAAAATAATATTCAAATATATGAAAAAAAGTCTGAACCGTAATAAACTATACATGTCAACAGACTAAACTCCAATCAAAAATGTTATTTTCAGTTCATATATTTGCCATTTCTGTACTGTTATTTCTTATCGACATGCAGCACTGATTAGAACTGCAATGATTACCAAATTAATTGATTTTGTCTACATCCACACTACTGTGTTTTCATTTTAAAACAGTGTTTTCAAACGAAAACGATCTGTGTCCAGACAAGTGTTTTAGCTCCGCATTCATACATCAGCAATCACGTACACTAGACATGTGCGAGCTGGTGTTAAACAGGAAGCAGACTGTCTTCTATGCCGTTGATTAGTTGCAGAAAATACTACGAACGAGGGACAGCAAAGAGCTGCAGTGTTAAAATGCACAATTTAAATGCACAAAAGCTGCTAGCAAAGACAACAAGGTCAGTAATGCTTGTAATTCATTATCCATGTTGCTTTCACCACTCGTAGTCGATACAGATGAGACCCAATCAGGGAGCGACTGTGGGTGTCTGGGTCATCGTTTCCAAAGGTGTCCGTTTTCACCCATCTAGACTAGAACGCAACGCTGTAGTTGTCAAACTAAATCGGGGCCAGCAGCGTTTCCAAAAGTCTCCAGAGTAGTGTGGATGAGAGGCGAAAGCGTAGCAATAGAGATGTATTTTAAAATGAAAACGTAGTAGCGTGGACGTAGCCTCAGTCGAACAATAAAATTCATCAGCATCAACTTTGATAAACAATAAAAGTAATTGTTTTGAGTAATTATTTCATAAAAAATACCAAATTTCTCCTCAGGTGTAAATATTTTGTCCTTTTCTGAGTCTTCTGTATTAGAAAACTTAATAACTTTAAGTTTTGCATTGTTGGTTGCACAAACTGCAACATTTGAGTACCTCAGCTTGGGCTTTGGGAAATTGTGAAGGGCATTTTCCCCATTTTTTGACATGACATGATTGCGTGCAGATTTGTCAGCTGCACATTCATGCAGTGACTCTCCCATTCTACCACATCCCAAAGATGTTGAATTGATTTGAGGCCATTAGAAGTACACTGAACTCATTGTCATGTTCATGAAACCAGTTTGAGATAACTTTTGTTTTGTGACATGGTGCATTAACACTGGAAGTAGCCGTTAGAAGATGGTAAATTGTGACCATAAAGTGATGCACATGGTCAGCAACAATACTCAGACAGACCATGGCATTCAAATGATGATTTATTTGGAATAAGGGGCCCAAAATGTTCCAAGAAAATATTCCCCACACCATTAGACCAACACCAGCAGCCTGGACTATCCACACAAAGCAGGTTGGGTCCAAGGATTCATGCTGTTGACTCCAAATTCTGACCCAACCATCTGCGTGCCTCATTAGAAATCCAGATTCATCAGCCCGGGCTGAGTTTTTCCAGTCTTTAGCTGTCCAGTGTTGGTGAGCCTGTGCCCACTGCAGCCTCAGATTTCTGTTCTTGGCTGACATGAGAGGAACCTGACGTGGTCTTCTGCTGTTGCCACCTCAAGGCTCAATGTGTTGTTCATTCTAAGAAGCTTTTCTGCTCACCACAGTTGTAAAGAGTGGTTATCCGTGTTATTGTAGCCTTTAACTGAAGCTCCTCAGCCGTATCTGTATGATTCTATGCATTTTCAGGGCTGCCACATGATTGGCTGATTTGATAATAAGCAGGTGTTCCTATTGAAGTACTCAGTGAGTGTATGTGTTAAGCTGTATTTGCTGAGCCAGTGTATTGTTTGGGCTCTGGCCAGTAATCTTTTCAGGTGATGTAGAAAAACCAAAAAGCCAATAAACTTCTCAGCTTAAAAAAGCATAAAAAAGAACAGAAAAGAAATGACAGCAGAAAAATAATCAAACATCTTGACTGTCCCTAAAATAACAAGGGAAATAAAAGACGAGTCCTGGAAAGTAAATCATAGCAGCTGCGAGAGCGGTAACCTGTACTGATCAGGACTTTCTCAGAAACCAGAGCCACTCTGCAGTTTTGGAGGCCAGCGTGTCTCCTGACAGATAAAACAGCCCATTGAGGGCGGCTCGGCCACTGGCCAGTTCCAACCTGTCCCTCCCCATCAAACAGGCCTCCGTGCTGCCTGTTTCCTTTCATTATGGCTCCACTGCAGTCGACTGCTGTGAGCTGCAGCACAGTGCTGCTAACAGGTGTGTACTCACGGTAGAAAGTACGGGTTTGTTTTTTTGGGGTTTTTTTTGGAGTGAGTGTGAGTGTTTGTGAGAAAGAGAGAGACCAGGCATGCAGGAGTTGGTTTGCGTCTTTCAGTAATCTTTGTGTGTATATGGGTGTTTTGATAACATCTAAGCCTCTGACCGATGCAATAGTGTCAATCTGAATCTCCCTCTGTCTCTGTCTCCCTGTGCCTGATAACACATAGGAATGGAAACAAGCTATATTTAGCTTAGTGCTCTGTTTTTTAAATATTACTGTAATAGAGTTGAGAAGTGGGAGGTGTTATTTCAGGCGTCCCGGAGTAAAAGTTCTGTGAATTTTCTGCATAGACGGTGTTAGGTTACTGACATTTGGAGCACTACCGGACATGCAACTCTCCCAGTTGAATCATCAGTGCAAAGAGGAACTGTGTTAGAATATAAATATGGTTCATTGATTTAAAAAGTAAAAGCACTTAACTACAACTCCCATGGTGCATTTGTGCACATGAGGAGGCTAAAGAAAGCACTTTTTACTATAAACTAGAGCTGCAGAAGTTAACAGTTAATTGACAGAAAATAAAAACATTCTCTGGTCCCAGCTTCAAATGTGAGAATCTGCAGCTTTTTTTCAGCTTTATAGTGGCTTCAGAAAGTATTAAGACCCGATCACTTATGGGATAAACTGCCCAGATCCAGGTGTGCAAAGCTTGTAGAGAGTCACCCGCTAACATCTGTCAACACTTGGCTTTTGTCGGAAATGTGAAAGGGTACAATCGGCATTCACTCTCGCATCAAATGACCCTGAAGTACTCATGGGAATTTATCGGCTGCAGCTCCAATCAGCAGGGAGTTAAACATGAGGCTTACCGTGGATTTAATTGCTGCCAAAGGGTCTGAATACTTATGTAATTTAGAGATTTCACTTTAAGATTTCTAATAAATTTGCAAAAATTTCAAAAAACATTTTCACTTGGTCATTACAGGTTGTTGTGTGTAGATTGATCGGCAAAAGTGGCAATTTTCTGACAACGTATATGATTGTAAACCAAATATTTTGGATTTTGTACTGATGGTCAGATAAAACAAGTTTTTGAAGATCTCACCTTGGGCTCGAGGAAACTGTTCACTGTTTTCTAACATTTTACGGGTCAAACGATTAACCGAGAAAATAATGGGCAGGATGAACACAAAAGTCATTTTTGGATGACTTTGGCAACTACAGTGAGATGTTTTCTTCCCAGCTGCAATGTCAAATCAGTCTGAATTTGTTACAGGTCAGAGTTGTGAGTCTTTCTTCTCCAGAGCAGCAGTGGATGAGGCCCGTGGTGTCTTACTTACAGTAATGTCACCAGCTATAACCAAAACGTGTGGTAAAATCCAGATTTCTCTGAAACTCCATACTTGGCCATGACATAAAGAAAGATTGTTAAATATCCAGAAACAGGATATTATATTATTAAAGAATAGTGAAATTGGAATTTAAAGAGCCAAAAAGCAATAAGCCTCCAGCTGCTTCTCCCACTTAACAACTCTTTATACTTTTAAGTGTTTGTCTGTCACCATCAAATGCTTTATCCGCCTGGATTTGCTGTTACTTACTTATAAAATATATTTTATAAATTATAATCATGACTTGTTTATCTTCCTAACACCAGTTATTTTTTTATAATCAAAAAAGTTTGAATACAATTCCAGCAGCGCAGTGTTAGCCTCACCAGTACAGAAATGTGGATCTTTTTATTTCTCTGATAACGTGTCCATCTAAGCTGCCCCCTCCAGCCTCGCCACCCTCCTCCCATCCTCTCTCATCCTCCCTCCCCCTCCCTCCTGTGTTTTCACTGGAGCTGTGGAGAATTTCATTTGGTTTGGAGGCTCAGCTGCTCTCTCTCTCTCTCTTTCTCTCTCTCTCTCTCTCTCTCTCTCTCTCTCTCTCTCTCTCTCTCTGCCCATCCCCCATCCCCCATCCCCCATCATCTCATTCCTCCATCCGTCATTCTCCCCAGCTCTGGACATAGCAAATTATTACCCTGCACACTCTCCAGACCGACAAGAATCTAAAGGGTTTCTGCAGGTCCTGAAAAGTCTTAAAAAACATTGAATTCAGCTTCCTGAAAAAATCCCTCAGAAGGTCAAAAAAAAGTTAAATTTTATCTCTCGTGAACCCTGCAGACACCCAAATCTTCCAAACATTTTGGGACGGATGAGATTGTAGCTAGCGTCATTTAAGTCAAGCTCAGAGTGAACAGTGTCCACAGTAAACCGGTTAATTATATGGAAGCCATTCAGCAGTGCCTCCATATGTGTTTGGTTATTTTTGTAAAGATCTTTGTCCACACTGAAACACAAAGACAACAGGATGCTGCTAAATTTCTCCTTCCACTTTCTCTTTGCAGTCAGAAAGCAATGAAACTGTGCATCACAGACAACATCAGCTGTGGGGTGGGATAGACACAGCCCGGCTTCTCTGCTGGGTCTCAGCTTGTTAAACCTCCGTTCTCTCCCCACCTAGTCTCTGCGATCTGTACTGTTTTTCTAATGTTAGACAACTGCACAGGCATAAAATAGTGACTGGATCACGCTGCAGAAGTGCAACCTGGGATCAGCTTTGTTGACATTTAAAACAGAGAGGTTCCCTAACTTTACTGCCACACAGTCTTACAGCACAGTCGTCTTTTCTGAAAAGCTCTGTGTTGAATTAATGAGAGACAGAAGGCCACAAAACAGAGAGAAAAACATGCATCTTAATTTTTAGCTGGCGTCATGTGGATGTGGTCTTGGAAACATGGATATCCAATTTTCCAAAAATGGATGTATTTCAGGACCAGACTGTCAGAAAGCTAATATATTGGTTATTAGTTAACAGCAGACAAAATTGACAGATTAGTTTGCACCTAGATTTTTGGGTCGCGGGTACATGAATATAATATGCATGAAATAACATTTCAGTCATTTATTTTGAAAATGGTAATTTTATTGATGATGTGCAGCATTGCCCTTACTATAGCAGTTACAATAACCAAATGCTGGCATGTTGTCAATGAGGAAAAAATAAATATTTATATAAAAAATATTTTTAAAAAAATGTCCGTTAATCTTAGTTAATCCTTCCCTCTTTTTGTCTACCTTGAAAACGGCCATCTTGTTTGAATTGTCACTGGACAAAACCAACTGGGGGCTTCGTGCTTACGCTCAGTATTAGCTCCACAGGTCAGTTGACCCCGCACAGTGTGAGCAGAGAAGTGGCAGGTTCTGGCTGTGCAGCAAGGCAGATTAAAACATCACAGCATCGGCTCAGCTTTGAGGGTGAACCCCTTCGATGAGATAGAAATCTCTCTGTTACACCTTTTTGCTATCAGGGTTTGTACGTAATCACAAGCCAACGTGTCCAGTGGGCCAGCATGTTTGGACAGAGTCAGCTGCGAATGTTTCGAAAAGAAGAAGGAACATGTCTCCACAATCACCAGTACCGTAACGGAGAAGTTGAGAACAGCTATAGTCAGGCTAAAATCTAGAGCAGAGCAGTTTCTATTGGACTTTTATTACTGACTAATCAGATGTCAGCAGAGGGCTGACCAGAGACACAAAGATGCATTTAGAGATCATGTCAGTTTGTTTTTCATGTATGTTTCTTGCCTTTGTGCGAAGCGATGCTTTACTGAGAGCATAACTGTATGTTTTAATGTTTATTGCTCTGCCAGCGGAGATGAGGAGGGGTTTTTATTTTGATCCTGTTCCATCTGTTCTTGTTCAAAACATTTTGGAAAGATTAGCTGTGTTGACTTTTGTTGAAAATCTAACATTTGGAGCTGTCATACCTTCACAGCTGCACAGAGTTGATGGGGCCACCTGCTCCACTGAGTGCCATGTCATTTGCTCTGCAGGGAGCACGGTTACAAAAATTAATTCCAGTATACCTTTGTTACTCATATACTCAGCTTAGATATTTTCATAAATTCAACACGAGATAGAATAATCCATAAGACTAAAATTGAGCACTGAGGAAAATGATAAAAGATTGAAAAAGTGGTTTTAAAAACCGAATTCAGGCCCAATAAACCTAGTAGAGCGAGAATCCCTTAAAGGTAATTTGTCTAGGGGTAACAATTATAAAACTTTTTTTTTATTTTTTTAAAGTTCAGTTACATTACAGCAACTTTTGTTTGACTAATCAGCAAAAATCAGCCCTGCAAACCCCACCTGGATAGTGCCCGGGGCATCAGGAAGAACTACATCAGCAGGGAATTTTTGAGGGGAGAAACTAAAAACTGCCAAAACTGGAACTTGACTCCTGCGATTGAGAAGAAGATAACATTCCAGACTTCCTCAAAAGTTTACCTGAAAAATTCCTGCATTGAAAAAAAGGGCATTACTTAAGGTCAAAGAGGGCCTGAGATGGCAGGAGTAATAATTGTTTTTCTCTGTCTGTTTCTTTCTCGGCTTTAATTGAATTCATTGAAATAAATTGAACTCCATTTATTTCCAGGGACGGTTTAAATGCTAGCTGTTTCATGTCAAAGTTAAGTTAACAGACTCCCCATTTATTGTGCACAAGCCTGCAAATAATATATGCAAAATAAAAAGGTTACTGTTCTTCAGTGACCTTTCTTTGTACTGTTTTGATAGTGGGGTTTTTTTCTAAATGAGTTGTGGTGCCGTGGTTTACTGTATGAAACGATTTCATCATTCGGGGGTTTTGTGGGTTTCAGCTTTAGTGCCATGCGTTGATCAAAATTTTGTTTTAGGGGCCTTTCCATTCTGTGGAAACAGTGAATCCTCTCCCGCTCTCTGGGACAAAAACTGTCATATTTAAATATACTCCACATATATTGCAGAGTATATTTACCAGGCTGGTAAATTTAAGGCTGAAGTCTCTGCTTGGGCTTTCAGAAACCCACACTGGTCTGCATGCTGTGTGTGTTTGTGTGTAAAAACTCCTCTGTTACCACTAGCTATTCTCTTTGTGTTGTATTCTCTCTCCCTCTTTCACCCTCCTTCTTTTGTTGCAGCTTCCCTTTGCACCTACATGTCAAGTTGTTTCAGTGAAGCAGTACAATAGAGCAGATTCTCACACAGATGTGCTTTGTTGAAACCTGGCCTTTCAGCGCAGTCTGAGCTGTGATGGTCTGATTTTTTTTGTTTCAGAGTTATGCAAAAGTGTTATAACGTTAAAATTATCTTCACTGTGGTGTCCTCAGGAGATCAGTAAGTACTGTTTACCACATTAGAAATAATGTTGTGACATAATAATGTCAAAATGCCTCTTTGATGTTACTTTAAAGCATTTACTTGCTGTTTTTCAGCAGCTTTGATCAGTGTCATGACTAAACCAACTGGTAATTCAGGCACAGGTTAGTTGTTTCATCAGGTCACTGCCTCATTATGAAGTGCAGGAGGATTTGCAGCAGCACCACTACATATTGTATCCAAATAAGGGCTCCATCTGTTATTATTTCGATTAATTGATTAAGAATCCAAGGTCACACCTTTTTAAATTCCTTGTTTTGTCCGATCCAAAGTCCAAATATATTCAATTTACAACAATATAAAACAGAAAAGCTGAAAATTCTCACTGACTGAAGCAAATAATGTCTTGTTTATAGCTGCTCTTAATTTCATAGTTTTTCGTTATATGAGGTGGAGCTCAAGCAATTAGTCAATAAATCCGTACGCTGCCGCCACCACCATCACCACCACCACCAATCTGATTAGGGGGGTTTGTGTCCAACCATTTCTGACTATACGGCATTCACACCGTGAGTGGACAGCGGTTCAGAGGTCAGAAATTAAGCTGGGTTTGACCTTTTTCATTTGTCATACGGTTCATAGTCTTTCAACTTACTGAAGACGGCAAACAAATTTTTCTTTTCCTTTCATCTTTGACTTGTTCATCGTCTTCCACTGCGAGAAACTCTAACAGGTTTAGTTCTCTCCGTGTTTGAAGAACGGCGCCCTCCTGGCTCTTTAAAGCCATGAACTGCCGCAGTAAATCTGGTGGCAGACAGTAAATTTTAGGGAGAGAAAAAAAAAGTGCCGTCAAATGAATCACACTGTAAACAAAGCTGGGAACACCAATTCATTCAGTGATTGTTGACCGGGGAGATGGAGCAGTTTGGGGGCCACCTGTCCTGGGGAGGAGATTGATTGACTGATGGAGAGATGGACAGAGGAGAGAAGAGAAAGAGGAGATGGTGAGAGCAGTGAGCTTCATCTGTCTCTCCTCCAACACCACCCGCTCCACTGTTTTCTCTCTTCTATTTGTTTTCCCTTTTTTTTTTTTTTTTTTTTTTTTTTTTTGTGAAGCCAGAGGAATGTTACACATCCGCAGTATGGTGGAGGAGTGTGCGTGTTTTTTGTGTGTGTCAGGTTTATGTGAGCCAGTGTTTGTGCTTGTGTGGGTTTGTCTCTCTTTTGTGAGTGTTTGCTTTGCAGAGAGAGTGGGTGGGGGCGGGGGGCTTCGCGTGTGTGTTTGTGTTAAGGTGTATGCGTGTGTGTGTGTGTGTGTGTGTGTGTGTGTGTGTGTGTGTGTGTGTGTGTGTGTGTGTGTGAGAAATGGTGGGCAGCCGGTGTCATCATTTTTTCACACCCCCCCTCTTCTCTTCCACATGCATATTTCATGGAACTGGTCATTTATGTCGCCAACCGTAGAGTTCCTTCGCCAAACCAATGCACTATACTCTGTATGTGTTTGTGTGTGTGTGTGTGCACGGATGTGTGTGTGTGTCATTGTGTACTTTGTGCTGTCCAACTCTAGGGATATTAAATGGAAAAATATTGAATTATCTAAATTATTATTCTGTTAAAAAACATCTCTTACTGTTGAAAATCCATAGACAGACAGCTGCTGTCTGCGCGCTGCATGATTGAGCGTGATTGTCCTGCTGTAGGAGCCGTCTATGTTTGACTGATGTGTTTTTATAACTGCAGTGTAGTTCAGACTGGAGGCATCAGAATTACATTCACATATGGGTGTCCGCCTTCTGATTATCCCCCCCCCCCCCCGAGTCTGCCTTTACCGTATTTCTGCAGTGACAAAGGACAAGGACAGACAATTTTGTCTGGATTTTATACACTTGTTAATACCTGTGTGTGTGTGTGTGTGTGTGTGTGTGTGTGTGTGTGTGTGTGTGTGTGTGTGTACTTGTGTTGCTCAAGTTGGGGGGGCATTAATCTGTCTACACAGTCACATTGTGGGGGTTGGGGACTTGACTTGACAAGAAGGTTTAAGGCTAGTGCAAATGTTAGGGTTAGGCAAGTAGTGGTTAGGGTTTGGGTAAGGCCGAGCTCAAACAAGTGAACATTTTTTTTTTTTTTTTTTTTTTTTTTTTTTTTTTAAATGTTAGATAGTGAGAGAGAGACGGGGACGTTGGAGAGAGAGAGGGAATGACATGCAGCAAAGGACCGTGGGTCGGATTCGAACCCATGGTTGCTGCGGTTAGGACTGAGCCTGTGTGGTACGTGCTCTACCAGGTGAGCCACCGAGGCGCCCCGAGCTCAAACAGTGACTATGAGTTAACACAGGCCCTCTCCTTCATTTGAATAGGGGACGTGTGCTGATGCAGCTGGGGTGATATCAAAGTCGGGTTGTCTAAACTGATGCAGCGTTGTGGGGCAAAAAAGCTGAACCTGGTTCAGCTTTCTCTGCCATGCAACGTAACATCTTCCCCATTCTGCAAGGTGCTGCGTTGGCCAATCCCATACATGCAAGTGTATGTTTGTTGGTGAATGCTGTATTTCTGCTGCTCACCTCAAAATTGTCACAACAGTTGTGTTAACTATCCAGAGTTGTAAAATCATGTTTCTGAGTATTTCAAACCACTGTGCTGTGTTTTGGCGTCTAACAAGCTTTTAAAGACATAAATCTGTTCTACAGGATCATATTTCTTTGTCTCACCCCCTCGGTAGGTGAATGAACAAACACGTCCCCGCCAACACGGCCCCTTGCATTGTTTTAACAAAGGGAAAATGTCTGTGTGAATACAGCGCAAGTCTCCAGGAAATGTAAGCCAATGTTTATGTCCCCTGAAGTGACGGAAACACAACTGTATGTGTGTGTGTGTGTGTGTGTGTGTGTGTGTGTGTGTGTGTGTGTGTGTGTGTGTGTGTGCGTGTTGTGTGCGTGTGCGCAGGGCTATGCATATGTGGCAGCTGTACACAAGATGCAGTGTTTGGTCTGTAAACAGCAGCCTCTGCTCTGTCACACTGGGCAGTGTGAAGCTTGGTTGGAGCCCAGATTGTCTAAAATAGTCCTCTCCATGCAGGAGCAGGAACCGAACAACCCCATAAACTAGGCCATTGCATAACTGTGTGTGTACAGCTGCAAAAATTCAACGATCAGTCAATAGACACAAAAATTAATATGCAACTATTTTGATAATAAAATAATAATTTAGTCAATTTCCTAATTCCAGTGTGAGGATTTTATGCTTTTCTTTGTCATACATGGCAGAAAAATGAATATCTTTGGTGTTGGACTGTGTTGGTTGGACAAACTAAGACATTTGAAGATGTCACCTTGATGTCTGCCATATTGTAACAGGCTTTGTTGACAATTTTTTGAGATTTTATTGACAAAACGGTTAAGAGATTAATCAAGAATCTGCAGATTAATCGACCCTGTGTGTGTGTGTGTGTGTGTGTGTGTGTGTGTGTGTGTGTGTGTGTTTGTTTCTCCTGTCAAGAAGTCTCTAATTTCACAATTTGATTTATGTAAAATAATAAATGTGTACTTCTCTTTTATTCTCATAAACAAAATAATAAAATGATAATAAATATCATCTCATCTACATGAACATATTACAGAACAGAACCGTGGTTTGTTTTGCTCATCATTACCATGAAATGTTTTTGGATGACTTAAGACGGTTCAACTGTCGTGCTGTTATTTGAAGCACCTATTGCTTTGCTACACTTGTGGCCACTGAAAGCTAGAAGTGCAAAAGTGCAAAAGTTTTACAGTAAACTGCAACACACAGGGGTTTCACTTCCTTTCCCATCTACTGTTAATATGTCATTTTTAATAATGCAACACTGTTCTGTGGTCGGACCAGATCAAGAGGTTTCTGTCACACCTGTGACACTCGCACACACACTAAAAAAGAATGTAGTTTTGGTATTGTTTTGGTTATTTTTAACATTCAGATGATACTTAGAGCAAAGTAGGGCAGCAGTAGAATAAGTCTCAGTTCTGTCTTCAGTGACCTGACAGTACTCCTGCAAAAAGGATCATAAAGGTGTGCTTGAAAGAAGTAAAACTAAAGCTAATGAGTGAGGTAAGGGCTATTTCAGTCCCAAATGATGTATGCTAATTTTGATATGTGGATGTGATATGCATTTTCAGATAATTATGCATGAACTTTACTGTTTGTATTGTGCATGTTAGTGTTTTCATTTTTCAACTGCCTGTAAGGCTAGGTCACAAAAAAAAAGATGCATACAGCAGTCATTTTAAATGTCAATTGAATGCAGATCTCCAGAGTAACCCAAAAAGAATGTGCCTCATTATAAGAAATGTAATCAAGCCTTAAAGGTTTGATTCTTTGTATGGACGCTACACCAGACATATTCTGTACATAACTAATAACTATCATGTGTGTACATAATTGATTAGCCTCATGGAAACTGACACTAACAGTCCTCTGTGCTTTGTCATTTAAGGGGTGTGTGTTTGTGTGTGTCTGTGATTTTTTTTCATCCCTGCTCTGTAATTAAAGGAGATGAAGGCAGGTGGTTTATATAAGACATGCTTAGAGGTCTGCCCAGTAGGTGTGTGTGTGTGTGTGTGTGTGTGTGTGTGTGTGTGTGTGTGTGTGTGTGTGTGTGTGTGTGTTTTAGTTACAAGAAAGGCAGAGCTGGTTCTAATGTGTATATACAGTATGTGTCCATGTTTATGGCTCGTGTAATGCTGTTAAGATTGTCTGTCTTTACGGCCTGTCTCATAGCTATAATTTTCCATAAATTGTCCACATGGTTAATAGATGCTAGTGATGGATGCTAGTAGTTAATGGGCTGAGGTTTCATTTGAACTCTATTTCTTACCAACATCAACCTTTAGATAACCAAGCTTGTGCATTACTATTTTGTTCTGTGTGTGTGTGCGTGTGCATGTGTGTGCGTGTGCGTGTGTGTGTGTGTGTAGAACGATGGATAAAAACTGTTTTTTTGAGAAAAAATAAAACTTTTGAGTGTGAAAATGCTTTCAGTGGTTTTTGAAGTGTTGTTTTGAATGCATTTAAAACTTAAAGCACTTAAATTCACATCTGGGATTTTAGTTACTGTATATGCAGTAACTATAAGTGTAGTTTGTTTCTCTATGTAAATCTAAATTTGTCTGATGTTTTTAGTTATTTTTCCCAAGTTACTGTCGCTAAGGGTGTAACTTTGCTTCTCATTGTCAAATCTTACATATAGGTATATGTGGACAGTTGGTCTGTTTAAATGAAGAGCTGCTAGCACTGGTTGTAGTTTTGGCCAACCCTAAGCTGAACCTAAAGTCAGTGCTTTTTCCCATGCTTTTACTGCAGCTACTCCATCCCACTGCCTCCTGGGAGGTACCGCCTCGGCCTCATGTTGAGCCTTGTGTTGAGCCAGGGAAAATCCTTTGTTGGTTAAAGTTTTTTTTTCTCATTCCAACACTGATGAAATCTTGTTGCATCAAGTGCACTGCTTCCCAGTGTCAGTGGTGCCTGTAGTATTAGGACAGGTGCTGATCCATCTGACAGGTTCTCATGCACAGATCAGAAAATGAACCTGTTCTTGTACTGAGTCTTTTATCGTATGCACTGCAGTGCAATGAAATGCATTTCTGCCAGGAGGAAAGCTCCTGTGTGTGTGTGTGTGTGTGTGTGTGTGTGTGTGTGTGTGTGTGTGTGTGTGTGTGTGTGTGTGTGTGTGTGTGGTTTTGTATAAACATCTGTGAGGCAAACTGCAAGCTGTGCAGAGCTAAGGTATCTTAATGTATGGAGAGACTCAGCTCTGCCTTTGGCTTTGTTGAAAGGCAACACACCAGCATCAAGCCTAATAAAGAGAGTACACAGAATATTGATGAAACTATATCCAAATATGCATTTAAATTTCAATCCATCCATTTATATTCATACCTGTTCAGGTTGACAGTAGCAGAAGGACTTGCAGAGCAGCCAAATGTCTTCTTTCTCAGTAATGTCCCCCTCCTTCCCCCGAGACGAGCTGAGAGTAAAGCTGTGTTCACACAAAGTCGTAGATGGTTTCTGGCCTCTCATAAATCTCCAGCTCTGTCAGTGTGTTGCGTCAAGCACATAATTTACAAAGTCTTTGGCCACTGTCCTACGCACAAGGAACTTTTTAATTTCCTGTTATGCAGTTGTTTCCCAGAGTACAGAATAGCTTTGTTTCCTGTCTCTCTAAACACAGTGTGTTTTGTGGAAAGTGTTTTAATATGACAACGATGCCAGAGTGGACCAGAGTTGATTCCTAATCCTCTTTCTTATCCTCTCTCCCATCACAGCAAATGGTGATGAGCCTGCGGGTGTCGGAGCTGCAGGTGCTGCTGGGCTACGCTGGGCGAAACAAGCACGGACGCAAACATGAGCTGCTGACCAAGGCGCTGCATCTGCTTAAAGCCGGCTGCAGCCCCGCTGTGCACATGAAGATCAAAGAGCTCTACCGACGACGCTTTCCTGCCAAAATGGTATCCCACTCAGAGCTTGCCCTGCCTGGACCGCACCACCCTGCCACAGCTGGAGTGGTCGGAGGAGGGGGCGCAGCACTGCCCGCTGGTCTGACACAGCTGGCGTATGAGGGTCACGCCGGTCACGGTGGAGCCCCGTCGCCTGCTGCCTTACTGCCCCTCTCACTGCTCGGCCCTGGGAAACATGAGCTGACCGGGCTGACGCACCACCTGCCCACCTCAGCCACGCTGCATCCGGTCCATCCAGATGTCAAGCTCCAGAGGCTCCCCTTCTATGACATGCTGGACGAACTCATCAAGCCCACCAGTCTAGGTAAGGAAGCGTGCGAGTGTGGTTTTACTTATCAGCTTTATAGTTTTGAATCAGGACCTTCAGTATTTGGATCAAATGGCCTGTCAAAAATAAGGTTGGTTGAATTTAGACGGCTACGCTTGTTATTTCAATGTGTTCAGTAAATATAAGTATCAGATTTGGCCTCATGGTTAAAGTAAATACCATATTACTGCAATGTACATTATGATTCCAGCCAGGGAACCTACTTACATCTCAGTCTCTCTTTCTCGCTCTCTCTCTCTATCTTGTCAGACCGTCTAATAAATGTGAAGCTACCGAAAAAATAATCTGCAAGGTTATTATTAGTTAGTATATTATTCCCATGTTAATCATGGCAGCAGTCACAGAAAACATTGACATTTATATTTCCTCTGTTGTGTAAAAAGGTTTCCTGCCAGTCTTGGTGTTGTGCTGCCTGCTAATGTGTTGACAGGCCACAGAGAAGTTAATGCAAAAATATCATTTTCACATTTCTCTGGAGAGTTCAGAGTCGACAGGGGCCACAGTTGGTTCCCAAGAGGTGTTTGTGAAAATATTAATCGGGTGCCTTATCCGTCATTCATCCAACAAAGTAAAAGCTGGAGAATTTGTCTTCTCAGATTCTCTTGTACTAGTTCAAAGACTTTACCTAAGAGTGTTTGTTCTCGTTCAGGTGTTTATCTCCATTAATGATCAAGAAAGCCTGCAGTTAGTCACAAGCTTGAAAACAATATATGAATATTAATTATACCATATTTCCTCTCATTAAAAACCGAGAGTCAATTAAAAGCTGGGGGCAAATAAAGGCTGGCCCCCAAATACAGGCCAGGGGAGAAACAAGGATGGATAAACTCCTGGTGCCTGTCATATCATGTGGATGGCAATAAAGCATAATGTATCTCTACTGCTCTAATTTAATAAATTCAATACAATCGTGCTACTTTCAACACTTTGTTGATCTGGATTACTCATCGAAAGTATTTGATTCAGTCATTCTGATCCACTTTTCGGGTGTTGTTTTATTTGAGCCTGCAAATGTTTCACAATAAAAGCCCTGTTAAGAACTAAAGAGTTTCGGTCCAGTGAAACGCTAGAGGGCTTTTAATTAGAAATGGTTTGTATTAGTTTGTATTAACAGCATAATGCAGGAACTTTGAGAAGACAAACAAGAACGGATCAAAACGAGGTTTCTTACCAAAATATGACCAATTATATATATCAACCAGAAAGAATTAGAAATCTTTTTTCTTTTTTTGTGGATCTGAAGGTAATTTTGAGGGGGGCATTCAATCACTGGATAAGGTTTCAGTATGCATGACAGGTGAATAATGCTGCTTATTTGGATATTTGTAATGCTATATGTGGACTGCTGTGCTGTAATTTGTTTTTGGTGGGTTGAGCAGTGCTGCCATATGATGTATTTTCATTGTATGTATATGTTTGTAACTATGAGACCAATTTTTCATCAGCGTGGAACCACTGAATATAAATGGATCACTGCATGTAGACTATCAACAACATAGTTGACAGTATTGTTACGGCGCTGCCCTGGAAACAGCTGTGGCCAGAGGCATTATGTTTTCTGTTTGTCCGTCTGTCCATCTGTGGATATGTTTGTCATGTGAACACGATATCTATAGGAACACCTGGAGGGAATTTCTTTAAATTTGGAGCAAACGTTCACTTGGACCCAAGGACAAACTGATTAGAATTTGGTGATTAAAGGTCAAAGGTAAAGGTCAATGTGACCTTGCAAAACACGTGTTTGGATAACTCCAGAATTCCTAATCTGATTATTGGATAATACAATTAATACCTTTTATTATGAGTCTGGTCAGACATAAATGTAAACTGCAACTTGACAACTGCAAGGCAGTAATTCTAATATTTACCTATAAAGGCTTGTGTCTCCTAGGATACTACATTAAGTGAGCAATCAGAGGCCAGGCATTTATAATGTTTGAAGGAAACTCTTCAAGCACAGTAGTTGAGCTTCACTCAGTAGCACTCCTGAGAAAATATTTGTGCACTGGCTCCACATAACACCATCATGTCTTAACTTCCTTAACAAAACTCAGTTTTCATAGTGGTTTGATTGAAATACTACGAAATACTGTTTGTTGCACAGATGTATGTGACATCACCTCTTTCCAGCTGTGCCCCACCCACTTCAAACCCATGAGAGGAACCCAGGCAAAAATGCAAATACGCAACTCTTTCATGTAAAATAGCTAACACTGTTCCAACTTTGTTGGAAAATAGTGTGTTCATGTAAGACCTCACTGAGAGTAAGAAGCTGACTTCATAATCCAGATATCTGGTATCTTCTCTTGTCTGATTTCATGAAGGCCCAGCGTTTAAGCATCATGTCTTGTATGCAGTCTGCCTTTTAAATCGCTGCTTAAGAGACTTTTAATCTTGGCTTTATTTTGGTCAGATTTGTCTTTATATTAGCTGTGCATCCAGCACCCAGCCTGCATTTAGCTTGACAACATTCTTTGGGCTCTGGGATATATTGCAAATATATGGAAATGTCTAGATTTTCCTACATTAGCATTTTAATGGAGTAAGAGACCATCTCATGATTAATTTGCCTGCAGATGCATGTACAAACACAGTGCCTGCAGCTCTGTCATCACACCATGTTTCTCCTCTTCCCTCTCCCTTTCTCACTCTATCCATTTCCTGCACATTTCCCTTCCTCCTCTGGCTCTTCTCTCTCTTTCTTTCTCTCTCCCTCTCTCTCTCTCTCTCTATCCCTCTGTCCTCCATCCTCACTCTGTCTCCGTGGCCATCCTCGATTAAAATTTGCATGCAAAGTGATGAAATCATACAGGCATACACCTGTGCCCGCAGAACACACCCACCCCTCATTTGAATCACACTGCTCGCACACTAACTGATACACGCGCGTCTGCACAGCACTTTGAAAACACAAACGTACTTTCCAATAAATAATGCATGTTTATCGCATTGTTCTCAGAGAAGCAGAGAGAGTGAAAGGATAAGTAAGAGGAGCTAAAACCCAGAGGAAGATGGTGCTCATCATTAGACGACACCGAATTTGCTTCAAAAAGTGAAGCTCAGCTGCGGCTTTGGAGGTGGCGACCCTCTTCATCCTAATAATAATGTAGCGCAGTAATGAAACCACTTGATTAACTGTGATTCCTCACTGGTGTGCGGACTGAGAGATTTTTTTTTTGCTTTAAGGCAGCCGTGGTCTCCTCTGCTTGTTTACGTCTCTCTGATCTTCTGATTACTGTTCAATCCTTCTCTCCCTCTCTCTCTCTCTCTCTCTCTCTCTCCATTGTTGGTGCCTCTCCTATTCGCCTCCTGTTTATCTCTCCCTAACTCTCTCATTTTTTTCCTGACTCCCTTCCCCCCACTTGCTTACTGTCCTGTTTTGCTGTGGTTTTTTTCTGTAGAAAGCTGATTTGTTGGCTATGTATGTGCTTAACCAGGATTCTAACAGGGTTTTATAAGAGCACATATGCATGACAGACAGTGCAGTGAAAGGACAGATTATCACTTGTTTGTTGCGTCCTTGAATCTAAAATTGGAATAAATAAGTCTGTTTCCACAGCTGAACTGGAGGTCATGTATGACCCATGTGAAATTTAAAATTGAATTGGTCTGCTTGCAATTACACAAACAATTTGGCAAAAAAAAACACACATAAAAAATGCAAATAACTACAAAACAGCTCAGCAGAAAACAGCACAACATTGGATAGGGGAAGGTTTATGCCACCTGTCTTAAAGAGCAGCAAGATGCAGTACGTTCTTAAATATGGGGCTAAAATTAGATAACATTCACAGTTTGTTCGCATTTGTTCGTATAAATAGCTGTGTAAAGAATGAACAAACGCTATCTGACATCCAGATGTAGCATCAGATAAGATTGTATGCTGTCTCTACCATACAAGTTCTGCACAATGTCAATTCCTCACTACAACTGTCCTATAAATTCAGCACTTAAACTAAAATACACAGATTTGTTTACTACAGTAATGACCTCTTGCATATTCCTCTCATGTTAGCTTTCCCCTCATTTTAAACAACTTTTGGATCATTTCATTCAAAAAGCTTTGGATGCTTTTTATTGCCGTCTGGTCGCAGATACAGGGCTTTAAAATGGAGAAAAGCTTGTTTTGGCAGAAGTTTTGTCCCTTCTGCCACAGCAACCCTAAACAAACTGCATCACTGACACTACTGTGCAGATCCAGATTCGTGTGTGTGTGTGTGTGTGTGTGTGTGTGTGTGTGTGTGTGTGTGTGTGTGTGTGTGTGTGTGTGTGTGTGTGTGATTCCCAAATTTTTGAACCTTTAACTGAATAAGCACGAGAAGTAGTTTTGTCTGCAATTCTGCTGTCTTTTCAAAAACTGGACTTGATCTGTTTAATATGCATTTCCCAACACTTCATACAGGAAGTGATGTTGAAGTTTACTGTAAGTGAACAATTCATGATCTAAGAAAGCTTTGCATGCACAGTAAGATGAAAACTATGTTCTCTGTCACTGCAGGCCCAGTCCTGTTACTGTGACATCGGTCCAAATGTTAGAAACTGTTCAACCTGCAGCAGTTTGTATCACAGATAAACTCAAGATATGACAGCTGTGGTTCATAAATTCGGTAGAGGAGCTGGAAAGAAATATGGTTATGTGGAATGAGGAATTACAGTCCTTGTGAACATCTTCTTTGGTTTCCTGTCTTAACCTGATTGTGCATTGTGTGCATGGAAATGTAGTTATTATCACTCACACGACACCCACCCCCCTTCTCACTCACTCCCTCCCTGTCATTATCCTTCCCTTTCTCTCCCTCCTGTGCCGTCTCCCTCCTGCTCTCTGCTGAGTCTTATCAGTCTGTGGGATAAAGGTTAGTTAGGTCACAGTTTAGCCCTGCCAGTATAAACTGGTCAACAGTCTGGCTGTTCTTTTATTACCACGGCAACCTCACTGGTTGAACTCCAGTCTCATCTCCATCATTATCCGTCCTCAATAGAGAACTATGCCTCGCTACTCATTATTGGATATCACTGTGGTGCACATGCATTATACATGATTTAATCACCATATCTCTGGGAAAAAGATGCAAGTCCATTTTGCGTTTGATGAGTGTTTCATGCATAATGGCTTCTTTCATGAGAAGATTGCTGTGATATTCATACAATGGAGTAAAATAATGTGGTAAAAAAAAAAATGTTTCGACCATTGCTTCCTTCAAAGATGAGTCACTCAGTTTCATTTTTGTATACTGAATCCTTTGGAAAACTACACATCAGGGTTTCATTGTTATTATTTTTTTTTGTTCCCATTTAGACAGTAGGTCACAGTCATATTTGCACTCGGTGTTCTTTCAAAGGCTCAGAAAATGAAAACGAAAAAAATATCTTCAGCAATACATACAGTTTACTGTGGTGCCAGGACATGAATCACGTCAGCATGGTGCCATCTGCCTGCTGCTTCAGTTGCACTGTGAACATAATAACTTATTAACTATTGATAACGGATGCAAATATTATGCTTATAAAACATGTTTCCCCTCCAACTTATAGTGTAAAATATATGAGAGAAATATTCAATTTACTACATATATAATGAAGACAAGCAACAAATCTTCTTGTCATTCTTGAAACTTAATCAAGTTCCACAATTCTTACATATAAAACTCTCATAAAAATATTAATTATTTAGTTAATGGTGTTATTTGCATGGATATACCGTATACCATATTGATTATAGCTGCACATGCTCAAGTGCCTCTCAGACTGCCACAAATTGATTAAATGAATTGATTTGAATACATTTGATATTCATTGTTTTTAACTGTTGAATTAAAGTGTCCCTTCATAATCTTCATATGTAACCAGCAGTAACATAACGTAAAGCACAACCACAGAAAGGTTTATTTGTTCTGTGTTTGTAGCCATCTGTTTTATATTTTGTGATGTGAATGAATTGTAAAGTGTGTGTGACAGATGTTCTATGTCTTTAGATATTCATATATGGATACATTTATATAAAGTATGGGAAGGGTAAATTACATAGTTGTTGTTTCTGAACACACACTTGCATACATATGTATATCACCACAATGTTACCAACATCTGCAGACTCATTTACAATGCAACATTCCACAAACCTGTCGGCCTGCCACAGCCATTCCTTCACCTCAGAAAATGATTACACAATCACCGTATGTTCCAGCAGCCACACCGACGTTCATCCAGTAACATACAGCACAACACTAAGCACTAGTCCCATAATGTAGCACCAGCCTAAATCCTAAACTTCTCACATTTTCAATATATGCCGAGTCTTGGCACATGTTCATTTTTCCTCCCCAAACTATTTACATGTGTAGTGTTGCACTCACCGCAAGAGTGTTTGTTCAAGCCTGTAAACTGTGTAGGGTACAACCATAAAGTGTTATATAATGGCTGTGGCCTTTATGTAACGTAGATTTTTCTATTTTTTCTTTATCTGTCTTCATCTTGATGATGAAATAATTACAGGACTTAATCGTTCTGTCCCCGACATAGTCTGATATGTTGTATTTTAAATATATTATTATGTTGTGGATAAACCAGACCAAAAAGAAAAACAGGAGAATAGAATCAGGTCTATATTTAAGATAGGTTGTCATTAGAAATATATTCTATCATATTTTCTCTTTCCGGATCTGCTTTGATTGGCAGGTGCCAGTGTTTTACACTGAAAAGTGGTTCAGAAGCAGCAGTAACTTCTTTACTTCCCATAAAGGCTTTTATTGTGAAACACCTGTAGGAAGTGCTGATATTAACTACCAGCAGCCTAATATCAAGAAAATATGGTAAAGTAGAATCAATCTTGAATGAATTAATCCATAAACTCTGGGTTCAAGTCCTCAGGATGACAGTCAAGCACCATGCTGGAGTGTCCTTGAGCAACCACGCTTAATCAGTGCAAACCAGTTGTTCTGTACATCTTGTTTTGCCTTTGTCCTCAGTGAATCAGTAAAGATAGTATATCACATACACTATCAGCTACATAAAACAGGTTATTGTGGTGTTGTTCCTAAACATCTACAGCACAGAAACCAACAGAGCACCTCTTCACTCCACATCAGACCACCACCTGACATTTACCAGCACACACTCTGACCCCTGCGTGCTCCCGAGCAAAATCTTTTTTCTGGCTGTAAACATCTCAGCCTTCTCACAACAAATGAACATCAACAAAGGAGCCCTGGCTGCGCCGAACTATAAACACGCTGCACAAAATGGCTTCCATCTCTCAGAGCCTATTAAACCAGCATTATTTTCTTCGAAGCCCGGGTTGATGCGTTGTCGTCATCGTCATCATCATCATCATCATCCCCACCAGCTGCCTGATTAGACAAACCCCAATCCTGATTGAAACTCTCAACATTAGCCGACCTCAAACATAAGCAACTCTGTTCTTTCCACTGTTGTCAGACATTTAATGTTAACTCTCAGTGTGTTTAATGGTATACTCACTTGGGTGTGGCATACATTGCATGAGGGCAGCTCAGGAGATATTGTGAAATACCTCCTACAGTCTATACATTGATATGGGTAGCAGGGCCAGCTGCAAGACTGAGAAAATGTAATGCCAGCCTTAGCAGTCCTGTAAGCACATTGGAATGCCTTAATGAGCCCTATAATATACATAATATATAACTGCACAACAACCTTATGCAGATAATAAAGGGTAATCACTGCAGTTGGGGGGGGGGGGAGAGAATAACACTTCTGGAAAGTTTTCAGTTGTCAGTGTGGGTGTAACATCCAGATCTGACCTTTTGTTGCGGATCCTTCCAGCACTGTAGTTTTGAATTTGAGTGACGCTGAAAGGATTTTTGTCTTTGTTCGGCCTGTGAATGTTGCGCATGTACGTGTGTCTGTCATTGTGTGTGTGTGTGTGTGTGTGTGTGTGTGTGTGTGTGTGTGTGTGTGTGTGTGTGTGTGTGTGTGTGTGTGTGTGTGTGTGTGTGTGTCTGCGGTGTTACGCAAAACAGAGAAAAAGTAGCAACACCACTAACAAGTTAATAAACTCCAGCTGGGCTTTGTTGTGCTGGAGACAGGCTGTAGAGTTGAGCACATTCTCTGTAGCTTAGCTCACACATCTTTTCTTCAAACCAGAACTCAGCCCAGAACCAAGGGTTTTCTAGGTTTTCACGTGCTGTAGGTTCAAAATCAGCATGGTAAGAATATTCATACTTTCCATACTAGCAGGCAAATGAGCTGGTTGGTAGACCCCCCCCACACACACACACACATATTTCAACTATGAAATACTATAACACAGCTGGGTTTCAGTGTAGCTGCAGCAGAAAATGTAGAAAAACTTCACTGTAATGTAACGAGTGCCTTGAGACCAGATGTGACCAAACTGGCTCATGAATCTAGTTATGTGCAAACGTGAATGTGCAGGGTGCAAAGGCTTGTTTCATCTCTCAGATTAGAGTTTTTCCTCTGTGTGCAGAGAATTTATGTTGGACCTTAAAATGAAGATGACAAGCATTTTGTCACCTTCATCCCCTTGTGACCAGTGATTATAGTCTGTGGTTTATTTCCTTCACCACATGAGTATTACAATTTTTCCCCAGTGTCTCCTGTATTCAATGAGATTGACAAAATTATACATCTTCAAAATAGTATGTTTGAAGTGATCGTGGCTTTTTTCATTTGAATATTTATTCAAATTTGAGAAATGTTTAAAGGTGTCACACTCAGTTTGCAGTTTAGAAGTTTCAACTAGGTGAAACTCTTTTATTGACACGTGTTTCAATTATTTATTATTCATTTATATCAATACGGATGAAATAAATATTAGAAACACTACTTAGTATAACCAAATACAATTCAACAGCACTACAAACTAGGGCTGCAACAAGCCATCATTTTCATTATCAATTAACCTGACGATTTTCTCTAATTGGGGTGGAAAAAATATTAGAAATACCTCTCAGTACAGCTGTTTATATGATACCTAATTAAGTGGCAACTGACTGTATGTTCTGGGTTGTCCTTAGTTTATTTCCTCTTCAGTGTAAACATCAACCCATTAGAGGTATCAACCCGTCTGTTACCCTTCCCACCATCTGTCTTTCAGTATAAAATAGTATAAAACAATGTGAAGCACAGCACAGCAGGGGTCTCAAGCCCTCAGACCACATCCCACGAAGCACAGAGAGTCTGCAGGTCTTCATGCTATACAGTCACTGCACCAAGACGCTTTCTCAGTATGCACTATTTAACACAGACAGTCCATCACAAACTGAAAAGAATCATCCATTCAAGAAGTCCATTCTCTTCAAGACAGCTTGGAAAGCACTTTTTTCCCCCATAAACTCTGTATTATCCACTTCACACCCTTGTGAAATGTCACCTCAGCTGCCCTTCTGTCCTGTGATGACTGCACCTCATCAGCGGTGAAGTTAAGTCAGAACAAACTCTTAGTACTTCCTTGATGCTCGGTTGGAGATTTGTGCTGATAGACGCTCTTATTTCTTTGTTGTAATTAGGCTTGTGCCTCAAAATTAATGTCCCAGTGATTTATTAATGTTCATACTCTAATAAGCACCACTAAGCAGAAATACGATTACATGCAGTGGCAGAAATGTGCTTAATAATAGTAATTACAATCCTGCTCACAGTGTCATTAATTTTGTGTCTTCTTTCAGTGAAGTAGAGACTTCATTTATTGTAATTATTCTGTATGTTGTGTAGTAAACTTTATGCTTTATAATGACTCAAGTAAAAAGCAAAAATATTTGTGCAACACTTTTAAAATTGAAGAGAAAAGACTTAAACAAGGATCATCAAAATAAGATACTTGATATTTCAAACCTGCTTTTGCTTACCCAACCTTTAGCCTGCACTCCTCTATGTTAGTTACCCAAATTTAGCAGATGATAGATTTGCTGATTGGTTGAACTAATCAGGCCCATTCTGATATTTTGAACCAAAGTAAATTATGATTTACTATCTGTCTCTGTTACCAGTTCTCTGTTCGCCCATGTGTTTTTCCTGTGTGACAGTATTTTTATTTTTGGCTTTCTGGGTATGGTTTAAAAATTTTTTATACTGATACTGTTTTTGTTTTGGCACCAATACAATACCAACAGTATATTTAGTGATATTTTGTCAGTGAATGGATTGTAAAGTACATGAGACCGATGTTCTATATGTGTGTGTTTAGATTTATATAAGGATACATGGGTGTGTGTGTGTATATATATATATATATATATATATATACATACATAAGGAAGGGTAAGTTACATAGTCGTTGTTTCTTAGCACACACATATAGTACAGACTGTACATATACAGTGCAAAAGTCCAAAATCACCATAATCTTGTCAGTATTTGCCGACTAATTTACAATATCACATTCGACAAACTTGTAGGTCTGTCAGAGTCATTCCTTTACCTCAGAAAATGATTACACCACCACTGTATGGTCCGGCAATCACACCAATATTCATCCAGTGTCATACAGCACACGGCTCGAAAAGCTCTAGTCCCATAATGTAGCACCAGCTTAAATCCTAAATCTCACAAAAAATTATTTCCATCAGTAAATTAAAGGAAAAAAAACTGAAAAATTAGTAGAGAAAGAGGGTGACAATGCCTCTGTCCATAGGACACGAGGGGTCACTGAATGGTTTGATGGTAGGATACCTTACAATACCTCTATATTAAACCTTTCTCACCGCTCAATATGACGCTGGAGCCAGCAGCCAGTTAGCTTTGTTTAGCATAAATACAATAAAAAGGGGAACAAACTTCCCAAAAATAGTCTGGCTCATTACCCTCCTGTAAAATCACTACTTGTCTTTTTTTACACTTTGGTTTTTGTGTGGATTTAACAAATTAGATCTAACATGTTAATTAATGAGCTTTAGAGAAGCTGGCAGACAGATTTTGTTACCGTACGACAGAGCCAGCCTAGCTGTCTCCCCCTGTTTCCACTCCTCATGCTAACCATCTGCTGGCTGGAGCTTCATATTTAACCGACAAATTATGAGAATGTTTTTGACCTCCTCATCTAATTCTCTGCTAAATGAAAGGGAACTATTCATATATGGGTTTTTTTTTAATCATAAGCAGCCTCATTATAACTTTGTCTAAATAAAATACAGTATACATTTGACAACATTATGATTTAAATCAGACCTTGAATCTGAGCGTTTAACTCCAGGGTTCGGCACTTGACAGTTTTCAATACTCTAGACTTCTGCTACGGAAATAGACTCATATCAAGCCTTAGTTTTATTATCACAAAGATACGACTTTGGGAGTTTGCATGTGCATTAGGGTAAAAGTAAGTTAGGGTGCGCATGTACGTGCGAGCATGTGTTAATGTGAGTGTGAGAGAGAGATAGAGAGAGAGGAAGACATCAATCAAAGCTCATTTCAGCCCTTCTCATATCTCTCCTCACCACACACATTGAAACACCAGAAACAAATCCACTGCCACAGAGAGAGAGTGAGTTAGAGGGGGGGGGCAAGCAAGGACAGAGTTATAGAGAGAGAAAGAGAGAGAGCAAGCGAGGACAGAGTGAGAGAGAGAGAGAGAAAGAGAGAGCACTTTCTATTTATAGCCAGAGTGCCCGGAGAGGAGGAAGACTGTTGTTCGAAAGCACACTCGATGCTCATGATTTTGTTCTGCAGTACACACGCTGCCACTCAAAAGATGCAGGGACAGAAACATACGATAAATACAAGCCATACAAATTATATACCATGTGGGTGGTGAAATGGGTCATTACTGGGAAAATGAATGGCTGTTTGAAAGGCTGATGAGAGGAGGAAAATGATTGGTCCAATAATTATCCACAGGAACTGTAGACTTTGTCCCCCTCAACACCTTACATGGAAAGAAATTACCTCTATGTACTTGATGCTGTGTGTGTGTGTGTGTGTGTGTGTGTGTGTGTGTGTGTGTGTGTGTGTGTGTGTGTGTGTGTGTGTGTGTGTGTGTGTTATCTGCACCATCATGCATGCACAGCTGTCACTCACGAACAGCAACAATCATGATTCATAACAGGTAATTCTTTGACTCATCTTCCCCTCTCATTTACACAGCCTTCAGGCCAAAAGATTTCTACTCAGACACAAAATGTTACAAAGGCTATAAAATACTACACTGTTTCAACAGCAGCTATACTCTGTAATGCTTACTCACCAGTGTAAGAAGCAATCTTGTGGTAAAGGCTGAAAGCTTTTGCTCAGTGGAGAAGATTTTAGCTGGTTTCACCTTCGAAACAAAACAGTTTCCTGCAGAGACGGACGTTAGTCAACCCTGTTTGTTTGTCACATACATCACCGCTCCTGAAAGCTAAGCCTATGATTAGTTGCAAATTTGACAATAAAATGATGTGGCATGAATGAATGTGGTGTGGCCAAGCGTGTTTGCATTTATGTGCATTATATGTTAAACCGGTTTTGGCCTTAACAGATTAAACTGTCGACATGGTTTGTTTTTTTCTGTAACACTCCACCGACTTTCAAAAGACCACCCACACACACATTATATATTTCAAAACACTATTAAATGAAAGATTATTAGACTATCAGCTTTGTTTTCATTATACTTACCTACACAACAGAACATTGTCTTCTTACATGATGGATCTTGGTGGAGAGTCATGAATAGTATACAGTACTGTTTAGACATAATTTAGAGGTTCATTATTAACATTGCTACAATTTTATTTTCTAAAAGCATAAACTGTTGTCTAAAAAGAAATTGTTCCAGCACATAACTTGCACTAAAATGACAGATTTGGGTTCTGTTTGAATATGGATGAAACCAACAAGATGTAATACGTTAATAAGTGAGTTACAGAGCCCTTTAGTTCAGTTTTTATGTTATGCTAAGTTGATCGCCCCCCACCTCTAGCTTCATGCTGAACGCACTGACTCGAGAGTGGTCTGGATCTTTTCATCCAGCAAATGAAAAGAACGTTGAGAAGCATATTTCCCAAAATGTTCAAGTGTTCCTTAAATACAAATGCAAAACAGATTTGAGCCCTCATAGCTCCTTGTTTCGTGCTAACCTTCTGCTAACACACACACACAAACTTTCCATGCCTTTGTGAACCTGCTGTCTCTTTAATGGGGGCTGGGTTAGTTGCACCAGTTATTTCCAGCACCTGTGGGTTGGCCTATAAATAGAGTGTGCGCACACACAGACACACACACACATTTTCTTCTTCGTCTTCACCTCTGTGTGGGGTGGTGTGGTTTTGACGTCCAGGTGTTCTTGAGCTTTTGAAAATTTTATGCACACAAGCTGCAAGAAACACCCACTTATACGCTGCTGTGCACACACTGCGTCACTCTCTGCATTTTTCATGCTTATCTGTGCATTGAAACTGTTTATTTTCAGAGGTTTGGTTTTCCTGATCTTAATAACTGCGGATCACTGTTTTGTTTTTTATAACTGGCCAGGAAAGAAAAACATCATTCCCTCTTGTTTTTATATGTCATTTTCTCAGGTATTTAAAGTTTCTTAAAAATCTCCATCCCCTTTCTCTCTCTCTCTCTCTCTCTCTCTCTCTCTCTCTCTCTCTCTCTCTCTCTCTCTGTAGCTTCAGACAACAGCCAGCGGTTTCAGGAGACGTGTTTTGCTTTTGCATTAACACCACAGCAAGTCCAGCAGATCAGCAGCTCAATGTAAGGCCGCCCTCTCAACGCAGGATGCTGAATGGCTTATGAATAATTCATGAATGTACATGGTTCCTGCAGATTTGTTGTAACAAACTTGTGTCCGTCCTCAAAGGGACATCTCGGGGACCAAATGTGACTTCTCTGTTCAAGTTCAGTTGCGGTTTTGCCTGTCGGAGACGAGCTGTCCTCAGGAAGACCATTTCCCACCCAATCTGTGTGTGAAAGTCAACGGGAAGCCATGTAACCTGCCGGTGAGGAGCAATGAATTAACCACATAATCGAGTGACTCTGCACGTGAGAGCTTTAAACCCTGATGAGAATCGTAATGTTTCTAATACTCTTTTCTGTTACCCAGGGTTATCTTCCTCCAACCAAAAACGGTGTAGAGCCCAAGCGGCCCAGCCGGCCCATCAACATTACTTCACTGGTCAGATTGTCCACCACTGTCCCCAATACCATTGTGGTGTCGTGGACCGCTGAGATTGGGAGGGTAAGAACCAAAGCCTCATGTAACTTCTAAATGAATGGCGACAGTTTTAATACTTTATAAGTTGTATAGTAGTATAAATATATAAATATTTGCTTCAAATATGAAGAGTTGCTTGCTTTTCTCTCTGTTCAATGTCTAACATTACTTTGGTCACTCTCGTGTCTTTAATTGAGCATATTTTTTAATCTTCTTCAATCCAACCAAATATACTAATTTCACAAGTTATTAATATATCAATTAACACCCCTATGACCTTGTGTGGTCCAAATGCAGGGTGAGTCGAGGATGAGTGCACACTTATTGATTAAATCAGCCTTTGATGAAACATTTTAGATCAAATAAATCAGTTAATTTAACTGAAACTAGTCTGTTCTCTCATATACTGACTTATATTGAGTGGAGCTTGACCCACCATCTGCAGACAGGCAGTAGAGGGCAGTAAAGGAAAAGTCTCACAGCTGAAGTTCATACTGGCCTCAAATGTCAGTTTACAATGCACAAGTTTTATTTCCCTCTTTTCTTCCTTACACATACATACGTTTGGCTCAGAGGATTGACTTTACATTAGAAAGTTACCTTGAGTAATACTGTTCAAGGACAGTCTCTGTAACTCGCCCAGAACTCAGACACTGGCGAGCAAAAATGTCTCAATGTGCGATTTAAAGTGTCAGTTTGCACATTATTACATTATTGTATGAATTGTCCACAGAGTTACTCCATGGCAGTGTACTTGGTGAAGCAGCAGTCGTCTACAGTGTTGTTACAGAGACTACGGGCAAAAGGCATCAGGAACCCAGACCACTCCAGGGCACTCAGTAAGGACCGTCAACCTCTTCTTTTTTCCAGATGTACTTATCCAAGGTTCTAGATCAGTATCAGGGCCAATACTCAAACTGATTGGCATTTAATACAGTTTCATTACAAAATTCAGTTGTTCCACTATAATTTTCAGATTTTCTATTAACTTTTCCAATAGACAACCAGACTAAATGCAACACTTTTGTATATATATATATAAAAAAAAAACTTCTGTATATAACTTTTGTCCACATGACAACATGACCCCAGTGACTTTCACACTGTGATGTATACATGTCTTAAAGATCCTGAATCAATATGAGTAGATGCTCTGAGTTATTGGAATTGGTATTGGGAGAAAAAGTCAAATTGTTGCATCCCAGCAATATAAAAACAACCTGCTTGTGTGTCAATGGTCTTAGAATCAATTCAGATATTAGCTGGACTGTAAGTTTTACTCCTTTTTTTTTTTTTTTTGATAATTCTACATCGAATGCTCGTAACGTCGTGTCTGTTTGAGCAAAAGAAGCTGGAAGTGAAATGTGTTTCTTGCACCATAACTTTTTATCTTTGGTAGAAATCAATAATACTTCCAATGTATGAGACTGTGTTCTCAGCTAAGGAGTCTATCTTGATAAGCTCTTCATCCAGTCAGATTGCCAAATTGCTTCCCATTTCTGTTGAGGGAGCACTGTATTATGAATGACATTTTATATATCTATCTATACATGTTTTATACCGCGTGGGAAGTGATGTCAGAGGATTCAGGTGCGGAGGGGATTCAGCATGAGGAGCTTTATTTTTGACCTTGGTCTGAAACAAGTAGTAAAGGAGTTACAGTCTGATCTGATAAACTAAGCACGTTTCTAAGACGTCTGTGTGTTCTGCCTCTGTTCTGCAGTCAAAGAGAAGCTAACAGCAGACCCAGACAGTGAAATAGCCACGACCAGCCTTCGAGTGTCGCTGCTCTGCCCGGTAAACATGCTCCCTGCTCTTCATGAATTTAAGGCACTGTTTAGAGATTCAGTCATGCCCAAACATGTCCGTCCATTGTTTTCCTTTTTTCCACATCTGTATGTGACTCAACATGCCTTCATGCACGTAACTCCTAGTTGAATGCATGATCCTCAAGTCAAATCATCTTCTCAACCCGTATCATGTATCTTTTCCATGTGGGTTTGGCATGTTTATGCCATTCATGCATCCTGCATGCTCTCCATCCCTGCTGTGTGCGTCATCTTCATGCCCTGACTACTTGTGTGTGCAGCTGGGGAAGATGCGGCTGATGATCCCATGCCGGGCACTGACATGCTCACACCTGCAGTGCTTTGACGCCACACTCTACATCCAGATGAATGAGAAGAAACCCACCTGGGTGTGTCCTGTCTGTGACAAGAAGGCCCCCTATGAACACCTCATCATCGACGGGTAAGTCACCCAGCCCCCAGCTTCCGGTTAAAGGAGTAGTTTGACATTTTGGGAAATATTCTTTTTCACTTTGTTGTTGACAGTCACTGTGACAACATTACTCCAGGAAGTCACTGCGCATAGATAGCAGATAATCTACGCAGATAACCCTCTATCAAACCATAACATGTCATTTTTACATCTAGGTTTTTGTACCAATCAAACAAATGGGATATAATGCATTCATCAGTGAGCTTAGAGGTGCTGTTATGTGGATTTTCTTACCTTTGGACAGGCAAACTGTTTCCCTCCCACCCAGGCTTTATGCTAAGCTAAGCTAAGATAACAACTGCTGGCTGTAGCTTTATATTCACAGACATGGGAGTGATTTCAATCTTCTCATCCAACGCTGAAAAAGCAAAGTAGTTTACTTCCCAAAATGTTGAACTATTCCTTTAAACTGATTGAGAAACCAAGTCCTCCAATCAGTGAAATTAGCAGTTGGTCATGTAAGTTTATTCTTGACCTTGGAAAAAGTTGTTTTAGGAAACTAATCTCAGCTCAGGGTCGTCTCTCTAGCTTTTTGCTGGAGCTTTCAGATTTGTCTTTTGGACTTTGTTGTGTGCAGTCTCAGTGCAGTAAGTGAACCTTGAGTAATGATTTTATTTTATTTTATTTTATTTTATTTTATTTTATTTTTATTTTGTCAGCTGTTATACTCGCTGATCTAAACTGACTCCTGTCTTTCACTTTTAACACTGATTAAGATAATCTTTTAAAATGGTTATTTATAATGATTGCTGCTTGCACATCCTCATGCCTGTCCCCACAGAGTTCATATTCTGTGTTTTGAGAGGAAATAGCTGCACCTGTCTATAACCGATGTACCACATGTACAATCTCAGAAATATAGAGCTCCACAGAAACACTTAGACAACTTGTTAAAATTTCAATATGTGTAGACATTTGAAGAAAAATCTGGTTCTGAAAGGCTTGTATTGCATTGACAACAGAAACTCTGGGTCACGTAGAAAATGCATCAAAAAGGTTGGTAAAAACTTTTCAGACCACTCTTGCAGCATGTTTTCAGTATGTTTCAAAGACTCACATCACTCACTCAGCCACATTTGAAGCCTGCAGTGGGAGAAAATTTGATCTCAAAAGATTGATGTTTCGGTGGAGTGGTCCATCAAGTGTTTCATGCAGAGACACCACTACAGCACAGCATTGATGTTACCCTGTTTAGAGTGGGTTTCATGTTTTTCAGAATTTAAATTGTAGCCTCTTTTCCACGTCGCTCAGCCTTCGTTAAAAAATACCAATTTGTGTGTGTGTTTGTGTACATTGTGGATGGGTTTGTGTATGATGTGTGTGTGTGTGTGTGTTTGTTTGTTCTCAGGCTTTTTGTGGAGATCCTCAACAGCTGCATGGACTGTGATGAGATCCAGTTTAAGGAAGATGGCACCTGGGCCCCCATGAGGTCTAAGAAAGAAGTGCAGGAGGTGTCCTCTGCTTCTTATAACAACGGGCTGGATGGTAAGACAAGGCATAAGGGATAAAAGGGGACAGGGTGCGGTTAAGAAACAGAGAGGTTGCTTTTACATTAAGGCAGTGCCAAGAGGCTGGAAGGGATTAAATTAGGATTAAAGAGACATGGTTAGAAGAGAGGGAGGGTGTATTTACATCCCCTCCTTATTTGTTTATGCATTGTCAGATTTAATTTGGTGAAGCATCAGTCATAATTCCTTTGAGTAAACTGCCTGTCTCCATAGTAACAAACATACTGTATCTCATATGAGAGCAGGGGAGATGTGTTTCTCAAAAAAATTCGTACAAGCGCAAACTGGTCTGTCACTGCTGCTCTCGAGGTTCATGTCGAACGTCTGCAGGCTCAGACCAGCGGAGCTCGTCATCGTCCAGCCACGGCGGCGGCGACAGCAGCAACAGCAAGAAAGTGGAGGTGATCGACTTGACACTGGACAGCTCCTCAGACGACGAAGGGCAGGATTCCCCGCCTCCGCAGCCAGCGCCGCTGCCTCCTCCGCCCAAAAGGGCATGTCCATCTATGTCCCCGACCTCGCCGCCCATCATCAACAAAGGGTCAGACACATAACCCGAGACTGTTTGGGTTTCATTAAATGTGGAAATGAGGCTCATTTTAGCTGCTTGCATTTGGATGTTGAATGATTCATGAGTTTTGCACTCGAACACATACAAGTATCTTTTATTATTCCACATCAACAGTGCTCACAGTAGGCAGAGTGCTGACTGAGAAACATGTGTGACTTAACTCCTTTTTTTGAAATTGATAGATCTCAAAGTGAGCGACTTTCCAAAACAACATCACTAAAACTGTTTGTTTTCATCGAGAGGATTAATGTTTGCCCAGTTGTAATTTCACATGTATGTAAACTGTAAAAATGTAATGCTTGACCTCTCACCTCTCAAACTTTGAGCTAAAGAAACATATCTTATTCAGGATTTGAAACTTTAACAGCTGTATTTATGGTCAAATTGTAATTCAGTATGTGCATCTGTGTAGAAACTGCTGCTGCTTCATTTGACTTGAATGAGTCCTGACTGTTTATGTTCAGAGGTTTGCGTTCCGATCTCAGTGCAGGACACAGAACTTCCTGACACTTACCTGATAAATTTGACATGAAATAAAAGTCTAATTATAAAAGAAGTGGCCTCTTTACCTCCTGCTCCTCTGTATCTGCCCTCAGAGTGTTGAACCTGCACCACCAGGCCTCTCCTGTGAGCCGTACTCCCAGCATGCCAGCGATGGACACCAGCTACATCCCTCCTGTCCCCCCCCTTATCCAAGACTATAGACCCTACTACCACACCCCCAACGACCTGTCAGGTAATAACAAACACGTGCAGACTCAAGATGATTTGGGAGTATTCACTGGAGCGAGTTCATTGCTCCAAACAACAAATTAGAAGTAATATTGCATTCAAATACATAATACATGTATTTACAATTGTATTGTATGTAATGTATTTACTTCTGAATTCATCCTTTACCAAGCACATTCATCTCTACATTAATGACAAAAAAATAACAAAATAAACGAGGATGGAAAAGACTAGGAACAAGGAAAGAGGAAGAAAGGCAGCAAGGAGTCTAGATAATCCTTCCCCATCAACTTAACACACCCAAATTCCACTCGTTAGTTAATGAGGCGGTAGGAAGGGAGGAGTTTCTGAGATGAAGTAAGACTCGCTGTTGATGTTAAGTAGTGTCTGGTTCTAGATTAGAAGTAATGGATTGTGGGACAATGTCAATAATAGCAGACAGGAAGGGCTGAAGTTTAGGACACTTCGCAAAGCTGTGGCTTAATGTTAAGTAGAATCTGTGTAATGTCTTAAATTGAATTATTGGTATTCATTGTCATTGAATTGTTACCACTTCCTGTACTTGATTTTCAGAGTTGAACTTCTTCTCTTTTCTTCAAGGCGACAATCATCAGGTACGTACGACAGCGCATCGTGTTATGTGGAGATGCTGAATTTACCTTTTGTTTTCACCGCTAGTTTTAAAATAACACAGGAGCTGGGAAAAGCCACACAGCATAGCATAAAGCATAAAAAAAAACTTCCTCTTTGCAGCAAACAGAATAGTGATGGAATAGGGAATGGAAAATACCAAGTCAAAACAGCTAAGATAAAAAAAAATCCAGGTATTTGGTGGAATTACCCGTATAAAATGTTACACAGTACACAGTGTACTTGTTTCAACGTCTATGAGGCACAGGCGGTAGTCTGTACGGGCTATTTAAGGAAACACGAGAGCGAGACATTTGACAAATGACAGTTGTCCCCCCACAGTTACTGGTGGGTTGAATTCACTGAGGGAGTCAAATATGAATGCAGATGCCTCTTGATTTCTGATATCTTCATCTTTAATTCTGATCTTCTTTTTAAAGGGTTAGTTTTCCCAAATTACAGAAAAAAAAAACAAAACATTTTCTCGCTTGAGTGGTGCAATATCCAGCTGTTCATATTGTTAGTTTTTGAGGTATCTGCCTCTGAGATTTCTGCTGCCACCTCAATACAGTGCGGATGAAGTGGATTTCATTCACACTCACTGTTCCCACGGTACTGAAAAATTACAGAGAACAAATCAACAGCAACTACGTGTCTAGAATCGAAACCCCTGTTACTCTGGTTCGTCAACAGACTTCACAGTGAACAGCTATCATTGGAATTACTTTCTCCTTTAGAAAGAGCCCTGATGAAGACAGGAGGCAGCATTTTCTGTTGTTTTACAGTGGCATTGCCTCTGGAAAGAAGCTGCTGTTTAATTTTTTAAATGTCATGTTTTTTAATGCCACAAGCAGAGCAGCTCTAAAGAGCAGAGGGAGAATTCAGATGTGGATATCTCAAAACCCAGACAAATAAAAAAAACAAAAGTAATATCACTGGAGGTTATTAAGTATATGTTTTTTGTAATATGAATAGATTATCTCAAAATGTTAAAATTGTTTGATGTTGTCATTCAATGGGTACTGTCAGGAATTAATAGCCTGAGCTGCTGCTGTTGAGCTTCTCATGTCCAGTCTTCATTCTTGTGTTTGGAAAACCGGAGCCATATTCACAAAGTATCTTATCTTTGAAGTTAAATTGCACAAAATGTTCTCAGCTCAGAGTTTCCTCTTTCGACCTGTTCACAAAGCTGCTGAGATGAACTTTCACTGAGGAAGTGAGATAAGAAACGGGTGGGGTTGTCCCTGTTGCCATGGATGACATCACTTTCACGACTCATTATCTCCACAGTGATGGCTTGACAGATGACCTGTCCATGTGAATGAATGTGAAATAAAATATTCATCAATACACAGGAGCAGGAAGAACAAATTCAACATTAACAATCTGTTTGAAAAACACTGACAAATGTGTTACTGTAACAAAGTACAATACTTACAAGTCTTTGATGGAGTAATTTTACATAATGATTTCAGAGGCACGTCATCAGCTCACGTCTTTATTCCAAAACTGCAATCACAAAATTACCCAGTGAATTCTGCATCATTTCATGTTGTACTCTGATTGGTTGGTTTGCAGACATGGGTTGTAGCAGCAGTCACATTGTGAGAATTTGGTCCTAAATTACTGTCTTTGGTCACCAAAGCTCTGAATCAGCCGTCGGTGAACATCCCTCAGTATCATCTTAGATCAATGTTGTCAACTGACATCTCAGACAACCCAAAATCTCACAGTGTAAAGTCTCTAGGCCTAAAAACTGGCACCCGCTTGATTTCAGGAGTTTCTCAACACGACTGAAATACGACTCCCACGCCACTAACACTTCCTCCTTTGTCATGTGTCCCCCACGGTTCAGCATTACAACATGGTGATGGCAGCAGCGGCCGCAGCTTCAGCCTCGGACGACCACGAGCTGCTTCTCAACCGCTTCCTGCCCTACAGCACCACCTCGTCCTCCGCCTCCCAGCTCTTCCTCGACCAGTCGGGAGCCTCGTCGGCCACTTCGCTGACTGCGCCGACCAACGGGGCAAGCAGCTCGGGCAGCAGCAGCAGCCTGGTGTCGTCAAGCAGCCTCCGTGACACTCACTCCACACACTCGTCTTCACACTCGGGCTCACACTCCTCACACACACACCCCGGAGTGGTGGCCAGCCGGAGCAGCACTGAAGCAGCAGTGGCAGCTATTTACGGCGGGATACCGGATGTTATATCGTTGGACTGACTCAAGAAGAGTCAAGACTTCACTGTGGGTTCAGCTGTGATCCAGTAACGAGCCCGATTGCAAACTATTTGACTGCAGGGTAAATTTTTTGATCCAGAAACTAAACTGGAGCCGAGTCATTGAACGTTTGTGGAGTCGTAATGACAAGACTCAAGAAGAGCACTAATATAATGAGTGGGTAACAGGCCTGAGGGTTCCCTTCACTAGGCTGACCTGAGAACAGTACTAAGTCATCACTTAAAGGGGTCAGCTGTGAGCGTTGTGCTGGTATACTGACTTCGGATCAGAAACCTGTCCAGCATGTGAACCCACGTTACTGCTGTTGTGGTAGCAACCTGGCACAAACAGCAAAGACGCTACCTGAGCAAAAACACGAAGGAGGATGGCTCTTTTTTACAAAAACAAGGAGTGGCACCGTGTACAGAGAACAAAATATATTTTCCTCTTTTACTTTTGTATGTTAAATCGGGACAGTTTCAGTCTAGTGAGCTGCTTCTATCGCTGTTTTAAAGTGGAGGACAGAGGTTTTTTGTTTTTTTTGTTTCTTTTTTTTTCACAAAAGCTTATACATATGCTTGTTGCCACGTGGTTTTCTTTTTCCTCTCTTTTAGCTCTATCTACTTTAAATTTTCCATTTGCATTTCTCCGATATAAACTTCAATTCTCTGTCCCCTTTCTCTTTCTCTTCTGCTCGAGCTCATTTTTAAATTCATGGTGTATTATTTCTCTATCCAATGACAAGAACTTTTCAGATGCTGAATTTACAGTTTATTCATGTACTAATAATTTTATTATGCTTTTAAGTGTAATGTAGTGGATAGTGTGTGATTTGATATGGTAACGCATATTATGACTTCGGAATAACTATACGGATAAGCTATAGTATATAACTATATATATATGCATTCCCTTTGACCTTCAGGTTAATGCTGTTGGGAGTGTGTAAGCGGAAATTAGCCATTTCTGGTTTTTAATTTTTCACTCCTTGATTTCAAGCTCCCTACAAAGACTCTGGCAGCGTAGAGCATTTAGAAATGGAGACTTTTAGAATATTTATTCTTGCCAGTTTAGGGTTTTGAGCTAGAAGAGTTTATTTTATTTTATTTTTTTTTTTTTTTTCATTTTTTTGCGCAATGCCAAAAAAAAAAAAAAAAGTACGGTACCTATGAAAATGATCACAATAATCAGAGTGCAGTTGCATAAGCCTGTTGCCACAGTGTTTTCAGTCAGCTGTGTCCTTTTGTCTCTTGTTTTCTCAGTTTCATCTTCTTTTTTTTTTTTGCTTGACTGCAAGTAATTACGATGGAGGTCAAACTGTTATGGCAGCGTCAGGCCTTTTAAAGAGACAGGCGTCTGTGACATGTGCCACAGCTCCACTGGGGCGAGTGACCAAGTTTAAACTAGTGCCTGTTTGTGTTCATGCTTCACAGCGTGTTTGGGTTTTGAGTTTTTAAACTCGAAAGAATGTCTTAAATGGTCAGCCACAACCTCTGCCCCATCTCTGTCTAAGCAGTTTGTGAAGATTTGACCTGCGACTGATATTTTTAACTGTGTAGGGAGTTACATTTGGGAAAAGCGCTTGTGGAAAAGCATAGAATAGTGTAAGCAGGCTATTTAGTGCCATAGTGGAAGGGGGTGATCCGAGCATGCCAACTTAGACTGGGCGCAGAGCCAGCTGGTTTAAAAATACACAACCTGTCTGGAACTTACAAACCCTAAGAGATGGTCAGTGTAAGATGTGGAAGTGTTAAAGTGAGGCGAAGGTTTCAGGATACCTCGATGTTGTTGCCATTCAGCTGAAAATGCAGGGTTTGCTCATGAATGTATTGTACAATTTTAAGAGCGGACTCACTTTTGTTCCTTGCTTCCATTACAGTTACTAAACAGAACAGAAGCTGTGGAGATCCAATGAAGTCTGGTCACATTAGCAGTGACGTGCAGTAGATTTGGCACACCTCCAGTCCCGTCAGCCCCACCCCTCCTCTCCTCCAGCCTGTGTGTCCTTGAAACTTTCCCAGAGTCCCCTCTTATCAGTCTCTCCTCAATCTCTCACCTCCGGATGTCTGAGTTAGGCAGCTCATTTTAAAGCATAATTATCCCCACCACAAAAACATAACCACCTCTGACAGCAACCCCCGTCACCTAACATCCCCTGTCCTGTCCCTCAGCAACTAACTGTGAGACTTTAGACGACCTACAATGACCCCCAGCTCTCCCTCCATCCTTCCCTCGCTTTTGGCATTTTTAACTTTTATTCCCTGTTCTTCTCACGGGAATCAACCCCCTGCTCTGACTCAATGACTCATTTGCCGGAACAAGTCTTGTGTATTTCCTGTGTTGTGCAGTATTTTATTTATTTTGTATTCTTATTTCTATATATTATATTTTTACAAATTGTTTGCTTTCCATGGGTGAGAGAGTGAGTCAGCTGTTGTGTTATGAGTTTATTTAATATCCATTTTATTATTCTTTGCCAGCCGCGCAATATCAAAAAGATATTGTTTAGTTATTCGTCATGGAAATATCTTATTGTATTTTCTTTGGGGCTGACTCGAGAAGCACTTTATAATAAGGGCACAAAACACATGCTTAATTAATACATGCATGACTCCTGATGATATAATGTATTAATTAACTCA
Organism: Seriola dumerili; assembly: GCF_002260705.1. Lineage (NCBI taxonomy): Eukaryota > Metazoa > Chordata > Actinopteri > Carangiformes > Carangidae > Seriola > Seriola dumerili. The sequence goes on from NW_019175704.1 coordinate 734,685, forward strand.
GGATATATTATGAATTCCTGCAGCTCACCATTAAGGCGTGATGGAGTCACTGTTTATGTGATTACTAAACTCTTAATGGATCATAAATTAATGATTAAGTCACACTTCAAACATTAATTTAAATGCCACTAAATTAGCTGGAATCCAGTTACACAGAAAAAGAATCTGTTTTTTTTATCAAACTGGTAGTCGGATGCAAACATTAACATGCTGCAGCAGTCAACAGAGTAAACCTCTAGTTAAAAGTTGGATTGCCATGAAACTTTGTACAGACATTCATGGTCCCCTGGGGATGAATCCCATTGACTGTGACCTGCTGGCACGGCTGAGTTCATCACGATGTAAACACCTCTTTTCCTTACTACATTCAGCTTCTTTCAACAACAACAACAACAAAACTATAAAATAATCACTTGCTAGGTTGTAAATGTGTAAGCAAGGACAACTGGGTCACACAGCAACGTAGATGCTTGTACCTGACTATGATGATGATGATGATGATGATGATGATGATTATCTAAAAATGCAAGGTTACAGATTCCATCTAATTTGGTGGCAAATGAAATATGTATGACGTAACTTTGAGTTAACATTCATGAAATGATAATTTATTCAGTCTTAACTAATCACATGAAGATGTGTGTTTGTGCCTTTATTATGAACTGTTACCACGACTTGCTATACTGATGAAGACGTTGATCCTTTAGTTTCCATCATGTTAGTTTAAATATTAATCCAGTATTTGGATACTTGATGAAGTGGCCACAGTTAATTTATTTAGACGTCCTCACTGCAGCATATTACAGTTACGCACCTGGAATGAGAGAACAGACCGTTCTGAATGTGTTTCCATTGAAGTGCTCTACACACTGGGGTCCATGTGGGATTACCAAAAAGTCAGATGCTCTGCCCTCTACAAATTGTTTCATTAAGTGTCCACAGCTCCCTCCTGTGGTTCCCAGTTGTTAGTTTCAGGTAGAAGCAGTCATCATGAAGCTGGGGTTCCTTTCTTCTAACAAATGGGCCTTCTTTGTGAGAAAAGGGTCAGGTTGCATGCAGGGATGGATAAGCACAGGGCTGTTGCCGTTTCGGTCCTTCTCCAACTTCAGTCACACACAGGTGTAAACAAGTGTGTAGTATGTATACAGCATTTTTTGCAGCATCTTATGTATTTGCTGGTTTGAATTCTGTGTGAGGACACTGGGACAAAACCAGCGTCTGCACAGAGTGAAGTGAATGGAAAAAGGCCACTTTTATCAGTAGTTACTCTTAATGGTGTTATCAAGAGCTCCACAGGCAACCTTGAAAAGCAGCTCAACTCTTAGGTTGGCATGACGTCTCACCTTAGATAAAAGGGAAAAGTCAACAATGTGTATATTATGTCTGTATGGAAACGTGAAAACTGAAAGTTCAGATCCAAACATGGGTGTTTGATGTCCGTTCGTATGCTTGTTGTGTGTCAATTCAGAGCGAGAGAATAAATTAATTTATATATTTTTTAGAAAATGAAAGCTGTATTATTATTATTAAAAAAAAGGACTGTGGCCAATAAAGAGTCTCACACAACTGAAATAATCTCAAAGTCAGACTCGAGTCGACATCTGCACTCACTGCCTTAAAACATTCACAGGTTCTGTTTCACAGCTCCAATCCGAGAAAAATCATAAAAAGGCTTTTCAAGGAGGGAAAGGAGAAGACAGTGTACAGTAGACCCTCGTCAGTTTGTACAAATATACCAAGTGAAAAAAAAAATATTTATTACCTGCATTGGAAGAAATTGTTTACTTATTGAATGTTACCTGTTTATGTAGAAAAGTTTAGATGTAATAAAATGCATTCTGTTATTTCTCTGTGTGTTGGTGTGGGTCTCTCTCTGATACATTTTACCAGCCTGTTACACTTAGAACTGAACACCGGGTGGCAGCAGAGAGTCGCTGTGATCAACTTTTCCCTTGCTGTTATGGTACAAAAACCAATTACGCACGCTTTGTCAACTCCAACCGGTGTCTTCCTGGCTGCGACGCCAGCTGCACTTAACGCGTACATCTTAAGTTATGGATTAGATGCTTATTCTTGGATTTAAAAGTGATGGGGAGGCCTCACGCTTCGAGGAGCCGCCGTTACGCACAAGACTGATGGACGCATCAAATCTAATGTTCAACAATCAACACCTCAACCCCACCCCCGGACTGAGTGAATGAAGGACGGGGGTTGAAGCATTCCTTTCATACTGTCGGAGAAGTGATGGTGGATGTTTATGCGTCTTGGGGGGATAGAGGAGGGGGAGATGACAGGACAGGAGGGTGGGGTGGATACAGATAGAGGAGTTGGGATGGCATCATGTACTTAACACTAATGTGGCAATCCCAGATCCAGCTGCATCTAAATGTCTGTGTCTAAATTTAATGTGGACTACAGTCTGGAGTCTAGATTATCCTGAAGTGTATGTGAGCTGCTGACATTATGAATGAGGAAAACGCAAGCATGTGTTTGAACAGGTCGCTGACGGAGATGGACCGCTTCAGCAACCTGGAGGACATCGACGTTACAGCTGACGGGAGCCCGGTTCTGAGATTCCTCATCTGCCTCGTGTACTCGGTGGTCTGCGCTGCGGGTCTCGTGGGCAACCTCCTGGTCCTCTTCTTCATCAGGGTGAAGAAAGAGAGGAAGAAGTCCAGAGTGAACTTGTTCGTCCTCAACTTGGCAGTGACGGATCTGCAGTTTGTTCTCACCCTTCCCTTCTGGGCCGTGGACACCGCGCTGGACTTCAGCTGGCCGTTTGGAGACGCCATGTGCAAAATCATCCTCTCCATCACCGTGATGAACATGTATGCAAGCGTGTTTTTCCTCACTGCCATGAGTGTGACCCGCTACTGGTCACTCGCCTCTGCCCTGAAGAACAGAACCGCGCGGGAGTCATGTTCAGCCAAATGGATCTGCGCAATTATTTGGACACTGGCGACTCTGGCCACTGCGCCGACGTCTATCTTCTCAACTGTTAGCAACGTAACTGGGGAAAAACTGTGTTTGCTGAGGTTCCCAGGTGGACAGTATTGGTTAGCAGTTTATCACATACAAAAAATTCTTGTAGGTTTTGTTTTGCCAATGTCCATCGTGTCCATCAGCTACATCATGCTGCTGCGTTTCATCCGCAATCGGAGTATGAAAACGAGCAACCCCAAACGGAGATCCCAAGTCACAAAATCTGTCACCATCGTCGTGTTGTCCTTCTTCCTGTGCTGGATGCCAAACCATGCCATCACCTTTTGGAGTGTGCTGGTCAAGCTCAACTTTGCAAACTGGGACAGAGCGTATTACATCGTCCACACATATGTGTTCCCACTGACCGTCTGTCTGGCGCACACCAACAGCTGCCTGAATCCGATTATTTACTGCCTCATGAGGAAGGAGTTCAGGAACAAACTGAGAGGTCTGATTCACAGAGGATAGAGTTTTTGGAGCGGTGTGAATGATTGGACGCAGCGCGAAATGTGTCGGCAAACAATAACCAAGACGCACCGGGAGCGCACGACATAGAACGCGCATGGAGCGAGAGAGGAGACCGGTCAGAAAGCACAATCAGGACTAACAAAGTCATTTCGAGACTATTTGCTAGATTCTGTTCATTGAGACTGTTCCTTTCATCGGCGCTTCTTGTCTTCACAGGCTTGCGTAATGTGTCTAATTTCTACAGAGAAACCATTGAAGCTGCTTCAGGGCTTTATGCACATAAGTTGCTCATTTTGTGTAAGAATACTACACGTATGATCACTGCGGCAATGCTTGTTAAATACCCAGTAGGAGTGATGTACCTCTAGTAGTCCACAGTCAAAGTGACTGCGTGCGTAATTGCGCATGACAATCACACGTCTTAGTGTGCTGGTGTTATAATTCAACAGGTGAAACGTGGCTGAGCGCTTTCTGCATCCATTAGGAATGTCTTAGTGAATAATGTAACCGTGCGTGTTCATAACACAATCATGGCTATAAACATCACCTCATCACCTGCTGAGGCAAAGGGGCGAAAGACCTAAATAGGTTAGCGTGCCCAAAACAGTAGGACAAATATATGAAATATGATTGTTGTAAATACGCCAAAACAAAAACTGTATGCACTGTGTGTGACAATAAAAATGTACTCACGCTTTCACACAGGTCAGTTTTGCTTGTAAACCATAACTGATGGTGATGAAACAGATTTGATTAGAAGGTTTCAACGAGTTACAAGGGGCTGGTCTTGATAATAGTGAACACACTACAGATGTGTTTGCGTCCTGCAGGTTTCACTGTTCATTCAGAAGTTGACCACTGCAGCTGGCAGGCTCAGCCATGCAAAGCGGGCGGATGAAATAGACTTCATGATGGATTTTTAGCTCAACACCAAAAACTCTTCACAATCACTCATTAGAAAAAGAGCCGGTTGCACGCCCGAGCACGGCATGAGCCTCACGTGCGCAAAGGCCTTACTGAATAGGTTGGCGAGCTGCAGCGCACGTGCACACACAGCTGGGTGTCATGTGTACACATTCATATCAGAAACTAGGCTCTATTTCTGTCTGGCAGGATGGACGCTGGCTGCTGCTGCGGATTGAATTAAGTGGACGCGAATGTAAAATGTTGAACTGAACAGAATGCGAGGTGAACGATTCCTGTTTTATTTACATTAGTATTTAAAGGAACCATCAAACTGTTGTATTCAGATGTATTGACGTGGATTTTTATGTATGTATTTGTTAGTTTATTCTTATTTATTAGTCAAGTGTGTTGTAAAGATTTTGTTGTCTGATTGTATGTTACACCGGTTGTGTCAGTGCCAAGTTGGAATTATGTGGATCAGATCCATTAAAGAAATCCAATAAAATGAAATAAAATACAAAACAGAACAAAATAAGTCATCACTTTTGAAATGGTAAGACAAAGAGGTTTAAATGTGTTTACTGAAAAAAGCCCATAGTCTTATTTTCCCAAAGATGCCCCTTCCAAACTGAACATGCCTTTGGGAACTGTAAATATCCAGTTTTTGTTCTGGACCTATTAAGGACACTTGAACTGACACAGAAAAAAAAAGAGACTCTCCTGTGAATAAATGTTGTTGTGGTCATATTTCACACAAGAAATGGATGATTCATACAATTGTATGAATGTGTGTGTGTTTCTTTTTACCTTTACCTGGTTCGTAGTTCTTCTTTCTTTTCCCATTAGACATCTTGTGATCCTTTAGAGAAGGGCCCTGATTGTATCTAGCTCCACCTGGAGCAACTACAACAGTAAAAATGCTGCTGACACATTGATGCATCAAGAATAATAAGCAAATACAAACTCAATAAACAATCTAATAATGTCATATATAATGATATGTCAGTCAGAAGGGTCAGAAAGTTTCAGGAGAAAGAGTACTTGTAGTTCTGATACATTAACACATTTTGAAGTTTCCATTTTGCTGATAATATATAGTATATTGTTACTTCTATAGGCACATAACTTTTTCACTTGTAATTGAGTATTTTAAGATTGTTGTATTGGTGTGCCAGTCCTTGGTCCTTCTTCCACCAATGGCAGCAGGGCTGGACAATGTGTATCTTAGGTAAGTCTCAACACCTCAAGGTAATACAGTTGGGATTAAAAGGCAGGAGAAGCACCAGTGTAATGTTGTCTATTTCCCAGAGGACGTCAATAGGATGCTGGAATATTGTCCAGAAGCTGTGTATGAAGTCTTATAGTTTAATTTTCCACCAGGATTTGAAAAAAGAAAAAAAAATGCCTTAGTGCCTCTGATCTCTGCTGCTACTTTAATCATGAGGATGATACTGTAGACCTTGTAAAGGTCAGTTCCTGTTGACATTTTGGAGGAAACGCAGTTGTTAAAAGCACCAATCAGGCCTCCTCTCAGGACACTGAAATTGTGTTCACTGTGTTCTTGAGAAAATGAAGGTGGAAAACTAGGAGAAAAAAATTTGCAAGAAAATAAGGACTCAGACCATTACTGTAAAAACAGTCCTCTAATCAACCCCGGTCATTCCCACCAGTTACTCCATAAATAGAACTGATCTTGCATGGCATGTTTTCAGTGTTTATCGCCATTATGCACTGTTATTGCTATAATAAACCTGAAGAAGGAAAAAAAAAGGAATGTGACTGCACTTGTTTCCCTGGTCATGCTAGCAGCATTAAAATATTTTCTGTTTCTTCCTTTTTTAATTTACAACAGTAACTTTATTTGATATTTATGAGATAAAAATTCGCTGCTATTTAACCGTTACATAATAAGCAACTATTTATCCTTTATCTAAAAGTTAAATATTATTGAAATCCCTGAATATACTGTATATATAATTAATCTATTACCTGGCCTTGATATAAAGCATTACTGAAAATCCTATTCCATCCAGACACCATTAAACCGCTGGTTTAATCTTTAACAATATATTCTATTTTAGATTATCCTATGTTTTTTAATATAATGTATTAATCTGAAATGTAACTATGGCTCACCCACACAGATACATAGCTAGTTGAGTAAATTGTGGAATATTTCCCTCTGAAATGTTGTGGAGCATAAAGCATAAAGTGACAGAAAATGGAAATACGCAAGTAAAGTAGAAGCACATTGAAATTGTACTTAACCGCAGTACATGATGTACAATTTATTGTATGTATAATTTATTTTCCAGCAATGCTTTTGTCGTCATGCAGACAATAAGTTTTTCTGAGGAACAGAAAAAAGGAAGATTATCGTTATAGTAGAAAAAAGCTCACAAAACCCAGAAAAAGACTAAAAAAGGCAATGTTTTGGCTCTGCTGGGTAAATTTTCAACATGACCAAGGACAAGGTATACAAAGGCACAAAACTGATTGAATCCTATTGACATGAGAGTGAAAAGATCAAATAAAGAATACACAGCAACACTCATAAGGTGACTCACTGACAACATTTATATGATATTATTCACCTGTTTCAGACTCAGAGGATCTGAATCAACAGGAAGGGAAAGAAAATACAATGTATCTGCACTATATTAGGCGGTATGAATTGTGAAATGTGTTCAACTTACTAGAACTCACTAACACTGAAGTTTTCTCTGACTGCCTCATTGACCTTACTCAGGAGACACTTTGATTGTGAAAATGTTTCAATCTTGTCTATCTCTTGGTTGTGTACTGCTCTCAGATGATATTATTCAATTCAGTAATTATTCAATGAGTTCCAATTGCTACAATGAACAACGTACACTGAATGTGTAGAGAAGCCTATAGTTTATCTAATGTAAAAAAAAAAGAAGGCTGAAAAAAGTTATTTATTGAGATGTGATGCAGTAAAACAGGTATTTATGAGCAAAATGTTAACAAGTCATCAACAAAGGGTCATGGGTTTCTCTTTATGATTTTATCTGAAAGTGGAACCAGTTCAATAAATGCCTTGAAGATATTTTTCTTGATATTGTAGGCTGTAATGATTCTTTGCCTTCTGTCCTCATCAATAATCGCTACAGGATAGTTCCAAAAATTTTCCATTTTAGCTTGACTTTGCCTCCCCAGCAACAGATAAACATTGTTTGAGATGTTGAAAAGATGTTTATTGGTCTTTGATGGGTAATTCATTATGATGGTAAGGCTGGTAAGGACTCAGTAGCGTTTTCTGTGTCTTCCAACCAGCACTATATCTCCTAGTTGAAACAGTGGTCTTCGTTCTGACTTCACATCTTCGTATTCCATGTCATTCCTGTTTATCTCTACTTAATTTGCCTCATGATGGCAAAACATGGAGCAAAAAAGAGAAAATGACATTAGCGCCTGTCATTCTGCAGTGCAGAGACTCTCAATCATTGGTGTGACACTACATGTGAAAAACTGATAAATCAGATCTGTCAGTGCTATTAAAAACACAACACAAATGTATGCTGAGATCCAATTCACATGACAATGTGACAACTCAATAAGTTCAGAGTTCATGAGAAATTGCTGACCTAAAAAACATGGTCTCAGGCCAGACAAGGCTGAGAAACCATGGTGTAGAGAAGCCACAAAAATGTCATCTTTTTTCAGTCTGCGGCTCAACAACGCAGCTAAGTTTACTAAACTGAAAGGCTACTGAGAATTTTGGAAACTTTTGGAATGATGTAATCTTACACTGACACACAACATATTGAACCCACTTTTTTCTTTCCTAAGACAGGTCAAGTGTCATGATTCATGTCTGGAAAGGTTTCTCATACCACAGCCAAGAGGGCCGTCTAGATGTTCACTGGCACCTATCAAGCCATTTGGGGCATTGCAGTTTGGCCGTTCCTGAAAGCAGAGTTCTCAATATATAAACAAACAAACACACAAACACTTCTTTTGTACAAACACTTCTTTTGTGTATATATATGTATATCTTTTGTTTTATATTTATATATATAAATATATAATACATATATAATATAAAACAAAAGAAGTGATTGTTTTTACGAGTTTTAGGAGGAACCCCTGAATGCAGCACACCTCGGAGGCTTCGTGGTCAGGTGACCCAGCAGCAGCAGGCAGGCCAGTCTCTGCTTCTCCTTCGCTTTGGCTCCGATGTCGGAGGTGTTTGTGCCTGGAAGAAATGGGCTCTGGCAATGCACGAATTTGATCATTCAGACATCCGACCAGTTGAGTCTGTGAATGGCGCCAAAACAGGACCCTAAACCTAAATTTCAAGAAGGTTGGTACAGAAAAACGGATGAATCCCTGGAAGGGGGCGGGTTTGTTGTTGTTGTTGCTGCTGCTGCTGTAGCTTGATAATAGTGGTCTCCAGGGAGGGGGACAGAGCCTTTATAACTGCACATAAACATAGAACATTAATTTAAACACACCCAAAACTGACACATGTAAAGGCGTAGCACCTTAGAGTAAAGCTAAATGTGTAAATCAGACGTTAACGCTAGGCTAACGGTTAGCTAGCCTGTTATTTATGCTATGCATTGTATCGTGGTGTGTTTTTCATCCAAGCCCTCACTTTTGTTTTTCCCTCCTCGCAGGTGAAAGAGTCCTGTGCTTTCATGGGCCATTGCTGTATGAGGCAAAGGTGTGTTTCAGTGCTGCATGCGTGTTTTGAGTGAAATATTAACTGTAAAACAAACGTCAGCCAACGATTGACGCAGGCCTGTGTGTTTTCTTGTTTTACAGTGTGTAAAGATCAGCATAAAGGATAAGCAGATTAAATACTTCATTCATTACAGCGGATGGAACAAAAAGTGAGCAGCTTGGTTTGGATACAATATGATTTTCTGTCCTTTTGTGCTCACCCCAGATCCCCTGCTCATTGTGTGTGTGTGTGTGTGTGTGTGTGTGTGTGTGTGTGTGTGTGTGTGTGTGTGTGTGTGCGCGCGCGCGCGTGAATGAGTGAGTGAAAAAAACTACGATTATTTTCATTGTGATGGAGTTTCAAGGTTTTGAGGTGTGTTTCTTTTGCAGCTGGGATGAATGGGTTCCTGAAAGCAGAGTTCTCAAATATGTGGACAGCAACCTTGCAAAACAAAAAGAGCTTCAAAAGGCTAATCAGTAAGTTTGCCTTGTTGTACACAGAGGGTAGAGATGATGATGAGACCTCTGTTACCAGGTAAAATTAATCCCTGATAGGTAGAATTTCTTTTAAAAACAATGTAATTTGTACTTTGTCAATTAAATGTTGACTATAAATGTATTATTATTTGTTCTGTTAGTTGAAACACATCACTCTTGACAGCACAGTATATGGACAAATGCCAGTTAAGTTTTTTATGTAATAATCCTCACAAATTTTTTCCTCCACAGGGACCATTATGTTGAGGGAAAGATGAGGGGTTTAGCACCAAGCAAGAAGATTGCTGCTGTGCAGCAGAAAAATGTTGATCTGTAAGTGTCAAACTTTCCCACCTAATAATTCAACATATTGTAAACACTGATGTCTCCCATAGATTAAAATGCAGATGTCACTTTAGTCACAGTTCCTATTGAAACATTAGCCAGCCGAGCAATCTCAGTGACTGAAGCTCCTGTCATTTGTGTCCCAACGATGAAATCTCTTTCAAAGTCACTTAGATCTTTTCCTCTTGTCATATGAAATCATTCATTTTTATATATGCCACAGAGCATGATTGGGTTGGATGTTAATTACTTAATTCTACCATGAAGCATCTGCATTCATTGTGTTTCTCCACTCATTTATTCAGGTTTTCACTTTAATTTGTCACCCATCTATATGTACTGAATGTAGTCACTGTGCAAATGTTAAGTATTGTAATATCACTCACAATGTCTTTTTTTGGCTCTTAGGAAAGTGAAAAAGGCAAAACAGAAGAGTAAGTAAAGTGTTTCTACATGAAATGTTAAAAGTAAATTTTAGTCACATTTTGTTTGTGCAACCCAAAATCACACATTTGCTCAAAAGACAGTTTGTTTAGTCACTAGAATTACACAGCAATGATTGTTCTTGCCATTCTAGACATTCAGGCACTGTTCGATAATAAAATCGAACGGCACAATATTTCCTATCATATGCAAAATTTTTCATAATGGATCTATTCAGTAAAAGAAGTCACTCTTACTTTAACAAACTACTGGAATGATCTGACAGACTTTTTTAATAAACCCACTAACCTTAATTTCTACATGATTTATAAGCTGTAATGTGTGTCATGTTTAGCCCCAGGGCCGGGTGAGGGTACCAGCAGTGGGGAAACGCCACAGGGACCACGGAAGAAGAGGGCTCGGGTCGATCCCACTGTGGAGAGTGTATGTACTATCAGTAACGGGTAACCCTGTGGACCCACATGGAAACATACCTACCTAATTATATAGCTTAAACATTTCATAGCATAGCAGTTTGTTTCTTTCTAAAGCTGGAAAGAATGTAATGACTTTGTTTTAAGGAGCCATTTAACCACTGCGCTTCTGTACCGTTAGATATTGAAATCACAACTGATTATTTGGCTCAAGAGATCCTTTCATACAACTGCAGACTAAACTTCCTGAGGAGTGAGAAGAGTGGGGAAATATTGAGATGTCAGGATAAAAATGTCCTTCAAGGTTCCAAATGACTGTGAAATTTAAAATGATGGGCTGTTCGTCCATGTTCTCTTTCATTTTGTCTGGCTCATAAAGTTTGATGAGTAGTCAGTTATTCATGTATGAATGTGACCACTGTCCCTTGTGGGCCACAGAAGGTGACTGCTGATTGCTCTTTCACCACTTCTTCCTGTGTGCTCATATTGTTGCCTAGGGGAGAAGAATGGCTTTGTTTGCCTCAGAAAGCTAGAAACAGCATAAAATGTTGGCACCATGCAGCCAGTAGTAGAAGAAATGATGACCAGCATACAAACCAGGGTGTCTACAAAAGATAACAGCACTTAATGTATAGAGATGTTACAATACCATTTTTACCAATACCAATTCTGATACCCAAACTTGTTTACTGGCCAATTCCAAGTACCAATCTGATGTGTCGGAAAAATTTTTAGTATATTACTAATCCTGTATGGATGTGATATGATTGCTCTAGGTGTTGTATGGCATGGATCAGGTTAAACCCTTTGTAAAACATGAACAAATGCATGAATGCCATAGAATCTGACTTGCATGCATGAAGGAATAAATAACAATTCCTACACTGGATGTCCTAACACAAGTGCCCCCCCATGAAATGAAAGCCTTGCAATACCGTACATGTTGCCTTTCTTTCTGGTGGCACTTTCAAATTTAACATATTGCCAAATTGCTGACATTTTACTATTGGATAACATTTTACGTTTTTTTTTTTTTTTTTTTTTTTTTTTTACGATAACATTATTTACTGGAAATCAATTCTTCTTCACAAACTTCACTGTACACTAGTTGCCAGTGGCAACATAGCACAACTTCCTGTGTATGCTACTGTTTTAGAGCAGCGAAGAAGAATTAATTTCCAGGAAATCTAGGTGTGAGACTACAAAGTTTGCCAATAAATTATGTAATATCAGATCGGTGCATAGACTTGTGTACTTGGCGATACCCAATACAGTATTTTAGGCAGAATCGGAGGCATTTCTGATACTAGTATCTTGATATAATTCAGTTGTATTAAAAGAAGTGTAAATATAAAAGAGAAAATATATGAGAAAAGAGAAAATGTCAATATAATTAAAGTGTATACATATACTGGCATTTGATAAATAGCAATAGAAACTGGAACAGGGAATTTTAACCTTGAACAGTGAGGTAAAGCACCTGTACTAGTCTTTGTTCTCTGCACTTCTCATTTTTCCTGTTATACTATACAGGTACCATGGTTGTGGGAGTAAAGCTTTGCAGTCATACTGTATGTACTGTACTTGTGTGTTTGTGTGACGGACAGACATTGCTGCTCCTAAACAGAGGGAAAAAGAAAGAAAGTTATTTGTGTGTGTGTGTGTGTGTGTGTGTGTGTGTTTTTGTTTGTTCAGGAGGAGATGTTCACCAACCGTGTGGAGGTGAAGGTGAAGATCCCCGAGGAGCTGAAGCCCTGGCTGGTAGACGACTGGGACCTCATCACCCGACAGAAACAGGTGAAAAATAATAGCACACACAAACCATAACAAGTTCATATGTTGGCTGTATTTTTACATCAGCTAAGGTCACCTCATGACAGTAAAGAAACTGTGTAAATCTTTAGAGTTCATATGGATGTCCTGCTTTACCTAAAAAAAAATACCTAATTAACAACAGTTTTTATACGTAATGGTCATGGAGTGAACCAGGAATGAATCACTGTGTCAGAACCAATATTGATTCTCAACTCTTTTGTCAGGAAATACTTAAATCTCCTTGAAATGCAGATTTATTCCTTATCTCATATTTCTTTAGAAACTAATTTGTTATGCTCCTGAAAGTTGCCTGCACATGGTACAATGTACTTTGAAATCATACCACATTGAAGTGGACAATTAAGCTTGAAAAGGACCCTCAAAGTGAGGGAAACAGTGATGTTTTGTAAATGAAAAGGTTTGGATAAAAACAAGAATTTTCTGTTGCTTGCAGTTGTTTCACCTGCCTGCTAAGAAGAATATAGAGACTGTCCTGGAGGACTATGCAAACTATAAGAAAGCAAAAGGAAACTCGGACAATAAGTAAGAATAAACACTTCCTTCAGTTGATGTGAAACAATGATATCCTGTGATAATCTGCTCGGCGTCCATCTCACTGTGCCAACTGTCACAGTATGTTCATGCATTCATCTCCGCTTTGTGGCATGAATTACAAGCAGTTTAAACACAAAACTGTGCAGTTTACCCAGCATGATGACACTTGCGTACCATTTCTTCAGCTATAATTTGAGATCTAACCTACCACAACTAATGTATTTTCCACATCTTAGTCTACACTGAAAATCATATACACTCTACTGCTGGGCATTTTCTGGTGGCATGCCACATTTTTGCAGATGTGTCGTCTACCAATACCATTTGATTTTATTCATTTCAGTAGATAATGAAAATCAACTTGCTAAGATTGGATAAGCATGCAATGAAAAGCATACTTAGTTTAATCTGAGTTGTGTTTTTGTGCAGAGTCGAAAACAACCAGATCTGAAAGTGTTTGCGAGATGTGCTCGTCTACGAATCAGATAAACATTTTTCTTTCTTGGAGGTTAGCAGGACTCATTTTGTGTGGTTTTATGGGAAAAAAAAGAAATTAAATGAATATATTTTTTCAGTATATCTATGATCACTGCTTTTCAGCACCAGAGTCTCAAATATCCAAATTTCTTTCCTAGCAGGTGAACACACCAGACTGGCTGATTTCAACTGTTTAATCTTCATCACAGCGCAACAATTCAGTTCAAACTTTATTATCATATGTACAGGAAACAGACACACAGTACAATGAAATTCTTTATCTTTAAAACCTCCTGAAATGAAAATTTAACTTTGACATAAATAAACCCAAACATGATGTTATCTTTACTTGATTTCCATCCCAAGCAAGTTTTCAAATCTATACGATCAATGGCTCTTAAAAGCTGCATGTCTCTAGTGATGAAAGCTTTCTCCAGAGTAATACGTGACTTTTCTCGTCTTCGTTCACTTAGGGAGTATGCAGTAAACGAAGTGGTGGCGGGGATTCGGGAGTACTTCAACGTCATGCTGGGTACACAGCTGCTTTACAAGTTCGAGAGGCCGCAGTATGCTGAGGTCCTGGCTGAACACCCAGACATGCCGATGTCTCAAGTTTATGGAGCCCCGCACTTGCTGCGCCTATTTGGTAGGGAACCTATATATACTGCAACAGGCACAGGAGACACAGGTGTGACCGGAGTGACTGAATGGATTGTTTGTGCTTTCAAAAAATTCAGTGTGATTCTTAGAAAATTCTTTTAAGAGTCACATTAAATTGATTCTTAAACAATTCTTCTAATACAGGTACAATACCAAACGTTCCAAACATTCACTGAAATAACTTTTACAAGAGGTTCTGTACTTCAAGCCCCCCTCTAAGTTGAACCAATATCTAGAGGCTTGAAGCACAGAAGCCTGGAGGTACAGAATGTCCACCATTTTGCCCATTGTTAAATAAGCTTAAGAAAATAATTGGAAGATTATTGATAATGAAACTAACTTAGTTTTATGGCTACGCTCCACAGTAGGCAGCATAAATAATACATGTGCACAGCTATTTGCTCTTTTCCATGCATAAATAAACCTCATAGTAATAATCAGGTCAGCTAGTTGTTGTCTCATTTACTATGATACATTTCTCTAACATTATCATTCAGGTTATTGATAATTGCTGAGGTGAAATTGAATATCACACGCTAAGACAACTCATCTTATTTGACTAATGATCTTAATGAACACCTCTGACTTCGCAAATACGCAAGAGTCTTAACAAGTCTCAAGCATAACGCAGCAATAGGACAAAAGAAAGAGTGGTTATTATTTGAGCAGAAACATTTTACGGTATCATATAATGAAATATTGTATAGCTAATTTCCGGTATCTCCCAGTAGTGATAGGACAGTTATGTGAGAATGATGCTTGTCTGAGATGCTTACTATCTGCAACATAATGCATGTTAAAGATTATTTTGAAGTCAGATAGATAGATAGATGGATAGATAGATAGATAGATATGCATGCACTATAATTTGTGCTTCCAAATAAATTGTCTCACACACTTTGTACATTTACACAGTATTACAGAAATTCAGTTCTGAATCTCCTGCAGCCTACAGTCTCCTTCTGCATTGTTCCTCACATAGATTGTTCCCCCAACAGTTCGTATTGGAGCCATGCTGGCCTACACTCCACTGGACGAGAAGAGTCTGGCTTTGCTGCTCAGTTACCTCCAAGATTTCCTCAAGTAAGGTTTAACTCCCACCACACAACCACAGACTCCATAAGACACATAAAACTTTATTGTCATTGTTCTGCTGTGTAAGACAACCACACAATGAAATTACAATGGTACTTCCTGAGTTCAAAACAAAATTAAAAACAATTAACCAAAATTAAAAAGTCAAAAAGAGCAGTACTCTGGGTGAAGTCTGGTGTGCTATTAAACAATAAAATAAATAAAAAATAAACAATTAGCAGCAGCTTACATTTAGCAGCAATACAATAGAGCGTAAACAATGGTTTATTCTCAAATGTCACGCTACATCCACATTCATATTGGTGCAGACAGGCTTGTTGTAAATCCTCAAAGCACACACACACACACACACACACATATTTCTTTTTCTCAGGAATTACACTGCTATTTCATACTGTCAATGAACCAGAAAAACCACATGTAGAAAAGACTTTTGTAGAGATCCTGTGTTAGTTTGGCCTGATTATCGGACTAGAAAAGCTGTGACTAATCCTGTCACAGACATTTTTCTGTAGCTTTATTCATTGTTTGCAAAATACTGGTGATGGCTGTCTGGTTAAAACATCTGTGGACACACTACTGATGAAATACATTGAAAAACATGATAAATGGGGCGTCGCATAGCTCAGTGGGTTACGCAGGCGCCCCATATATAGAGGCTCCAGTCCTCGCTGCAGCTGGCCCCTGGCTCGACTCCCGCATCGGAAGGCCCTTTCCTGCATGGCATTCCCCCTCTCTCGGCCTCCCCATTTCCTGTCTCTCTACTGTCCTGTCCATTAAAGGCACAAAAAGCCCCAAAAAAAAAAAAAAATCTAAAAAAGAAAAACATGATAAATGATTTATTCCTTTTTTTTTAAATAAATTCTTCTACTGAGTTAGACACCATAACCACAATTCTCAGGGTTAGGGTTAGGAATGAAAAAAAAATCATTTCTTTTAGAAGTTGTACATTTATTTAAGTAAACACCTATGGTTTAGCCTTGGGCCTCAATATACTACATAAAAACATTACCCCTCCTTCACCTAGCCTCACTTTAGTAATTTCCCTCATTTTCTACAGGTTGGTTATTCCATATTTAAAAAAAAATATTTTGTTTTAAACCGGCTTTATCTGTCTGTTTTCCAACTGTCCACTCCCCAGTGGATTACTTTGTGTGAGTCCTGCAAACTGTTTCTGAATTTCTTCTCACATCTAATGTTTATCCAGAAAAACCATATTTAAAACCCAACTGGATGAGACTCATGTTGGGATGCTGATTTGAGATGATTGAGGGCTGAGTGATAATCTCCCACTCTTTGAAAGTCTGCTGCTGTGCAAATCTCCTCTGGGGGAGAGGCAGGCAGACAGCCTCTGCTATCTTATCCTAGTATAAAAATCAGTAACCATTTCTGTCTGGCTTCACACTGACAAACAATTTTACGTGTCTTCCAGGTACCTGGTAAAAAATTCATCCACCCTCTTCAGTGCCAGTGACTATGAGGTTGCACCCCCAGAGTACCACCGCAAGGCTGTGTAAGAGCTCTCAGTACACCGTGCTCCTAACAAGGCACGTCATCCCCCTCTCCCAGCCCACATGTAAAATAACCATTACTACCCTTCTGAGTGCAGACTTCGATGAGATTTTTCACTTGAACTGATGCGCTTCTACCACAGTGGTCTCAGGAGCTTGGCAGAGTTGAGTAGACAAAAATTTGAGGAAACCTTTTGTAGCTCACTTTTCTCTCCCTTTGCCTTTTTTCTCTCACTTCTTTGAAAAGACACAAGAAAAAAAGTTTCTGTTGAACAGTGACTGTTTCCACAAGCAGCTCTTTGGTGTTTTTGTGCATTCCATCTGATAGATATTTGTTACTGTTGCATGTCTGTATTTATTAGTGTTCCTTCTGCCACATGAGGTGCAATTTAATGCTGGACCACATGGTCAGCACTCAGCAGTTAATGTTTTTGTATCTGTATCTTGTGTATTTGTATCAATTTGTAAAAAAAAAAAAAAGTTTCTACACGGTCTCTACATTGTTTACTGTGGTCTCTTGGTGGTATCTTCTAAATTATTTAGTGTCATCACTGTTCTTTCAAGATACATTTTGCAATTGCAAAATTTGCAATTTGCATTTTGTTACTCACCTATTCTCATTGAACACATAAGACATCAAAGACTTAGCCCCTAGAATATGATTTAATATTTATCTGAAAAGACAGTGAGCAAAAACATCCATCTTTCATACACGTGTTCAGTTCATGAAAAATAAAAAATTGTGCAAGTGCCACGTGAAGGAGCAGTAATCAAGACAGTTAGCCAGATTAATATGCAAATGATACAACATGCCCACAACCATGTCTTTAACCCTTTATTAAGCAAGAGCAAAAAGTCACAGGGCACTCCTGAGCCCAACACAGGCATTACTGGCAGTTAGTATAGTTAGTATAAAGTAGCAGACTACAAATAACATATATATTAATATATGTATGAATGTTTATAATTATGAAACCCATATCCTAACATAGAGATTCTCTTAAATTCTCCAGTGACATTCTCCAGACCAGTCATTCAGCAGTCATTTGAAAATGTGTATAGGAATATGTAACACTAAAACACAATATCAACTGGCATGATTCAGGCTTCCAGATCCTTTACATAAGTAAAAGTAATAATACCACGCTGATGTTATTTCATTACAATGACAGGCCATGGATTCATAATTTAATAAATTTGATAAATTACTGAAGTAAAAGTACATAAGTATGGGTAGAATGTACTTAAATCAGCATGTGTTAATGTTATATTATTATACATTATATTGTTGGATAACTAATGGTGCTTTCGTGTATAAGTAAAATTTTACTGTTGTAGCTGGTCAAGGTGCTACATTTAACTAGGCCTACTGTTTATGTTTTACATAAGATGATCACATGTTTAGTATGTAAATGTGTGATCTAAAATAATGAGTAGAGGAGTAAAAAGCTCCATGTGTAAAAAATCCATGTGAATGTAATGACATTAACTCAGACAAGATATAAACTTAAATTATTAGATTATTTATGTCTCAAACATGTGCTCTCTGAATTACAGTCCCATTAGTGTCACAATGTCAGTGTGTGTTCGAGCCTGCAGCCTGGACGGACCGGAGAGCAGTGGCAGCTCC
The DNA here is from genome assembly GCF_002260705.1 of Seriola dumerili. Lineage (NCBI taxonomy): Eukaryota > Metazoa > Chordata > Actinopteri > Carangiformes > Carangidae > Seriola > Seriola dumerili. The sequence goes on from NW_019175704.1 coordinate 753,152, forward strand.
ATGGTAGCTCCATGGTAACTCCATAGTAACACTGTTGCCATGGAGTCATAGACAAAGACAGAGACACATTTAACGGCCAGTAGCATTTGGTTAAATATTTCCTCAAAATAAACAATGCCACACAATAGAAGACAGTAGGAGACTGAGGGCTGTTAGAAACAAAAACAATATCCAGTTTATTGATAGACCCAGACATTTGATAGTGATTTAATCAGGTTAAATGTCTGTTAACTAACAGTCAGTCAATAGTGAGTTTGTATACAAACTTACTATAGTTTACTATAGTAAACTTATATTCCAACCCATGTTAAATTCAACACATTTATTGTATCCATTATGTCAGTTTATGTACTTATGTATTTTTTGAGTGATTAACTGTTTGCTTTATGCAGTGGTTGAAGAAATGCTATTTTTTTTTTATTGAAGTTAAAGTAGCAATATAGAAATACTCTGTTACTAGTACAAAAGTATTAGCATCAAAACATACACCAAAAGTCAAAATATATGGAGTATGAACCATTTCAGAATAATATATATTATTGGGTTATAATTATTTGTGCATTATTGTGTACGTAACTTTAATGATGTAACTGGTAAAGGTGGGGTGTAGTAGAGTAAAAACATTTCCTTCTGAAATGTAGTGAAGTAGAAGTATAAAGTGGCAGAGAATGAAAATAATCAAGTAAAGGTACCTTTAAAATTGTAGTAAGTAACTTTCCACTAATGGTGTTATGTGAGGAGAAAGTTCATTAGACCACAAGAGGGCAGCTTTTTCCCCCCAAAAAAACTACATCCACCTGTTTTAAGATACTTTCCTGTTGATTTGTATTTGAAATTTTTGCCATTGTACGCCCTATTGGGTGAAAAGTTTAACTCATATATTTATATTAACATCGCAGAAGGACTCAAAGCATAAAACAAATATTAGTAAAATGAGAACAAGGTACAGCGTGGGTTTCCCATGTGGGTCAGGATATTACCAGTAGCAGAATATTTTTTCCTAGCATGGTATTACATACCTTGACTTAATGTTTCTGTGTTGAACAGAAAGTCATTATAATACTGAGTCAATGAGAAATTCTAAACTCTGACCTATTAGGATTTGTTTGCTCCTTTGAATGTCCCTGTTAAACAGTGGTAGAATAAGTACTCGGATCTTTTACTTAACAAAAGTAGAAGTACTCGTTATGCAAAATGACCCATTTTAGAATAACGTATATTGTTGGATTATTACCATTGATGCATTAATGATTTTACCTACTTGATATACTGCTGGATATCTCAGGGACCAAAAAAGTTTTATCTTTACCTACAGTTATACATCATACATTTTTGTTGATTATATTTTATATTATTAAGATGAAAAAATGTAGTGGAATTTAGTGGTAATTTAGGTAGATATCAAGATAATCTCATTACAGGTGTTAATTCCATGTAAAGGGCAGTTGGATAAATAGTTCGTATTGAAATATTTACTGTAAATAACAGGTAGTGGGTGTTCTTTCTCCAGGTTGTTTGTAGATTTACATTCACTTTTTCCAGGTGTTTCAGTCTTCAGGTAAGACTGACGTCATGCCAGGTTTTCCTGCTCTGTCCCAGGATGTCTCAAACTTTGCTCTACGACGCTTTACTAGGAAGTCCCGCCCCCAGCGTTCGTAATTGGCTTATAGGAAAAGCACAGCGCGCATATTCTAGCTTGATTGGCTCAATAGGTTTTCAATCAAACCGCGATCAGAGTTTGCGGTTAGACGTCAGGTGAAACTCGCTCCGTGAGGAAAAGGGGACAGATGAAAGTTTCTTCGTTTGAACTTTCTGGAAAGTTTTTTGCACTATTTATAAACGTATTCACCTAAGGAAACCTTTGACACCAGGAACCATCACGTTACAAGATGAAGAGCCTAAAGTATCGATTGAAAAAACACGAAGTTACCATCACAGTAAGTTGAATACTGTTGTTTTCTTCTGTATGCGCTTAGTTTTGCTAATATCTCCGTCTCCTACCGTTGAATTAGCTGTGAATTGACAAACGTTGCTAATGCCAGACGTTGTGTTTTAACAACGCGGGGGGGTTATTGTTTGTAACCTGACCCCCCCTCCCCGTCCTCAACAACCACATTAACCGCGGGCATGTTCCCACGGTGGCTCCGGTCTGGTTGGAAAATACACCGCCAGCAAGTTTAGGCACCTGCACCTCTGGTGGATGTGGCCTGGCAGTTTTCTTCCACTGCCTGCATTCATATTCAGGTTTTATGACCTGGCCTAAATCTGTAGCAGCTGACTGTGTTGTTGTTATTCACAAAGCGCGGCGGGGAACAGAGCTCCGCAAATCAGTGCACCAAAGTGCAGTTTGTTTCGGTGGTTATCAGCGAGGGCGCTCATGGTCTCTGAAAACGCTGTGGGGCTTTTTCGATCGAGGGTTCTTTTGTGTCCTGCCAAGACTCTGGGAATAACCTCACGACACTTAAAAGCTGATTCAGTTTCAAAGTTTGACACCAACAGATATGAGATGTTCTGTCTCCTACAGGCAGCGATGGCATGTAACTAAATACATTTGCTTAAGTACAAATTTGACTTACTTATTCTAAGTATTTCCATTTTTTGCTATTTTATATTTTTACTCCCCTACATTTGAGAGGGAACTATTGTACTTCACTGCACTACAGCTTTAGTAATTATTTACATTGCAAATTTAAGATGTTTGCGTATCAAACATATGAAGTGCTCAGAATGTATAATGCTTTGCTGAAAGGGAAACTACCGAACAGTATATACAAGTAGAGCTGCAATAATTAATTGATAAACTAATTAGTTGAATGACAGAAAATTAATTGGAAACTAGCCCCTAAGTTGAAAGTTGAATCACTTTTGAGGCTGTTGAATTGTGCTGTGTTATACTGAGAAGTGTTTCTAATATTACGTCGACCACATTTATATCAGTATGGGTTGATAAAATATGAGAAACATTTCTTAATAAAACACAACAGTAGCCCAAGATGGTTTCTTCATATTTGTTGTTTTATCCGACCATCAGTGCAAAACCTGAGGTTTATGATCATATATTACAAAGAAAACCAGCAAATTCTCTCATTTGCTGATTGAGTTTCTGCTGCTCCACTAATCATCAGATTAACTAATTGTTTCAGCTCTTCCACAAACTACAGCTTTAAAAATGACTACAAACACCTCAAAACCTCTCTGTTAACAAGAACTGGACATTATAATCTACCATGAAAGTCAGATTTACTGCAGGGCTGTTGTATTAGACGTCAATAGTTTTAGCTAGGTGTGCCTCATAAACTGATAACTGAGTGTCAATCCTTATCTAAAAGAAATGTGGTAATTCTAAAGCAAAATACAGAAGGCTTATGTAAAAATATTACAGTGAAACCTCCCGTTTACACAGAATTTGTTGCAATTAGCCACCGAGGCTCCATAGCACCATGGATACACCGCAAGTCCTTCCAGGAATGTTGCTGCGATTCTCTTCTCGGGTTGAGTCTGCATGTGATACAGTCAAGAATGAACACAATGAATAACACTGCATAATTAGTTGTGCATAGAATATCTATTAGTTCTATGCTTTTCAGCTAACTTTAGTGACCCCATCTGAGGCTATAGCGTGGTATTAATTCTTCAGAATCCAGCTGTAACCTGTGAACTTTTCTTGATAGACAGTCATTACAATTCTTCACAGTTCAACATGCAGTGGGTGTTTGGCAATGCACCCTGTGTTCAGCTCCTAGGAGTTGCCATGAGAAAGACACAAAGCCAGAGGAGCTCTGTGTGTTAAACTATCTGGCCCTTTTTAGGGAAGGGGGAAAAAAGCCTTTCAGGAATGAAATGGTATTATATCCACACTGATAACTGTCTCACTCTTTCAGACAGAAGCAGCCATTTAAAATTCAGTCAGAAAAGCTTGTTTTGGCCTGCAGCATTTTCTGTACCATTTGTTTAAAAACACCTCTCGAAAAGCTCCGGGTAAGCTGTTTTGAGGAAACAGGCCTGACATTTACACAGGTCTGAGTGATTATTTCAGAACCTGTCCACTGCATTCCTCTGTGCAAAGCAAAAATTGAGAGATAGCAAAACCCTTACAGACATCACTATAAGTATAAGCTCCCTGAAAATGTATTTAAAGACATACTGAACCTTTGTTCTGATTTGTGTACTGCCAAAGGTAAAAGCATAGTTATCATATCATATCATATCATATCATATCATATCATATCATATCATATCATATCATATCATATCAGACCATCACTGCCAGATCCACTTTAATCCTGAACCCTTTGAAGTTCATAAAACATAAATAAATCATATCTGTCAACAAGGAATTAGATGGACAGCATCAAGCCTTAATTTAATGTTTTAGGTGCATGCTTCCCTCATTGCTACACAATGCTCGGGAGGTGAACTCACTCACTCTTTCCTAGTGTGGTGACTAATAATTAAGAAAAGCACTTCAACATTCTCAGAGTGGGAGAGGCAAGGGGAAATTCAAAGGGAACTTGCTTTTAGTGTGTGAATAACAAAGAGTGACTGAATTCGGGCCAGAAAAGACAAATCAGTTGAGGAAACAGTATCTTCTTCCACTCCTTGCACAGTGTAAATTACAACTGTTCTGGAATCTGCTTTTAGTGTGTTTTTCAACAAAAGGGCCATAAACTTCCACTTCAGACTTTTGTTGTTGTTTTGCTTGCTTTAGTTTTGTTGTAATATCTCATTATTCTCCAAGCAAGTTATGCCTATCAAGTATTTACAAGAACTGGTTTCAGCCAAGGAATTCTAACTATGGTGCCAACCACTTAAAGTAGCTGGAAAACAAAGCTCAAGTTATTGACCAGGATTCAAAATGCCAACACATTCCTTTAATACCAGCTGTAGATTCAAGGCAGGATGAGGTCTGCAGGTTTGGCTCAGGTTTGTACCAGGCAAGGCTCCAGTTTCCTTTGCTCTTTAGTGTAGGAGACCTTTTCTGTTGTGTGATTAATTACAAGGCTTCTCTTGACAAGTATTGTCATGTATAATTGCCATAATCTCGCACTGCAAAAAAGACATGTAGTCATGATATTTTTAGGTTTGACGGAGAAAAAAGTATGTCTAGGGTTGCAACTAATGATTTTTTTAATCATCATGTAACCCGATTATTATTTTCTTGATCAATCAATCAATCACTTCAAATGTCCATCTTCGGATATCTTGTTTTGTCCGACCAACACTCCAAAGATTGTCAGTTTATAATGAAATAAAATGGAGAATGGCAGCAATATCTCACATTAGAGAAGCTGCCACCGGAGAATGTTTGCAATTCTTTTAAAATGACTCACAGTGATCAATCAATCATAGAAATAGTTGCCAATTAATTTTTCTGTCGATCGATTAATCATTGTAGCTGCTAAGATGACAGCAGAAGATTATTCATTCTTCCTTAGCTGTAAAATGCACAAATCATTCTTAGTTTTTGATCATTTTTGTCACAGATTTTGGCAGTAAATTAAAATAACCTAATCATTCTATTGCTGAAAATAAAATTGGATTATGACAAGTTGATTCTTATCAACATAAAAACAAGTAGAAAACAAAGTGAAAGAAAATGTCATTTCCATTTCCAAAGTAAACATATTGAAAATGTTTCAGCCTCAGCAAAAATGGGAAGATATTCAGAAAAGTATCTACACAGACAGGAGCAGAGAGAAAGACTGGATTTCCTGATTAATTCTGAGATTAGTCTCAGCTGTGACACACAGTCACTGGTAGGGCTGAAAAATCATATTGTACATATTGATTATTTCGACATTAGCGAATTGGATATTGCACTTGACCATATTTCAATTTTCATATTATTTCAATGAATTGTTCATCCCTAACCACTGCTTGTTAAACTGTCAGTTGCGGAACTGGGCTGACGCTAAAACTACTGTTGCACAGATGAGCTGGTTCATATTGTCTCAACGAGGGAGATGACGGAGAAAAAAGTCTTACGTGTCCAACGTGTATCTGTCATCATTGATTCTGCAGCCTACGTGAAATTAGGTATTTCTGTGGCAGATTCATCCATGTCCTTGTAAGACCACAGGGAGAAAAGGAAAACTGTCTGGCTCAGTAGGGGCATTTCACAGTTCTTTTGTCATTTTCAAGATCCAACTCCCAAGAGCCTTTGATTACATTATGCTCACTGGAACATGAACGGGCCAATCTGTCATTAAATGTTATGTATGGGTTCCTTGTGGTGTATTGATTTGTTGTGTTTGTGTATATTGTGGTGGTGGTCATTTTTTTTGTTATATAACACTGATTTACATGAAGTTAGGCCATGGTCTGGAACACGTGATGCATTCTTGGAGTGTTTGCAGCTCCAAAAAGGTTTGAAAGGATTTCTCAACATTGCAAGATAGTGGCCTACTTGAATAAGATAAAAAAAAATAAAAAATAAAAACATAGTGTGGCTGTATGTATGAAAAGAGCAGTGCTCATGCTTCTGTTGGACATTGACACATTATAGATAAGCTGTGACTGTCTCTGGCACATGTAATGCTGCCAGGCCATAACACAGCTGTGCTCAGTGGATGTTCAGGATAACACTCTTAAGCATTGTCTGCTTAGCTGTGATACTCTCTTCTCATATGGTGCAAAGTGTTGTAAGCAACACCCCTACTATCTGTTCTTGTCTGATTTAGAGGCTCAAAGGGCAGAGAGTGTTGAATGTTGATTGCTGTACAGATTTTTAAGCCCCTTGAGGCAACTTTGTGATTTGTGATATTGAGCTACATAAATAAAATTTACTTGACTTGACATTTGGGGCTCGGCTTGTTTGTGGTCTTAGTGAAAGTTTCATGTAGGGTTTGGTCTGTGCTCAGTGGGCAGACTTGTCTGGGTTATGGTTGATGTGTGGGGTGGATTCCAGGTAATTCCAGATTGTCTTATTTAAACTTTGTTTGATCTTGGCAGGCTGCTGTGGCAAATGTTAGCCACAGGTACAAGTACATTCAGGAGTCTGTTTTTAGATATGGAGGATGTGAAACAGCGTCTGAGACTGAGACATCTGGAGAGCTGTGTGCAGTCACCCAGGATAAGCAATCTGCTGGATGGTCGGTAAATCCCACTAGACTGTATGGCTGCCTGCTGCCTGCTTGTTTTCTGTGTCTACGTGTTGAACACAAAAGATATGACATCTGGATGTGGGGGATTTAGAGTTGTTTAAAAGCATCTTGGATGGAGCTGACAGCTGGGAAAGGAAAGTTAACGCATTTCCTTACTTCAGCTACTCGTAATTAGTAAGGTAATGTTATTACTTTTTCAATTAGTATTTTCCATCCATCCATCCATTAGCTGTACCACTTATCCTTTGAGGAGCGCCGGGGGCGCTGGAGCCAATCCAATGAGTAGTGTGTGAGTAATTGAATACAGTTTTCAAGCAACTTGCCCAACCCTGCACAGGCCATGCGTTATACACCTTCCCGCCAGTTTCCTGCTGTTCCAACTGTTGATTGACAGTTGTTGGCAGTAACGTGCAAAGAAACATTGCAATGCGCCCGTAAGGCAGTTAAGAAGCCTTCAAGCCTTTGCAAAGACTTTGAGACACTAAATGCAGTCAACACATTTGTCTGTAGTGTGTTGTGCGAAACCATGATTGTAAATAGAACTTTGTCTCTTTAGAAAAACCCAAGAGTAAGTTCTTTTTCCCATAACACGTAGTGATATTTGTTTGTCATATTGGCAAATAGGGGTGAAATCTGACAATATATACTGAGAGACTGTATAAATTTTTCTACCATCTGTTTTTACCACCTGCGACAGCGTTGCCGGTATTGTTTCACCTTTCATCTGTGCAGCAATCCCTGTGGCACATCAGATGGCTTCTGTATTGTAGTGTGTGTTTGTTGTATTGAATTGCATATTTGTATTTATTGGTCGACCTTATCTATACGTTAAATGCTCGAAAATCATGAACTTTATCATCACAAACTACAATGGAGTTTGTCACTCTTGTCGAGCTTTGTCACTTCATTCCTTCCCTCATTTTAGAGACTAAATATCTTTGGGTTTTGTAGTGCTGAGCCTACAAAACAAACATTTGAAGATTAAGGACATTTCTGATTGTTTTCTGGAATTTTAAAGACTAGAATAAGAAGAATTTATTGATTAATCAAAAAAAATAACTGGCAGATTAATTGATGATGAAAATCATCATCAGTTGCAGCCCTAATTAGATTCACAACCATAAAACTAATGTTACTAATAACACACAATAATACAATAAGACATATTGTGCTAAATTTGTCTATAACTGATGCTCATCGCTTAAGTTACTGCCTTCAAGAAGTAGCTTCTCCCAAGAGTTTTGGATATTACTTTCCACGGGTTGACTTCTACCTGCATCTGTAAAGTGTCCATGTCCACACTACCGTTGGTAAATTAGTGCTCAGGTTGTGCCACCTGTATATTTCATGGTGCTGAGCGATGCTTTATTCAACAAATTGCTGTAGCTCCATGTTTGTTTTTGAAAAAATCAAACTGACATCTAATTCGAATCAAAGTGACAATCCATATCCATATACCATGTTACCATATTGAACACCAACACAAAGGCTGATTATTAACGCAAGTTGTTTGGTTTGGAGAGCATTCATCAGTGACAGTTTGAACACTCAACTAATGAGACGCAGCCCTTACGCAGAGGTACAGCATAGTGTAATGAAAGGGGTCAATCAAGGATAAAGCATTTATTCAGGTATTTGCTGCCTCACCAGTATAGCCAGTCTTGCTTTCACCTGCTTATTATATTACTTACTATAACAAAAGGAGGGTCGGGATGGGTGAAGGGAGAAGAGAGCATGATGGCCCCAAGCCTTTGGCCATGATCACTGAGCTGCTGTTTTAGTTGTGCCTCTGTATTTAGAGATAAGATTATGAAGTTTATAAAAATAAACATAAGCCTGATGTGGGAACTTGTATGTTTTGAAGCCGCCTGAACCCCCAGAGGGATTGTTCTCAAGCTGCTGAGCAGCCTCTAAGGCCATGAGTACCTACTGAATGTTATCAAGTAAAAGCCTACTCCAGCAGGTTTTTGGTTTATTATATTACAGCTATAAGCAATACATGTGACTCACAGCCTTAATGACAACAGGATTCTATCTGTATCAGAAATTACAGTTGATTTTGCTTCTGCTCAGAGGTCATTAGGCCTCACATTAATATCAGTCTATTTGTGACAGGCTTGTGTCATTATTTCTACCTCCACATGGTGCATCATCACCTCTCTAAAGGCTGTTTTGTCCTTCACTGGAATGTTTTTAGCGCTAAAGATTTTGGATTTGTAGTTCCCTTTCATTTTTGAGGGGAGTTTACCGTTTGGCTGCATATTTTTCTGCTTCTTTGTCCTCCTGATCACACCCAGTCTTTCTTCTGTTGTCTCCCCCAATAGGCATGCGCCTTAAGGATAAAATGTGAGAGCCTTCCTCCCATCATAGTGGTGTTATTTTACAAAATAGAGAGCAGGGCTGGGTGATGTTGATGATGGCATAGGAGGATAGGGGAGCCAGATGCAGTTGGAATGTATTGTTGGGAAGTTGAAACGACTCTGATTTCAAGGTTGTTTTTTTAACAAAAGGAGGGTCGGGATGGGTGAAGGGAGAAGAGAGCATGATGGCCCCAAGCCTTTGGCCATGATCACTGAGCTGCTGTTTTAGTTGTGCCTCTGTATTTAGAGATAAGATTATGAAGTTGATGAAATACTCTATAGAACTTTAACAAAAATTTGTTCTCTCAGCATAGAAGAATAATGACATTAATGTCATGTTGTAAAAGAGAAATTTGTGTTTTGTTGAAAGTTACCTTCTTTTAGATGCCACCAAAAGCTTTCTCTGTCTAGAACTGTCTCTTAATTGATCCTGATTTCAATTTTATAAAAACTGGGAATTCATTAGAAAACATGCTTTTGTATTTGACTGACCGATTCTTTATGAGGTGACATTTAGACTTACTGTGCTTCCATGTGCAATGCTTGGTTTTACATTATTTCATAATCTTATTTACAAACTCTGTGCACACTTTGCCACTTACAGAATGAGTGGCGATGTTATTTATTTTGCCTGTAGATGTGTACTACTATCACAACTATTAGCCTGCTCTCATCTTATAAACCCTAACAAGCCACAAACCTTAAATCAAACCCATCAACCAAGTGGATGTTCTAATACAGCAAGTTGAAAAGTCTGTTTTAATGTGTCCCTTGTAGCTACACTTGTTGCAATATTAATAAAACAGGGTTTAAACTATGTATTTAAGAAAGTTACAAACATAGAGCTTACAGTATTCATGAAGAAAAAATTTCATGCAAGAGAGATGGAGTGCTTCTAACATGACAAAATATTTCCAGCAGCATGTCGCAAGGCCCGGAGTTCGAACCCAGAACCTTTTTGCTGTGATGCAACAGTGCTCAACAGTGCTAACCACTGCTCCACCATGCCGCCCCATATTGCTCCAGAATCTGCATATTTTTTCTTTGCCAGCCAGGAGCTGCTGGTAATGAATACAATTTTGGCTTTGTTTCTTCAGTTGTTTGTACCAAGAATCCAAACCAGGATGCCGGGAAACCTTGCCAAATCTGAAATCAAATGTAACGGACAGCCAACTACCACAAACCATTATGAAAACAAATGATTTAGTTTCATCTCCCACCTGCCTGCTATCACACACTGAGGCTTTTAAATCTTGTGCACCACTGCAGCTCTTTGGAGAGTTGTGTAATGGTCTAGTGCTGTGGTTTCAAATCGAGGAATATACATGACTGGGTTGCAGTTTTACTATACTGTAAATCCTGTTAAGCTGTAAGTTCAGTAGTAAGTAAAGTAAAGGATATCCAGTATATTCTATCAGCAAGTAGATCCAGTTGTTGTGTCTGTGATGAAGAGACAGAGATTCACAGAAAACTTCATCTTTGTGCGATGTTTTTAAATTTAGAATTACTTTCTAAACATGGATATTGTCACTTTGCCAGTGGCAACAATAGAAGTGATTGCTTCGTGCTACATCTAAGATTCCTTTCACATAATCAGAGAAATGGCATCTAAACTAAATATCTGCTGAAGCAGAATCACCGTTTTCAAAACTGCTATGTTACAAAAAGATGAGAAGTTTGTTGATTTATAATAATAAACATAAGCCTGATGTGGGAACTTGTATGTTTTGAAGCCGCCTGAACCCCCAGAGGGATTGTTCTCAAGCTGCTGAGCAGCCTTTAAGGCCATGAGTACCTACTGAACGTTATCAAGTAAAAGCCTATTCCAGCAGGTTTTTGGCTTCAACATGGAGACACCCAGCAGGCGTTCTTACCCCTCTGCTAGTGGGGGTGAGAATGTTTGGGATTTGAAAAATCCTCTTTTCCTTCCTCCTCTCCTCCCTCATTTTCAAAGTATGCGTTTTGTTTGTTTTTTGGGGTTTGAGTTGGTATGGGCTGAATGTTTCATTTGAGTTAAACCTAGGTCAGACTACGAGGCTGTTCACATCTCCTCTGACAAACAACTGTCAGACTAAATTACTGGTCTATTTGCTGCTCTGTCAGGAAGATGTTCATGCTCTACAATGGAGCAAAGACTGCTGTCACACAAATACAAGGGATCTCATTCAAAACATTTAACCATTCATCCAAACAGGGAACTGTACAGTTAGAGGATTGTTGTGTTGTTTCTTACTTCATGGCACAGACGCTAAAAAGTTCATTTCTTAAGTGACACAACAGAATAATTGCCATAATTTCTATCCCTGTGTATCTGTACATCTGTAGAAATAAAGGTTTAATCTTTGTCTTCAGATGAGCTTTTGAATTGTATGACAGAAATGACAGCTGTCAGCTTAAGTAAACTAATAAACAAAACACTTGAGGTAAATGGAAACCAAACTACTGTCCTGTAACTGCTCAAATAGTAAATGGTATGCTCTGCAATTAGGAAGATAAAGATATTCACGTTTTCTAATATATGAAACAAAAAATATCAAAACAAACACATTAAGAATTAAAAAATGACTAAAGCAATTATTTGATGATGAAAATAGTTACTGATTAGTCTTTAGAAAAAGTGGGAATTTGCCAGATGGTGAGTCTGCAAAGTCATTAGGATATCATGAACACCTATATCAGATTTCATGGCAGTCTGTCCAGTACATGTCGATATTTTCAATATTTTTCTTTGGCCAAATGATCAACCAAGATTTCCATTCTCATTTGCATTTTTGTTTATTTTATCTGCATTTTTTTTTTCTTTTTTGCTTAAACAGTAGTTTTTACAGATTTGTTCACATAGACAATTTATTTTTATTCACTGTAGGAGGCAAACCATCAGACAGGATCAGCAGAAGTTTGTTTTAGGCTGGATGTTGTGTTGGCTGTATAGTAGGTGCTAGCGTGACGGTCTGTGTTTTTAGGATTATCGTCTGGCTCCATGGGGGCAGCCATGAGGTCATCTCAGCAGTGTTACCCGTCTGTGTTCCCATGCTGCTCCAGCACAGACGGGTAACACTGCTCACTCTGTTAAATAACCAACAGGGTACACAAGTGTGTGTCGTGGCAATGTGCATATGTCTTTTTGTTTGTATCGTGTTCGTTTGTCATGTGTGAGTTAGGGGAGTCATGCATTTGGCCGGACAGTGTGTAATGTGAACTGTATGTGTGTGTGTTGGGTTAGTGATCGAGAGATTACCAATGTTGGGGGAGGTTGGCATGTGAGGGGGGGGCTGAGCTTACTTTGACTTACTTTGGGTGGGCTGCAGCTGGCACACACTCTCGCACACTCACACACATATGTCAGGCATGCTGAGCAACAGGAGCACAAAGATTCTGCTGATGAGGGACAAACTGCTGTGAAATGGCTCAGACTAAGCCTCATCAAGCTGTGCTCCGTGTGGGTTTGTATGTGTCTGTCTTTCTGCAGATTAGACAAGTGTCTCTTCTTTACCAGAAAAATGAACCAGGACAATTTTCATAGTTTTTGCAAAAGTCACGGTGCCCTTTGTTGTACAAAAAAGACGTAGTGAGAAAGAAAGTGGTGGAGCCAATTAGCGCCTTGTTTTCAGCACCACTGCTGACTTTAGTGTAGTCAGCAGGCTAAAGGTTATCACCAGACAAATGTTATTTGGCGTTTCTCAGTCTTTTTATTATTTTAAGATTTTATGATAACATTGCTTGAAAATTTGTGCTGTGAGTATTTTAGAGTTGTATAACCCACATGTCTCTCTACTGAGTTCACATTTGCAAAATACAAGTTAATCATAATGATAATAACTTCATTTATATTGCACTTTTATAAACAAAGTTTACAAAGTGCTTTGCCAACAAAGCAAAAGCAATAACAGTCAACACTTATGAGGCAATATAACAACAATATAACAACAGAAACCTGGACAGTAAGGTCAGACAAGAGCAGGACAGAAATGAGGACAAGTTAAAGACAAAAGACATACCATATACTTCAGTAGAGAGTAGATACAATAAAAACAATAAAAAGATGACATCACATTAAAGGAAGTCTATAAAGATGTGTTTTAAAAGAAGTCACTGATTCTGCCAGCCCTATCTCCTCCAGCAGGTCATTCCAAAGCCGAGGGGCACCTTTAAATTTAAACCTCAACTTTGGAACGGCCAGAACAGCCACACCCAAGGATCTAAGGCTGCAAGCTAGCTCGTGTGGGGTTAACATTTCTGTTACATTAAAAGTGATCAGTAAAAAGCCAATGAAGAGAAGAAAGGATTTGGATGATGGGATGATGGGATGAATCGTAGCTGCTGCATTGCACAAGTAGTTGGAGGTGGGAGAGTGACTTTTGGTTTATCTCATGCATAGACCTGCACACTACTGCATGATGTGAAAAGGAAAGCAAAATACTGGTTACTGGATAGTGGGTTACTCATTACTCAGCATTGTTGACTAAAAAAGTGTTTGCTTGTGTCAAAGTGTTGTGCAAAAGATGAACCCTACTCTTGTGTGCATTTTGTGCTTCCTCATGCCAGAGTAAAAAATACATTCAGAATTACGCCCCTAGTTTTCATTAAGCCATCTTTGTTTTCATTTATGAATGTTTTATTGCAAATACTGTATATGGAAAGTAGGTGTCTTCATCATGGCTGCCTTGGCTTTGTGTAGTGTGTGGGTTGACTGTGTTCTTGTTGCTGATTAGAAAGTGGGAGATGTGACTGTCAGCCTGCTGTTTTTTCTAAAGGTCTGCAAACTGTATGTTGCAGGCATTTTGAGATGTGGAAGGAGGCTGTTGTAGTAAATTTTCACTAAAATATACTATGCATTATAAATATACTGAATGTTAAACTTATATAATCCAATGGAATAGCTATACTCACAACTGAGGTTAGATTTGTATGTGAACCAGCTTTTACTGAAGTAAGATTGTTACAGAATGGAACCTGGAAGGAATAAAGTTTTAAAAAATGGTCTGAAGGCCCTGGGAGCAATGGTGTTGGAGTAGCAGCCGTAGCGAGGCCCAGATTGAGGATAGACGAGGGCCTTAGGTTTAGGGTGGTGGAGGAGCTCTTGGATGCCTGGTCCTACTACATGCCTTGGCACAGGGGCTGGACATCATTGCTCCCAAGGCAGTGATAGGTTCACTTTAGAAAATAGCTGGAGAACACACCTAAGAAAGAACTATATATGATTGTGCACAGGCTTTCTGTCTTCAGTTCGGATCCGGATCTGATCTCACTTTTATTCTTGTGAAAGAGTAAATTCTATTGCATTGGACTCTGATCATCTCCAGTGACTTCTTTTTTAATCTTTTTGACTCCAGTAAAAGTATAGTTTTCTAGAAAGTTAAGTGTCGGTGAAGAGGTCTAGACTTTGTCTCTGGCCCGGACCTTTTTTCCTCCAACAAGGCTTTTAAGAATAGGTGCAGCATTTGACTTGTTGAAGGGGCAAGTTACTACCTGCTCTAGCTATCAGCACTCTATCTTACACCATGGGAGTCAAATGTTTTCAGAAATTGGATTGCTTTCCTAAAATGTCTAGAGCAGCTCAAATGTCATTTTCTACACTTAAATTCCTTTTTTCTGTTTACATTACATACATTTATTTCTTCATATAGTTTTAATTTGCTCATCAGAGGTGATTATATTTAATTATTATTTATTTTATATTTATGTATTGAATGTTGATATTTCAGTGTGTTGCACAACTGGTGACAAACTTTATTATAGTGGCTATGGAAATTGTATAACCTCTGACTAAAGTGCTTTGTTACCACAGAGCAAATAAAAATTGAGCAAACATTCTTTAATACATTCCATAAGACAAAAAAAATAGCACGTTTTTATGAAGTCTAGTCCATTTGACCAACCCCCCAGTGGCATTCCTTGCCCTGCCTGTGTGTGTGATGACTTGTAGGTTCTGGCCAAACAAGCATCATCACTAGTATTTGTGCCCAAGTAGCAGCATGCCCCAAGAGTTCCTCACTTAACCAAATATGGGCATGAAAGACAAAACACTCCCGTGGTGTTTTCCCTAATATTGCCTCGTCATTTTCCTGAGGTGAGACCGAAACAACAGCCTTCATTCTTCCCCTGAGCCATATTTCATTCAAGTATCACCGTCACATGTATAACCTCGGGTGGTAGAAACAACAGTTTTTCTGTCTGTGCCTTTGCTTCCCCTCCTCTAGCACGTATTCCATTATTTTTTCATAATTTTTTTCTTTGTCAATGGTGTATTTCCTAAAATGTGATAAGAAAATCAGTACCTTGTTAATTTACTGTGATGTTTTTGCATTTGAGACTTAAATAGTTCCTTGTGATTGGAAATTATTTCATAGCCCCACGGCTCTTTGTCTACCCTGTTCTTTTCTTTTATCTCCACATCATCAGAGCAGCTGAAATAATATCAGCCATACCAGCAGTCATCCACAGACAAAACCATAACCCTGCTTGTTTTTAATTGTCCTGCTGGGGGACATTGTTATTTCAGTGATGGCTATTAAAATGTGGCAGCTAAGCCACTGACTGGAATGTTATATTTCAACTTCACACAGAAGTTACAGAACTGGAGCTTTCATAATAATAATTCCAAGATCTTTTGCTCAAAATTGTTTTGAAATTGATTTATTTCTTCTAAGATGGTACCAGAATTTCTGTTATCAGTACATGTGAAAGATTATGTGAAATATTCAGTTGTTTTTTGTTTGAATTAAAAAAAACGCAGCTTGAATGCGCATTCAGTAGTAGCAGTGCTTTGAGGTAAATGCCGTTAACATGGTCACAGTAACGGGTCTAATTTTTGTGATGTTCACCATCTTAGTTTTTTGTGTTAGCTTGCTTACATTTGCTGACTACCACTAAACACAAAGTGCAGTTGTGGCTGCACTTTGACCTGATGATGGCACTAGAGGAAAAGTCAGTGAATCACCAGAGTTGCCACATTTCATTCTCAGGACACTGGATATCAAACAAACAAACCAGCATCCAATAGATATTCTACTAAAAACAAAAATGTCAACCTTATGACGGCCCTAGAGGAAAAGTCAGTGGTCACCAAAGTCATTAGGTTTCATCGTCTGGTATCCAAATTTTGTGCCAAATCATCAAGTAGATATTTTAGTCCTTACAAAGACCGAAATCTCCAGAGCCATGCAACAACATGGCTAAACATGGAAGGACAGAGTTTATTTTGGTTTCTTAATTTAAGAAGCATCTTACTGACTTTCCTTCAGTGTCCTCTTGTATTATTGTTTCTTAATAAAAGTATTCATAACAGCACATATCGGAGAATATATGCGCCGATACCGACATATCTGTGATAGGCCAATATCGACCGATAAATCGGCTCTACTTGTTTCCACTACATAGAGCAATAGATTACAGGCTCTCATCATTTAAATGGATTCTAATGTTAATATTCTGAAATTCTTCTTGTGAGTTGTATTTTCATATCCTCTCAGCGAATTCCTTCTAATAATTTTTAACTTAATGATTCTGTTTTCAGAAATACGTGTGCACTTACTAACCGTGCTTATAGAATAATTGCAGTGTTTCCCGTGGAGCCCCCTTTGAAGACACATTGTTTTTTTTCTCTTTTGAGATAAAACTATTCTTTTTAGCAATTTCACACAATTCTCAAATAACCTTTAAAGGTCTGATAAACACATTAGGGATACATTATGATCCTGCAAATCCATGTGGGACAAAGGCAGTAAATAAAGGAAGAATTGCAGTCAGAAATATTCAACAATAGACATTAGATTTGCAGATATCAATGACTGTAGTGGACTGGTTGGACCTATGTTTCATAAATGACATCATAGTCTTTCTAGAACTTTCAGAAACTATATTCCTGTTTTTCATCATCCTGTGGAGAGTGTTTACTGGGGAGTTGGCAGGGGCAAAGGTCAAAGTGTTTTGGCAACTGGAAGACTGATATCCTGCCCTGGCAGCGGGTGTCGGAAGTAGAAGAAAATAGCAAGGGCAAGCTTTGCCCTCTGGGTCATAACTCATCTAAAATGGTGTGACCCAGCTGCTGGACTGACTAGTCTCTCTTTTGGATCAATGGGCAGCACAAGTGAGGATATCTTGAGAGGGTCAACTGGAAACTCCTTGTAATCCACTTTAACACATTTTATTGTGTTTTCAACAGGCTCAGGCTTAGCCCAGCCATCAGCACTGACCTATGTTATCAGTTTTTTATCCGTTTTTAAGGGCAGCCTGCTCTAGGCAGATATACACTGCATTTTTTTCCCCATTTTCTTAGAAATCAACCTCACTGTGCTCTGAGCGATATTCAGTGCCTTAGAAATGTTCTTGTGTACTCCTTCTAAAATAATTGCACTGATTTAGGTGTGCCATAGTATAGAATATGCATTCTTGTAGAGATTTGCTGTCGTTAGTCATGGTCATGGAAGCCCAATTAACAATGATAACAATAATAATGATGATAATAATAATAATAATAAACTTTATTTATGTAAAACTTTTGAAAAAGAAGTGTACATAGTGTGTCATAGACATAACAACAGAAAATACACAGTGCTGTTACATATATCAAATAGGTTGAATGCAATCAAGAAATAGAAACAAAAATGAGAGACCCTGAAAAATCTTAATAAACAAATTATATGCATGAAACAAAAGAGAAACTAAAAGTAATTTTAGAAAAATCAGTTTTTAGATGAGCTTTAAAAGAGGACACTGAAGTAGCTTGTCTGATTCCCAAGGGAAGGTTATTCCACAGTTGAGGAGCCCTGACAGCTTGGTTTACAGATCTGAGAATATAAACAGGAGTGTAAGGGGTGAGAAGGTGAATGATGTAAGGTGTGCAAAGCCGTTCAGTGATTTGAATACGAGCAGTAATATTTTAAAGTCAATTCTGAACACCACAGGTAAACTGTGCAATGAGGCCATAATAGCGGAATGTGCTCATATTTTTAGAAGCTCTGTTTCTGTTCTATGATGAAGTAGAAAATCAAACTGGAACTTTTGAAAGAGAGAGTGGTCGCTCATAAAGGAAATAATGCACATTTACTGAGATTTATTGTTGTAAGAAGAGTAAAACAGTAAAACATGAAAAAGACCCAGACTCTAATGCTTTTTATAGGCACTCGTTGCTAATCACATAATGGTACATTCAATTCAAGAAACTATATTTTGTCCCCAGGGGGCATTTTTGATTAAATTAAAATTGATAATTAAGTTACTATAGTGCCATAGATAAATTATGTCTCTCCAATGAGTATGCAACACTTGCAAGTATTTACTCAATAATTGTTGCTGGTCAGACATGTAAAGCTAGAGAAACCTGATGTCCTTTTTTTAAATATTTTCTTTAAGTTATTTTTTGTTGCAGTTTTTGCCTTTATTCGGATACGGACAGTGAGAGAGTGACAGGAAAGTTGGGGGGAGAGAGGGGATGACATGCAGCAAAGGGCCATGGGTCGGACTCAAACCCATGGCCACTGCGGTAAGGACTGAGCCTAAGTGGTTCGGGCTCTACCAGTTGAGCCACCATGGCCCCCCTGAAAACCTTGCTTGAAGCCCTCTAGACAGCATAAAGTAAGACTACTCAAGTATAGATAATGCCAAGAGACCAGGGATTCTCCTGCATGGAAAGTATCAATGCTGAAAACGACCATTGGTCATCTTTTCCTCTGGTTCCCATGTTACAAATAGATATTTTTCTGTTTACCACCAGAGGGCAGGTCTGTCTGTCTGTCTTTCCTCATCTAATCCACACTCTGCCCAGCGAGAGTAGTCCTGTGTTTAGCAGCTACCCAGATATGCAGCCAGTGCCTCATGTACATACCAAAAACAGAGTGCCTCTTTCCTCTGGACACCTGGCCTGAACCATCAGTGGGGGGGGCTTGGCCTGTTTGTAGACAGACTTTCATTCTTGGGCATCGACCTGTCCCATAACGACAGATTGACTGCAAGCACGCTCTGTCTTTCACTTTCTCACCTCTCCACTTGTTCTTTTTACACATTTGTTCATCTCACACATTCTCTCTCTTTCTCCCCTCCTACACCCTTTCTGTCCTGAGGGGTTTCACTTACAGTCTACATACCCAGACAGTTGCACAGTTCACCACTTCATACACAGGTCTATGGTCGCACATTAGAGGGGATTGCATATTGGGGTGGGTAGGGGTGTAAAACTGCTACTGCAGTCCCTGGAAAACCCTCCTAATTGTAAGAATGCAGCAGTAGAATAAGGAGTTCCATGTATTTATCAACAACTTCTTCCTGGCAAAAAATAATAATGGCTGCCATCCACACCTCAAAAAATAAAATATTTGATATTATAGGCAATCACTAAGCCCCCATTTCTTTCACGTTGACTTGTTTCTTAATGGATAACCATTCTCACCAACATGATTTGTTCCTGCATTATTTAATTCTCCTTCTTGGGTAACAGCTGCGACTCACATAATTTCTAGAGATTTGTGTGCCACAGTTTCTGGTATTTGAGACTACTTTTAGGTTCTCATTAACTCTGATGCAGCTAGAGTTTTGGCTTTTCACTGCCAGGGACTGCAAGGGTATATTGCACCAGTAAATCAACTTGTCACTGAGCTATTCACATAGCATGCAGCTATTTTAATGTCACAAACAGGTATCTCTGAGGATAAAAGATAAATATAATACAGATGATTGGTGTCAAGTTTAGGCCTCTTCATAAACTAGAAGTAAAGATTTTGTGCTTTGTGTTAAAGTGATATAGGTCATCATAACATCTGATCTCTGATGACATTTTCACACCTGTAGTTTTTTTTTTAACTGGTTTGTGTGTGGTATTACCTCATACCAGTTATCAAATAAATCAACGTCATAAGTAAACATAGTTTTTTTGGTAAATTGTGAATTAGGCTAAGCATAATTTGTGCAAGAAGCTGTAAAAGCAGAATATTATAAATTGTGTTGTAAAGATGAGCATTGTAGTGTGAGTGTTGCAAAGTGATTAGGTTTGCTGTTGCTGTTTGTATCGTAGTGACTAATCAGTTAAATGGTACCCTTGCATAGCCATCATCTTAGTCTCTCTTAGTTTGTTTTTAACTGAGGCAGATATTTTTTTTTGTTTTTATGTTGATCCTGCTTTGCCTATAATAACACAGTACCAGTACTTGTTGAGAACACTAGTCTATTTGACATAGTCTTTTTGCATAAATGTTATGATTATTCTAAGTAGCTATGCTAGCAGCAGCAGTGACGTTCTGTCAGTTCGTCCACCACATTGATCCAGACTAAAGTATCTCGACAACTACTGAATGGATTACCATGAGATTTTGTACAGACATTCATTATGCCCAGAGGATGAATACTACCAACTTTACCTCTCATGCCACCATGAAGTTGGGTTTTTAGTTAAATGTCTCAACAGATATTGAATTGACATTCATTCACATTCATAACTTATGTGATCCCTTCACTTTTCATCTAGCTCGACAATCAGGTTGTATTTTTTATTTATCCAATACTTTGGTTTATGACCTGCAAAGCCAATTACTTTCCCATCAGCTTCAGATGTACTTTGTATTTAGTTCTTTTTTAGCAAATTTTAGCATGATACCACACAGAACTAAGCAGGTGGATATGGTAAATCTTTTTAAGAATGGTGCATTTAGCTTAAAGCACTACTATACCCAAGTGCGGCCTGTATGAGCGTGACTGCACACTCTTAATTGTGTCTTGTTAAACAGGAAGTAATATTTTTACTGCCTCTATCACTATATCACACTGTGAGCACCTGATGTGCTGTGTTCAGACATTAACAGATTACTACACATACTAGGAAAATGCTCAACCTCGTTCTGCACTTGATGTTGTATAGGAAAGTATGAGAATAAAAATGGCAGGACAAATCTTAAATTAGATAGTAATAGCATGCTTTGTCATTTGTAGGTCTGAGAATCCAAACTGAGCAATGTGTTTTGTAATCTCGCCAAGTCAGCCAAAGAAATGGAATTAAATGATGGTTTCATATTTTTCAAGCCTGTTTTAATATTAAATCTTATACTCATATGCGCAATCTAAGAGTTATTGGTTTCTGTATCATCCCTCTGGTCCATACTGGCCATAAAATGAAAATCTCCTTCAAGTACTACTTCAATGTAAAAAATCCCCAGTCCTGGTTCTGTGCAAAAATCAATTCTCTCAATTTTTTTCTGAGGTTAATATGAGGATTCAGTAATATAAATTTGAAAAAAAAGAAAAAAGAAAAAAGAACTAACCAATTCTTTTTGAACTAATAACACTAAATCTGAACCAGTCCTTCAGACATCTTGAATCTGAAAGTGCCCTTTTCAGCTTTCCATCCCACATATAAAGCACTCAGGAAAAAAAACAATAAGTACTGCAGAAGGTCAGTACTTCCACATCCCTACTTCTCCCACCAAATGTCATTGGTTTACATTTCATGACAAAATGCCTCTGCACAGATGTCTCCTATGATCGTAGCCATCATCTTATGAACCCACATCAGTAACTGGAGTTTGGCATTAGACACGACTATCACTTAACATGTTGGTGTATAGCTTAATGTTTTGGTCTTGGCTTCAGTCTGTTATCAGATGACCAGTTAGATATTTTCTGCTGATGATTTCATCTGTGAGGACATTGGAGACCCATTAGTCTGGCCAGGGGCTTAGAGGGGCAGGAAACTAAGGTGTTGGAAAGAGTTACAGCCTGTAGAAAAGCGATGGAAAACCTGAAGTGAAGCTGACAAGAGTCTGTAACTTACG
Source organism: Seriola dumerili (assembly GCF_002260705.1). Lineage (NCBI taxonomy): Eukaryota > Metazoa > Chordata > Actinopteri > Carangiformes > Carangidae > Seriola > Seriola dumerili. Next base: position 775,373 of record NW_019175704.1, read on the forward strand.
TATTACCAGATACCCAGAATAATCTGTGTGGACAGGTAGAGGCCTAACCTGGCTCATTCAATGTCAGCTGATGTTTTGTCCCAAAGGTCATTGTGTTAAAATAGAAACTTGAGGTAATGTTTTTGTCTCAGTTGAATGCAACTCGGGTTGAATATTTTTTCAGCAACAATATCAGAATGTAAATAATCGTGTTGCAGAGAGTGCAATCTAATTAGGAGAAGCTGCTAGTCCAAGGAAGGTTGTGTTCCTTTTACATCTTAATGGTTGCATTTGTGCACAAAATGAGCATTTTACAAATATGTTTTTACTTCTCATCATTGAGTGGCTCCTCCCCCTTCTGTAGCCACACTAGAGATGTGGCTTTAGGGATGCCAAGGTCGGTCAGAAGGTCCAATACTTTTGTGGAGCCTGAAACATAACAATTTCAAAATCTGGTCTAGATATAAATTTTTCAAAAGATGAATTCAAACTAGAATGATGACGTTGACATTTTTTATTTTCAATGAATTATCTTCTTTTTTTTCCTAAATTTGTTTATTGGATTTTCCTGAACACAAAAATGTTTTGCATTACAAGTTGCGTTGTTTTGAATTATCTTCCAACTATTGAATGGATTGCCATGAAAGTACATACAACCATTCATGTCCCACTCAGGATGGATTCTAATAACTTGGGCATCATAATCAATACTTTTATGATAGAATACTTGCAAAATCAATGACATTCCTATCAGCCTCAGCTGTTCTTACATCAGTACGTAACGTTGTCATTGTGACCATGTTATAATGTGGATGTGAGTGTTTCGCTCAGCTGCAGACTTGCAGTCTTTCTGTAAAGTATGTTAGGTATTCCTACTTTTCCACTGATCCTGTTGGGATTCAAATTCACAAGTGACCAAGCACAGTGTGCGATTTGTTCAGGGCACAATTAGATAAAGATATACTACAAAGTAGCGCTGGGCAATTAATCAAATTTAACTTTCGATTACAATTTTGGCCTCCAACAATTATAAAAACAAGACAGTCGTGTGAAAACAATTGTAGTGCCACATTCTGTTTCACAGGAAATGTCCTCCCCCCTTACAGAAACCATCCAACGTTACTGGTTCCGCTCTTGGTACTGAAGAAATTAGGAAGATAGATTTTATATTTGTTATTGCAACATAAAACTTCTATTGCACATTCACTAACTCCTTGCTCAGATTTCTTTAACTTATATCGTGTATAACGTGAATAACTACATAGACACAACGCTTTTTGTTTTGAAATCTTTTTTTTTTTTTAATCTTTTTTCCAAAGTCAATAAGAAATCGTGTTGAATAATAATGATCCGAATATTGAACAAAATTATAGTGACTATGATTTTTGCCGTAATCAAGCAGCCCTACTATAAAGCACAATGTAGATTTTTGCATCCAACTAGTATGATATATTGGTTTTAAAAAACATGACATGGAACAAAAACTTTGACCTTTTTTCTAAATAGTAAAAACTACAAAAAGTAAAAGCTGTAAATATTTGGTGAAAATTCACACTTTTTCAAAAGAAACTAAAATGTTTTTCCCAGGATGTTTTAGTCCTACACAGACCTCAAATTAAACATTGTTTAGATCAGTCATTTAAAATACATTTAACACATATTCATCTGCTTGAATGTTTTTGTAATTATTTTTGACAGGGTCTTGTTTGAGCATGTGAAAGCAGGGAGATACATTGACATCATGTTGATGTCATGATATGAAACAAGATATCATCATGTGTTATCATCATCATCTTTCCCAGTCTGAAAGGCTGTACTACAGTCAAGTGAGTCATGTTTTGATCATTTGAGTGCTCTGAGTAGAAAATAAATGAATAAGAAATGGTCTTCTCAGTGACCATATCACCCATATTTTATGAGGGCACAAATAATTAATATCACTGTTATGATGTTTGATTTTGTCAGTATCAACCAGCTCTCCTTGAAAGTGAGTGACTACTGCAGTGGCAGCTTTAGTTTGCTAACAGCCCTATTATTAACTAGTACATAAACAGATTCCCAAACAAATACACGCACACACACCAGCACACCCATGTGAGATATTTACGTGACCGATGTACAGTATGCTGCATGGCTAGGTGCCATTTTGGCGCCTTTGTCTCCATGCTAGGGTGAGCAGCTTTCGTAAGTTGACACCTACCTCTTCATATGACATGTCATGTGGAGGAGGTCTCTTTGCATGTTTATGGATATCAGTGCCGCTCTGTTAACGCCAGTCTGGCAGCGGACAGTAACACAAGCCCACAAGGAGCTGATGCAGTGTGTAAATTAACCGGGTCCCCCTCATCTTGCAGTGCTGTCTCTGTACCTGTTTTTCTGTGATGTTTTAGCCAATGAAAGTGAACATTTTTTTGTGTTGTTTACTATGTGGGCATTAGTGTCAGTGAAGAGTCAGTGTGTAGTTGTAGTTGTGGGGCTACAGTCTCAGACAGCTGGTTGTAAAAAGGCTGACATCTAACCTTGCCACTGTGCAGCCAGGATCAGGGGGGCTTTGGAGCCACACCACTCTCTTTAGATGGATGAGTTAACAGCAGCTTTTGCCCCAGTAGTGTCCCGTGAGGGTCAGTGCCAAGATCACTTCAAATGTGCAAACCATAATCCCCCTCTGACATTAATATTTTCAGATGGAGGCAAGCAGGGAGCATGGTGGGGGGTGGCAATGTAAGCAAGGTCTTTTTGGCTGGCCTTGTTTCATGCTGGCAGTGGTGATGGACACTATCGTCATTACTCATGGTGCAGGCATGTGCAGAATGTATTCTTAGCCCCTGTCTTCCTATCAGTCACTACAGAAAGGTTGGGGGGTCAAAAAATAAAGAGGTAACCAGTCTACAGGGCTGTCTGCACCACCGCTGTTTACCAGGGAGGGGGTGATATTTTAAACCTGGGAGAGCTCACATATTTACCCCACTGAGCCTGACTGACCTTGCCATTTGGTGGGGTGAAGACGCTGGAGACCACTGACAGCGGAGAGAGGAGGCAAAGAAAGAGGCTCTTCAGTTACTACTTGATAAGCAAGCAGCGTGCAGCTTTTGCAGATTGAAAACAGTCCAGAGAAGAAGATTATCAAAACAAAAGAAGACTGAGTTAAACAGAAGGTTTGAGGATAAAGGCAAGAATAGAGGGGAAGACACTTGGGGGAGGTGAGAAGTAGCCAGGCTGAGCTGACTTTTACCCAGAGGAGGAGTTGCAGTTGCCGGCCAGGGCAGGTCCCAGGGCTGGCAGGGCTGGCCCTTCTGCTTCTCCACCTCCATTCCTTCCTCCTCTCTTATTCCTCCTTCTCCTCCCTTTAACCATCAACCAAACTGCTGTGCAGTGATGAACTTACAGGCAGAGCCTATGAGCAACACAGGAATGCTTAGAAAATCCTGCCAACTGAACTTCTTTGCTTCAAATGAGGGAAACTCCAGAGGCTGAGCCTTCCATAAGAGGACCTCCACTGCAGTATAGACTGTCATCATTTTGTCTTCTCATCCCTTTTTGTTGCACTCACTGGTTGAGTGCACTGAGAAACTGAGAGGATTTTTTTTATACACTTTGTTTTTCTCAATTTGTGCTTTTGTAAAACCGGAACCGTGGCAACCTTTTCAGTAGCACGGTGCAAGGACCAGCTCCACTCACCCAAGATGAGCCGCTGGCTGAAATGCACCTCTATGCACTTTGTAGGTATTCATTGTCAGTTTGTCACCAAAAGCTATTTTCTTCATGACTGTTTCTTCTGTTCTTATGCTTTCATCACAAATTGAACTACCTGAAAGGTGTACTTTAACAAAGTGATAATGCGATGAAGAAATTCTTCTTGAGGCAGATGTGGCAATTATCTCAGCTGTGAATCGATGGATCAGTTTGGTGACTCATTAATTGATTCTTTGCTTAGGTTTTTATTATTTAATTTCAGTTTTTACCACCTCCATGTAAATTTGCTGCCCAGAAGCCTAAAGAGTTACTCTGTTCCCATGCTTTGTAGCCATCAATCATGGGGGATTTAGTGAAACTACAAAAAGAAAACTTGCATTGCCTTATGTCTGTTGTTGTTTTTGTGTCAGAAATGGACTTTGGGCTTGTCACTGTTGCATTTAGTAGTTGGCTAAAAAAAAAATTAACCAAATTATACATATTGCTCTGTAATGTTCATTGTTTAACTATTTGGTTTGGGAAACACTGTCAAACATACTGTATGTCTGATAGTTTATTGTCACTGTCAGAACACAGACTGGAACAAGTATGATGACCGGCTGATGAAGGCGGTGGAACGTGGCGAGGTGGACAAGGTGGCTGCTGTTCTCGGCAAGAAGGGCATCATCCCCACCAAGCTCGATGTGGAAGGACGCTCTGCGTGAGTAAACACATGTGTGCGCGCGCACACACACAACATACAGACAAACACACATTCATGTTCAGTATGTTGACATACTTGGTGAAAGAGATGTGAAGAGCTGATACCATCTATCCTGCATTTTTGAATATTTGCAAATCTGAAAATGCTGTGCATCACAAATAACAAACATTATAGTGGCCGCCCCACCACACATTCCTGACCCTTTTTCTCAGAGAAAGCATATGTAGATATGAATTCCTTCACAATTAGGTCACTGTTACTCAAAATAGTTTTACCTCTCACCTCCTTTTATAACATCAGTGCCAAGTCTCTAGGTCCAAAAGGCAACCCTGCCCTCTCTAAATTTCCCATGGCTATGGTGACCCTGTTGCACATTTCTACATGAAACCTTCATCCATCTGCACTGCATATGAAAGGCATTGCAGTTGCATATTATTATGTGTCCATTTTTATATCCAGAAATTTCCCTTTTAGTGTCCATCTGACTGGAGGTCAGAGTGGGAGTTGGTGTAAAGAATGTTTGTGGCCACTGAAGGCTTGACCACATAGGCCAAAGGCTGTTTATATAGTCCTCACAGGAAATGACTCCCTGCAAATTCAGATCAGATCCACTGTGGTGCTTGCAAAACCAAGTAATACATTTAGGCCCAGCTGCAGACCATTATCAGGATCAGTTGACATCTTGAAGGACCGTATCTTATAAGGTAGGATTTTTCATTGGGGACCTCAGGATTAGGGTTTGTTTTTGTTTGTTGTTTTTTCTTTTGCTTTGCAAAGAGCTGGATTTATGGATTTACACCTTTCATAGTGTTTCATTAGAAGAAGAGGGTGAACAGAAGGATAGAAATTAAAGGTGTGTGTGGGGGGTGGGGGTGGGGGGGTCAACCTTACTGAAACATGTACAAGGAGTTTGTGGACGTTGCATCTTGACCAAAGACCACACATATTTCAGGTATCTCATAGAGTCATTTATTTTGGTCCTATTAATGATCATAATGGCCTGGCCTTGAAAATCAATGCATTGAGCTCTTTAAAAAAGCAGGTACTTTGTTTTCTTCCTAAATTTAAACAGATTCTAGCACCAGCATTTTGGGAGTCCAGGCGCCCTCAGTTTAATTCCAGATATATGAAGAAGTCACTGGTGTCTGGCCTGTGCTGCAGGTTTATTTTGAAAAAGGCTTTGTTAAAGCGTATAACTATGGAGCACCAGATCCCAGAAGCAAACATGCTGAGTATTTTCAGCAGTGTGTGAAATTCTCTTGTGACAACATTTCACAGACCAATGATTTTAGATGCCAACCGGTAACTGGTTTTAATGTTGTGGCTAATGGGTGTATATGATAATGTGCGTCTTTAAAAGCACAACAGTCAAAATACTATGGCTGCTGCAGAGTCAAATACATCCTTGTTTTAACACTGATAACTATTCATGCTGCCTGTCATCTTGACTAAAGCATGTTCTTTAGATTTAATTGGGTTCTATCTCAACCTGAAAGAACAATTTCAGTTTTTATTCATAATAAATGTTTTAGCTGTGTGCTACACTACAGGCATCATTTTATCTACAGCTACATACAAATTGAAAAATGTATACATTCTTCCTTAATGATTTCTGTTCAGAGAGATGTCACAACATTGATTATATGTGTATCATGAAAGTTGTCACTCACAATGAACCCGCACCTCATTGATTTCTGCCATGCTGTTTACAGAAAATAGGCTTTGATTAATCCACTGTCTCCTACGCCCCAAACAGCAAACAAAGGTCAACAACTAGTTGGTGAAGAAAGCTAAACATTTAGCAATTTCAAGAACCATATTCGTCTTGAGTTGGAGTTTCTTGGAGCTGCTGTCAAACAAAACGCAGCTAATAGGAGAATGAATAATGGACATAAATTTGTCAGGTGGTCAGAAACAGGATTGTCCACATACTGAATGTGAAGTATTGTGTGTGTGTGTCTTGTTTTGAACCTCTTTTGACCCCTAGAGCACAAAAATGTATGGGCCAGCGTTATGGAAAGCATATTAATCCCCAATAATCCTTTTCATTCAAGTCCCTGTTTGCTGATCTTTTTGTCTTTGATGTTTTTCTACAGTATGTGAATGTATTAGTGTGTTAAGTTGAAATTCTCTGATGTCAGAGCTTCCCATTAGCACAAAAATCCACCAATATACCACCACTTTGATAATGACAAGTTTAATCATGATGTCGACTGGGATGGATTACTACTCGGGCAAGATTTAAGTCTGTCAGCTAAATTTTTTACGATAATAATGTTAGTATCAAGGATTGTCTAGTATTTAGGAAATACATGTTCAAGACATACAAGTCCATAAAGATAAAGGCTGCATATCCTCAGTCTGTTTTCAATCTGTCTAAAGATCAGTCTGAACATGGCACAGATCCAACTGTGAAACTCACAGCTTGCCATTGTTATTCTTAAAACACTTGATCACAAAATTCATTGCTGCTAATCCTGACAAACAATAGGCACGCAGTATCTTTAGTCATTGCCAGTTCCAGACTGCAGGGCCAAGTGAGTGACTGTCTCGAGTGGAGTGCTGTCATGTTGACTTCTTTCGCTGCTAAGCCCTTGTCAGTTAGCTATCTCAACTGCACAGAATGAGCAGGTGTGATGGGTGGGCTTATCTCACTGGGAGCCAGCTAATGCCACAGTGGAGATGTAAACTGTTTACTCAGTTGGAAGCCACGATAGAACAGTTGGAGCTGAATTCATTATCTGAACACAGTGAGGTTAATCCGGGGCACCCCAAATTATATATCAGGGCCACAGTTTGTAATTAGTTTCCCCACAGAGGTCCATGATTACAAGGGATCGCCATTCAACATTCCTTTGCTGGCGTTTGCAGAGGCCAGAATGCCATAGACACATGTTGGTCTGTGTGTGGCCCACTGAACTATAAGCAGATTTGCTGAGTTGCGATTGTGGTTCACTTTTGTTTTGGGCAGACTTGGCAAAAGCATGACCACTTTCCATAAATATCCAGTTAAGGTGATGTGTTGATTTTATAGTTAACTGGTTCTGGTTGGTCTGCCCTGCAGGGGAACAGTAAATGATGAGTATGACTGTGTTTAGGTACAGCAACCTTCACAGTCTGTCATTGCAAAACTGGCTGCATGGTATATGTATGGTTCAGCTACCAGCATATAGTCTCTGGCCACTCTTCTGAAAATAGCAACCGTATCCTGTGGACTGTCAACCTGAAAGCTGCCCAAGGAGCAGGTGTGAAGATGAAATGACATAGCTAAATGTGCTCTCTTAAAACCAGAACCATTAGTCTCCCCAAATTCACGGGTAAGCAGTTTATGTCCCAGAGTTAATTCTTTGTGATCTTTGTATCTTTGGCAGTGTCAGACATTTTAGCTGTTTTGTTGGATTCTCAGTTTTTGTCAGTCTTAATGTGTCGACCACAGTTAATAACTGTTTGAGCTATTGTATATACTCATAATGTGATTGCAAACACATGATTTTAGTACAAAACATTTGTCATTCCTTATTCATCAAAGTTATATACATTGGGGTCCAAATGTCTGAGGCCACTTTGGGAAAGTATCTTTCTCACGCTGTATTTTTGGCTCCTTTCAGAAGCATTCCCTCAGTTTTCTGAGTACTGTGGCTCATGAAGTTGACGATTCTCATCACTTATGTCCCCCTAACTTGAATAGCTGTTGTCTACTTCCTGTCTGCTGTTTGCCTTGAGAGGTCAGGACCCTCCTCTGCTCCCCAGAGAACCAGCATCTCCTGGCCATCAACACGGCTTTTAATACCCGCACCAGTGTTGAGGTGACAGCCTAGCCGTCTCCTTGGCAGATACCTCAGGGTTAGTGTATAAACAGGTTCATGTGGCCTGATGGGCGACAGACTGAGATAGGTTTACACACAAGTGCTTTACAGACCCTCATGGCTGGTGGCGGCAGTACTGCTGCGGGTTAAATCAGAGAAGAGGAACAGGAATGTTTCCATTCAAAAGTGACGATTAAAGACATGTTGGCAAACACGTGCAGGGGGAAACTGCTTAATTGAGCCAGCAATTAACAAGGGAATATGCAGATTTTGTGGCAATTAAACATGAATACAAATTTGACAAAACAAACACATTTCAAGGTTAATTTAGTAGCTGTTCTGGTGTTTTTAATCAAATCACACGGTCATCATTAGCAGATGGAGTTTCCCTAATTGTTATGGAAATTTTATTTTAAGGATTTCTACATCCATGTTGGCTTAAAGGTGAGTTTGAAAGTTTTAACTACTGTTTAGAAGTCCAAGAATGAACTTTAAAACTCATGAATAAAATATATTTAGATAAATGATGTGATCATTAGCAAATATTGTTTGTTCCCATGCAGGCCACTTAGTTTTACCACATTATACAAACTAGACAGTGAACACAGAGGAAAAGCTCTCATGAACATTGTCAATGTATAATACTAAGAATATTCTTAACTGTTATCGGTATTAACATAATTATCCCTCAGTTTGAATAGACCCAAAGGTGGTGCCCTCACGGACAAATTTGTGCATTTTTTCATTTGTGTACTTTCTTTGCAGGTAGTCTATCAATTATTTTTATCATTTGATAGTGCTTACATGTAAAACAGTAGGATACCGTAGGAAGCTGAAACAGCAGGAAAATGACATGTGTATACCTCTTGGTTGCCTTGGAGTCATTGCATGCCCGGAGGTTTCTTGTTATGTACTTTGAGAATGCTGATCTTGCTGATAGCAAGGAGCCAGGGGTCCATTTGAAGTCTTTCTCTTGTCCTCCAGTTTCACCCTCACCTCCTTCTCTTTACACCCTATCACTTTTTCACTTGCCCTTCACTATTCTGCTGACTACTTTGCCATCTCCCTGGTCCATATTTCTTTAATTTTCTCCATCTGTCGTCTTCTTTTCCAGGTTTCATTTGGCTGCAACACGAGGACACCTAGACTGTCTCAATCTCATCCTAGGACACAATGTTGATATCACTGCAACTGACGCCACAGGTGAGTTCAAGCTGGATCAAAGCAATAACCTGGGGCCATATGACAGAAACCTTCAAACTTGCAGGTCCTTTACTATTTGGTAACCATGGTAATTAGGGTTATCAGAAAGCCGGTGCAGATGAATAGTTCCCAAGTTAATGTTCCAATTCTTAGTTAAGATAGGAAAAGTGTCTTACACAAGCTTCATGATTTCCCAAAATCTTAAATAAACACTCCTATCTTTAAGATAACCATTACAACCAACGAAATATCAACAGGCGGAACTTATTCATGTGTTGTGGTTTAGTAGATGCAGGCTGTCTTAGCCCACTCTCTCTTTCTTTTATCGTTTCTTTTATCTTAGCGTTTTTGTAAAGAGAACAACACTTCTAACTCGTTTTTCTCTAACTTATTTTTTTGCTCCGTTTTTTGTATGTTTCAATGAGAAATCTAACGGATCACAAAAATACATCTGTAAGATGAGATGAGAAGAATAGCATCATTTGCTAGGTAACAGACATTAAAGTTGGATTGAGTATCTGGGATTTCCAAACCTGAGATAGGATATACTGAAGTAAGATAAGATATGATTCCTAAACTTAGTTAGCATCTGCTTCTTTAACATTAGTTTGGGAAAATCCCTCTATTCTTCTACTCTTAGGATTTAAGGTAGGAAGTTAATATTGTACAGCCCTTGGAGCTGTATTTATATACTGTTTTATGTGTTATTTCAGTGATGGTAGACTTCATACTAAAAAACATCTTGCAGTATAACATAATACAATTCAACAAGACCATAAAAGATTAACAGTGAACAGTTTAATTGGTAAACAATCAGATAAGCACAATTTCTTTTGTCAGTATTTCATTTAGACATGGAGTTTGTTTATTGCTTTTGCTATGATAAAAAATAAACCTCACTACGTATCTTGGTCTTGCATACAGTCATTGCCACATTTTCACATTATCAGTTAAGGCAGGTTAAGGACCTTTGTGTCAGAGCACGTTGCACAAGAGCACAAGGAAAGAGATGAGGATGTGTTAGTCAGAAAATTGGTTTTATTAGTGGTCTGTTTCTATTACTGTACTTCACAGAGTGCTGCTCAGCAGCAAATGTGCTCATTTTCTTCATTATGACAGCATAAATTAGAATGTAGAATTAGGCTGAATGGTGAGCAAAACAGATTGATTTATCAATCCCTACTTTCAGAAACAATTTAAGATGGAAGCAACAAATTATACTCACTCTTGTTTCAGTAATGAAGTGTCTTCCTAACTAATTTGACTGAAAAAGATATAGTAAGAAAAGCTATTGAATGAAAACTCATCAATTTTGTTATTAATATTGTTATTATTATTAGTTGGTGCTACTGTTATTATTAATAACATTATTACACCTATAAGTATCACTCATAATAACAGCCAGTCTGATGCTTGAATACAACAGCATATACTGCTATATACACCCCGAGTCTGGTTCTGTTGGAGGATTCTTCCTGTTAAAAGGGAGTTTTTCCTCTCCAATGTCCTAATATTGCAAAGGACGGTGTAGTAACACAGTTTGTTCCAACCCTGCCTTTGTACAGACAGAGGGTTTGTAAATAACAAACTAAAGTTTGGGCACCTGTAGAAATTTTTCTTATTAACTTTGAAGGCTTCATTTATTTCCATTTCAGCAGGAAAGCTGTAAATTAACCTCTTAATCCCTGAAAAAAGCCTGTTTATTTTTATATCCTTTTTTTTGTGGGTTTATTCTTCTGATAGAAGAATAGAGCAGTTTAGATTTGAATGTGCTTCTCTCATAGTGGACTTAAAGTCAATAAATGAGTGACTGAAAGGTTGAGAGACTCAAAGGGCAAGAACAAATCTGCATCGTCCATTATCAACTATATTGAGAGGAGGAAGATTAGTTTTGGATGCACACTGACCTGTAACGTTAGCATAATCCAATATTGGTCAAATGAGTTGTTAAGCGAGCTGCTCTTAACAGTAAATGAAAAGCAACCACTACTATAGTATTGCCAGTATTATGAAATAACTTTCCATGGTGATCCATGATAATTGATGAAATCACGTTCTGTACATGTGATCTATTCAGATAACACAGCATAATTATATCAAGCTTTGCCACACTAATTGACTCCTGATTGACTCAAAACTAATTAGGATCTAAACTTGTGGTCTTTGATTGTCATGATTACTCTGGCAATCTGTGGCGTTTTCCTGTAAACAAGCAAAAATGATAAGAAACACCTCCACTTTAAGAGATACAGTCATACGTTCAGTGTAGTGGTAATTGCACATTGTGGCTATAAAAACACATAGATGCAAACACTATATTAATTTTCTTATCCATTGTTTTCAGGTAAAAATGCTCTTCATCTGGCTTCAAGAAATGGACATTCTCTGTGTGTGCAGAAACTCTTGCAGGTAAAGAGCAGCTGTCCTTCATTGATATTCACTGTTGTGAGAAAACGTGACACATTACAAGATAACTCATATTAGGCTGTTCTTAGCATTTTATGGGCTTTTTTTTTCATTCAGTTTTCTGTTGCTCATGTTGGTGTGTTGTGTATCTACACACTCTGCTGTGTGTTGATCCACGGAGCAGCTTCTCAGTCACTGGCCAGTCAGTTTCCCTTTCAGCTCCTTTAAATAATTATAGCCTACTCTGTATCGGTCAACAGTAGGCCCTGTTGAGTCACCGTGCTCCACTTGAGGATTTATGTGTTTACAATGAGGGGGCTACCTCTGCAATATTGTGCTCTCATAGCGTTGTAGCCCTTCCCCCTGCCCCCGTCTCTCACATGGCAGTGATCTTACGGAGGTCGAGGCTGTTGGCAGGCGGTTGTCAGTGGTGTTGACAAGCCTTCCCTCCTGCAAACCTGCCGTCCATTCTTGGTGCCGTCATCACACCAGACATAGCAGCTGGACGCCAACACCCACCACCCCCACCACCTCCACTACCTCCCTTCATCAGCCCAAACCCTCAAAGTATAGGGTATCCCCCCCTCCATGCTCTCCCGTCAGCTCCCATTGCCGCTCTACTGCCTCCACCCCCCCTAAGCTTTGTCATTTGAGCGTTCAGCTAATTTTTGGCCCTTGTTGCTAGAGAGAGTTGGGTTATTATAGTGGGGGGCCTGAGCTCACTGCCAAGCTTACCCAGCAACATCAGGCCCCCGTTAGCATTAAGTCTTCAAGGCTTTCATAGCAGGCCCTCATCAACACAGTGGTACAGTCACTGGTGTCCAACCAGCTGAAAGACTATGTAGATGTGTCACAAGCATATCAGCCCAGCACCACTTAGCCTAATATGACCTGCCTGCTCTTGCCTCTCAGGTTTCACTGCCAACAAGTGGAAATAAATGATTTTAAGACTTTTTCTTCTACAGCTGCAACAATGAAACATCATTAAATGATTATTTATAAAAGAATTATCTCTTTTTACGAGTAGATTTTAAGACAACCAGCGGTATTTCCTCTGTTGGAATAATTTTAGTGTCCTTGTAAAATAAGACAACTGCTCCCCATCAACAGCTTAACCTGTCTGTTAATTCATGTTCTTTTTAGTTCTTTTAGCTTTGCATAACTGAAAATCCAGGCTCATGTCAAATACTCAACTATACTCAATATTGTTTCACAAATCAGCCACTGCTGAATATTTTTCTAATTATTTTCATAATCGTTGTTTACAAGATTACTGAAGGTTGTCAATGCTGGTGATAAATCATTGTTCTAGATTGGATTCGATGTTTATAATAATTGATAGTTCAATGCCAGTAGAATAATTTGTTTCAGTTGTTTCCTTTGTGCCAACCTGTGTTTACGTTATTTTACAGCACAACTGTCCAGTTGGAAATGTGGACCTTCAAGGAAGAACAGCTTTACATGATGCTGGTGAGACTCTACTCTGCCACTGACTCTACTGTAGTACTGCCTGACTCTATTCCAGTACTGACTCCTGACTCTACTTCAGCACTGTTTCTACTCTACTGTAGCACTGACTCTACTCCACTCCACTACTCTACGAGTGACTTTACTATAGTCCTAACTCTACTTTATTTTACCTTCATAAGAACTTTACTCAACCCTACTCTAGTAATAATAATATTACTTATTGATATTACTAATAATAATAATTCTAACAATGATAATGAAAAAGGTGCTGTTTTTGGTTTAAACACAGCAGTTGTTTAGCTTTACTGCACTTACAAACATACAAACCCAGGTCCACTAAGCTAAGTTGATGTAAGTGTGTTTCTCAGTGTTAAATGGGATGAAATGATTGCAGCTGTTTCCACTCTTTTTCTCCACAGTCATGGCAGGCTGCTCATCCAGCGTGAAACTCCTCTGTGACAGCGGGGCTTCTGTGAATGCCAGTGATTTTGTGAGAATTAATATTGCACTTGATTTCACACAGTGTGTTGTAATGGTCTCTTCTAAGATATGTTTTCATTTTCCTGGTGTTAAGTTGTCATTGTAGAACAGCATATCAATCTGCTTGCTCCTTAAAGGTTGTTACCTGCATGTAATGTTAGTTAGAGCAACACAAAATGTTCTTCACTAAATCTTAACTTGGTCCGCTTGAATGAGCGCTCTGTATATTCTGGGTTACTCTGCCTGGCCTTTTTTTTTTTTCCTTTTCGCTTTGAGGTGAGCGACAAATTGACTCTTTGGATTGGCCTGTATAGGACTGTATTCTGTTTTATAATAGTGTGATTTTGTACACATGTGTGTATTTATTTGTATGTCTTTGTTTTTTCTCCAGGATGGCAGGACACCTCTGGTGCTTGCAACCCAAATGTGTCATTCACGCATCTGTCAGCTGCTGTTGGAGCGGGGGGCTGATATCACCATGCGGGACAAGCAAAACAAGTAAGAGACGTCACCCCTCATTGTGTTCGTCTTTGTTAGGGTTGGCAAATATAATTTCCTTGTAGCGACAGCCTTTCTGATATTAACATCAAATTACAGCAAACGCTATAAGATATTTCAGACACTTGTAGGAAAAAGTATTTCTGAAAGGCCATTTACCTTTCAGAACAAACCTGGTTCAAGCAGATGATGAAATAAGTAAGAGCAGAAAATGAAAGAAAACAAACTCATTTTGAAAAGGGAGACATTGAAAATTACAACAGAAACAAGATGCCATTGTACATTTGTACAGTACACTTGCATATATGATGTGAAATAGAAAATATTCAATCCGCATTTCTGGCTAAGAAGGAAAACTAAAGTCCTGGAAAGTATGTTATTTTCTGTTTCTGTTTGTTAGGGATTATTCGGCAATAGTTAAACAAAATTAATGGTGAATAGTTGTTTTTGCAATGTTGTGAATTGAGTGCTTCACATCAATCATATCAATGATATAGTTTGTGTATATTCTTGTCTTCATTGACCACCTAAGGACAGCGCTGATTCTGGGCTGTGAGTACGGCTGTAAGGATGCAGTAGAGGTGTTGCTTAAAAGTGGCGCTGATGTGAAGGCTATCGACGGCTTGGGTCATGATGCATTTCACTATGCTCGCCTCAGCAAGAACCCGGAGCTCGTTGCGATGGTCAAAAGTTACCTCGACAAAGCCACCAGAGGTAGGTGGCAAAACATCGCCAGCAACAGAAGGTGAAAAAGAATCAATGAAACAAAGAATCAATGACTGATGACGATAGCGTCTGAAATTTAAACAGCTCCCTGACATGTGACTGTAGTGGGTAGTGCTGATAATTGCCAAATGATGCACAGGAAGTAGTGTGAAAAAAATCCACTTAAAGCTGAGAATCTCCCCATCTGTTTTGAAAAGATCAAATACATACCATTTTACAAGGTGAAATGTGATTCAAATGAAGGGCAACAAGTTTTGTCGACTTTTGCTTGCTCTGTTTAAGCTACAAGATTAGTTAGTGACAATTAAACGAACAAGTAATAATTAAATGAGTCGCTGATATGCAGCAGCAAAGTGTGGCACATTTGGCTACACGTGTATTTTGTCAAAACCATAATACATGCAGGCAAAATTGCTAATTCCCCAATGCCCTGCTGCTGTTTTCTTTTCATTTCCATTGGGTTATTAACATATTTTATACTGTTTTAGACTTACTGTGGAACCGAGAATTATTATCATTGCAGAATGTAAATTCTGGCCCCATTTTGCATGGATTTTTATTTTCTAATCTTTATGTCTGTAAGTCTTTTTCAATACTTCTCAGTTTTAATATCTCATAATATCTTTAGCCATAGTCTTGACTTTCCCAATTACTTCTTGATTGCATATTTCTCTGATATATATTCATTTGTTTCTGTGTTTCGTTTGTGCATTCCTTTCCTTCAACATGTTTTCAAGGGGCACTGCTCTGTAAAACCAGCCATTTTTGTCAAATCTTGATAACATCTGGAAGGAAAAGTGAGATCTGATTTTGCTGTTTTCTGGTTTTGTTGCAGATAAAGAGGCTGCCAAGATGGAACAGTGGAAGCGACAGGTAATCCTGCAGCTTTCTGTTTACTGGCCCACATCATCCATTAAACCTCACCTATAGTGAGGAGAAGCTGTTCTCCACACTGCCCTATATATTTTAAAGGACTTTAATGTATACGTATATGTGGCATGATGGGAATAGTAATGAAATTACATTTGTGTAGCCATTTTGTTTCCACAATCCCTTTTGTTAAAGATCACAAAGATCAAGGTTTCTTATATGTATATGCCATTGTTGACATTAATAATACCTATCTGCTCATCATTCAAATGCAGAAACTCTTTGAAGGCTGTGCTGTAAAAACACCCTGAATAATTAGTATTTTTTTCTTGCTGTTTCGCATTTTTTCTTTGACCTGGTGTTGTGTTGTACAACCTTTTCATATTTCAGAACCTATAAGGTACTTACTGCTGCTCAGTTGTACGTGACTGCCATCTAGTGATTATAAGTGAGAGTTATTCCGTATGCTTTCCAAGCCCATGTTGATGTTATAACCTGAAAACACGGTTGTAAAAAAAGATCCTGTCTCATCTTCAGCATTCTGTGGAGAGATCAGAGGCAACTGAGGCTAACAGAAGGGATCAGATCATACATGTAAGTGCTGTTTAATTTCAGCCTCCAAATTTCACACAAAGACACACTGACTCTGCTTTACTCATACATACAACACTCATAAGCAACTTTAAAGTGTTTGCTTGAATTCACTACATCCAAACTTGAGACCAATCAAGGAATCTAACCATGAAGCAGTGCTGACTCATTAGTTTTTTTTCATATCAGTCGTTGGATTTTGAGGCTATACCTGGGGAAAAAAAAAACAACATGATGATGAAAGGGAAAGGGGCTTGCTCCTATTAATGAATCTACCACAGACCCAAATGTACCAATCCACTCAGCTTTAAAGAGTTTTAAAGCAAGTTTCAGCTCATTGTTTGGCTGCCTGGTCCATAAATCTACTGTTTTGGTTCAGTCTCACAACTCTCAGTGTCATTTTCAAACACACAAGACAGCTGTTTTCAGTAGCTGTACACTGTACTACACTACCTGCTCTGAAGCAAACAGCAGACAGACACAGTTGGATTAGTTAGATTTAGAAGTGGATGGAGAGCACATAAGACACAGAAGCGCAACTAAAAAAAAGTCATTGTTGCTCCATAACTACTGGATATATAAATACACAATTGTTTGCTAATAGGTTTGCTGCATCGGCTTCAGAGATGATGATATGTCAGTGCAGTGTTTACAGCTTGTTTCAGCTGCCCCCAAGTGGCCAAAAAAACAGAAAAGAGTTATTGAATGTTTATGTTTTTAAGCTTTTAACCTTTTCTGTGTGGATGTGTTCCAGGACCTGGAGAGGCAGAACGAGGCCCTGCAGGAAAGTCTCAAGAAGTACCACCAGGAGCAGAGAACCCTGTTAGATAAAGTCAACATGCTACAGCAACAGCTCACACAGGTAAACAATACATCCAGACCAGGAGCTACTGAGCTAGACAAAACAATACAGTACAGTAAAACCATCCTAGCACGCTTTTCCTGTTCTACTGGCTTGTTTTTGTTTTTTTTTTTGTTTTTTTTCATTGCGTAAGGTTTTCTGTGGGTGATGTTTGGGTGTCAAATATAAAGGAATATAATAATAAGAGCTGAGATGAGTCATGCTCTCTTACATTAGTACCATAGTGCCAGGTTCTGCCAATATAATGAAGGTAATACTTGATTTAGGAAAAGTGTAACAATTTTCTAACCACAGGTTTTTCTTTCAGAGCAGGCTTTTAAAATTGATAGCTTATGTAAAAATTTATTACATTAATTACAAGCTACGACAAAAAAAATGTGATATTTGTAAAGAAACTGAGCAAATTTTCCTACACTCAGCAGGAAGCGGGTAATTAAGGCTGTCTTCTTGTCTGTCCTTGAATATGGTGATGTTATCTCTGCCTATGCACTCAAACCCCTCGATTCAGTTTATCACTCCGCCCTGAGATTCATTACTGATGGCAGTTATTTTACCCATCATTGCAACTTGTATTATATAATTATATAATAGGTTGGGTGGCATTTCTAACAGTAAGATGGGACAGACACTGGTCTCTGTTAATTATTACTACTACTCCTACTACTACTCTTCTGTTGTTTTCTTGTAAATTATATGTGTATAGTTTGTGTGTGTTTATTCTGGTTTAAGTGTAAACTCAACATCATTGTAAATGAGGGCATGTCCTCAATGATTCTTAAGGTTGAATGAATGAATGACATTCAGTGAGCACAATAAACTCCTCAATAGAATAGAATAGAATAGAATGATTTTCATACACAGGAGAACAAGGAAATTCACTAAAATTAATTTTAATGGTGTATTGTCAATTATTAATCCCTGAACTGAGTGAATATATATTTCTTTCTTTGATCTGCAGGAAAAAATAGCTGTGGAAGACACTCAGAAAGAGGTATGTTTTCTTCCTTAAATTAGTTTGTAAGTATCGTATACTATAATCAATTTGTGATTTTTATACATCAACCCAATCAAAGCCACATCAGGGCAGCAGTCATCTTGAATGGATCAGTCTTTGTCCAAATGGTTTAGGATCTTGAACACGGATGCTGTTCTGTCTCATAAAGATATACTGTCCTACAGACCATATGGGTCCTATGGTTAGTGAAAATCTTCCCACATT
Organism: Seriola dumerili; assembly: GCF_002260705.1. Classification (NCBI taxonomy): domain Eukaryota; kingdom Metazoa; phylum Chordata; class Actinopteri; order Carangiformes; family Carangidae; genus Seriola; species Seriola dumerili. The sequence continues at coordinate 793,879 of NW_019175704.1, forward strand.
CCCTTTTCTGCTGCCTTGAAAGCTTTGACATTAGCTGCAATTTGCTGCTAGCTATATCTGCAGCACTTTTTGAGGACAATTTTATTACAAACAACTTCACTAAGCCTCTTTGAAATTGTTACATCTTTATATGCCTCTACACCGGCGACAGCCGTGGCCAGAGATCTCAGGAACGCCTTGGGGGAATTTTGCCAAATTTGGTACAAACATCCATCTAATTGTGATAAAATACACATAATTCCTCTGTATTAAATTCCTTCATATGTTGTCTGGACAGACAGGGATGTATGCTAAAATAAGCCGGTAATTCTGTGCTGAAGAGCGCTGAATAACTTAATGGGTATATAAAGTTTTTTAAAAAACCAAAACAGTTCACACTATGTCAAATATATTATTCAGACATACGGTGTGATACGTTTTAGAAGACATTAACAAATGGTATGTGGCAGATGTTTTCTGAACATTTCTCTGAGATGTTAAAATATTGGTTTGTATAAGAGTTAAATGTATTTCTTAATCATATCAGTTCAATTAAGGTGTTTGTAATCCTTTTGACAAATGATACATATATGTATGTATGTATGTATTTGTGTATCATTTGTCATTTATTTATCAGTCATATCAGTCATTTATTTATCAGATATTTTAACTTGTCTAGGTACTCCTGCTTGACTCACTCATCCCTTTACTTTTCTTTTTACTGGATCAGAAGGAGCAGTTGAAGGTGATACTCAGTGCCAAGGAGAGAGAGGAAGGGGCTCGAGGGCTGGAGACTGTCAAGGTCCAGCTCCGGAGCACTTTGGTCAGTGACTTTATATCAGTGGCGATTGCTCTAAGACTGCAAGGGAAGCTCAGCGTCCCCTAAAATGTCAATAAAATAAGTGGTCAAATATGTACTATTGTGTGTACATTTCATTGACTAAATATGCGCTAGAACACGTTCATCTTTTGTTCAGAATCAGCTACTTATCACAGATCATTGTATTGAACTGCATTAGTTTTAGCTACATATATCTAATGAAGTGGCATGTATCTGTTTTCAGAAAATGCATAATAAATGTAGTGTAGTGTAGCCGTTTGTAATGAGTATGTATCTATTCTACATCTTCACAGGGGGACTACTGTGGGCAGTCTGTTATCAAAGGTTGACTTCCCAACATTTCTTCAACCATTTAATGCCGTTATTTCAAATTTCACCAGCAAAATATGACTTGGTTTGAATGTTGTGTTTGTACACTGTTGTCTTTCAGGCAAAGAAAACATTTTGGTCAAACAACCTCACAGCCTAGATTCTGATCAGGTAAATTTTTACGTGTGGAAGTTACAAGTGACTTGCAACTGTCTGGAATACAGTGTCATAAGTTTACATCGAAGCTGTACAGTATTCAGATCCTGAAGTTGTTCTTTCTTTCAGCAAAAAACTTATTTGTTCCATCATGTCCTAAGAACTAATCAGTCTGTATTTAATTTTGTGAATGTACATTCATTCATTCAAGCAATCAACACCTCTTCTGTATTTGGTGTGTACTGGTACCAATATGTTTTTTCTCTTTGTCTGCAGATGGTCCAGAATCCTGCCATGTCACGTTCCTTGTCCAGACCTCTAGAGAAGAGTGCGGGAGCTGTAGGCTGGGACCTCTCTAGTGAACTAGATGCACTTCGAAATGAACTTGATGCAGTCAAGAGAAGACAACAGGCAGCAGAAGAAGAGACGGCACGGCTTCAATCTGCCCTGAACCGTAAAAACCGAGAGTGCCAAGAACTGATTCAAAGCCGAGACGTCATCCAGAAACAGGCTGACCAGCAGGTTCAAGAGCTCGAGGATGCCTTGGGAGATGTCCAGAAAAGGATGCTGGACTCTGAGTGTAAAGTCAAACAGCTGCAAGCCCATGTAGTCGCTGTTAAGGAACACTTAGGAGGCCAGGCAACAGAAGAACTGCGTGCCCAACTCCTGGACGTCAAGGCCAAGTATGAAGGTGCTTCAGCTGAAGTGTGTCGTGTTCGTAACCGCCTCAAACAGAGCGAGAAGGCCTTAGAGGAGTACAAATCCAGTGAAAACCAGCTAGCAGCCGAGGCAGATAGGCTCACCCAAGAGGTGGGAGCTCTGACTGCAGAACGAGATGAACTTGCAGAAACCCTTTTGGAAATGGAAACCCAACTGAAGGAGACCCAAACTAAACATGGCAATGTGGTACCATCTGAGAAATTTGACAACATGAAAAACCTGCTGACCAATGCAGTTGATGAGAAGGAGCGACAGATCGCTGAGCTGAGGGAAGACTACGATCGTGTGCTGGAGGAGGTGGCAGAGCTGCACAGAAAGCTGGACAGTCCGTCATCCCAGGGAGGCTCAGGGGGGAAGTCTGCTGAGGAGCAACAGAGGATACGGGCTGCTCTCGAAGAGCAGAACGCCTCACTGAAAAGGAGGCTGGTGGATGTGACTGCCAAAAGCCAGGCTCTAATTCATGAGGTTGAGGAGAGCGAGGAGGAAAGAGATATACTACGAGAGCAACTGGATGAGCTCAACAGCAGGATTGAGACTGACTTCATACCCATGAAGGACCATGAGGAAGCTCGGAGGAACATGGTAACAGCTTTGGAGGAACTGGAGGATAAACTGGTGGAGGCCAGTGAACGTTACGGCAAAGCAGAGGGACAAGTCCAGCAGCTTCAAACCGAGAGGGCCACGCTGCAGGAGAATATCAAGAGTCTCCAAAGTGCCAGCGACAGACACCGGAGTGAAACGGACGCTCTGACCTGTCACAATGCCGATCTGATGAAGAAACTTGAACTGTTGCAGAAGAGATGTGAAGACAGAGATAAAGAGTGTGTACAGCTGACCACACAGAGCCAAACTCTGAAACAGAGCTTGGAGGGAGAGTATGTTCCCAGACAGCAGCATGAGCAAGTGAAGATGGAGTTAAGTTCCACCTTAGAGAGTGTTAAAGCAGAGATGTTGAAGTTGGAGACCAAGGAAAAAGAAAGTGGGGAAGAATTGAAGAATGTGAAAGAAGGAAATGATAAGTTGAAAGAAGAATTGGAAAAAGTTCTGTTGGAGATGAAGAAATACTATATAAGCATAAAAGACCACAAAGCTATCACAGACACACTGAATGCTACTGTGGTTGAGGCAGAGAATAGAGCAAAAGAAGTGTCAGCAATGCATGTGTTGGCCCAGGAGGAAACGGTAAAGCTTACTCAAGAATTAGAAGAGCAGAGGAAAGAACTTGATACCATACAGGAGGCTATTCAGTCCAAGTTTATCCCACTGACAGCGGCTGAGGAGAAAGAACACTCTTACAGTGCCCAGGTGAAGGAGTTGACAGTCAAGCTGTTGGAAATGGAGGAGAAGTATAACAAAGAAAGGTCTGCTTGGGAGAGCGACAAACAGGAGAAAGAGAAACTAAAACTTGAGGTTGAATCTGTTCAACAAAGACTAGAGACTGCTTTAGTTACCAGTGAAAAACACAAGGAAGGCGAGGAAGAGTTCATGGGTAGATTTGAGGGATTGACTCAGAAGTTGGTCAGTTTAGAGCAGCAGCACGAGGAGGTTACACTTCAGAAAGCTGATCTTGAAGACCAGAATGGCCTTTGCAACACTCAGATCCAAAATCTCCAGGAGCGTCTGAAATCAGAGTTGACTCGAATAGCAACATATGACACGGAGCTTAAAGCCCTCCATGATGCCATGCAGCAAGCCCAGGCCGATTGCAAGAAAGCAAGAGAGGCTCAGCAGGAGGAGGCCCAGAGGGTCTGTGCCTTACAGAAAGAACTGCAGGAACACCAAGGGGATCAGGCTTCTCTGCTGCAACAACACATCAAGGCAAAGGACGCCCTAGAGGCTGAAGTCACTAAGCTTCAATTGGCTCTCAGAGAAGAGGAGGAGAACAACGCCCAGAGGGCTGAAGATGTGTCTGCCCTGCAATCTGAACTCCTTCAAGCCACACAGGCTCTTGAGGAGATTCGCGATAAGGAAAACCAAATGAACCAGCTGAAGAAGGAGAAGCAACAGCTGGAGGAGGTGGCTGCCAACCTGAACAACAAGCTACTGAGCTTAGCAGAAGAGTGTGGAGAGGCCCGTCAGGAGGCTACACAAGCAAGGGAGGGTGAGAGCAATGCCAGGACAGAGATGGAGGCTGTTCAGGAAAAGGGACATGCCATTGAAAGAGAAATTAGAGAGCTGAAGGAGAGATACGATGAGTCGCTCAGCACCATCTGTGATCTTCAGAGGAGGATCCAGACATCAGCTCAGCAGACTGAAGCCAAAGACAAGAAGGTGGAAAAAAAATTATGAATTATAATCCCGTTATTAAAAGTGCAAAGTCATGGCTTTATTATTTAAACTAGCTACACCGAATATTGCTAAATGTAACTACTATAGATTCAAAATGTGATGATCCACCATTGAGAAGTGTTTGTGTCTCTTTTGACTGTAAGGAAACAAAGCCTGGATTGTTTAGAAAGAAAATCAAAATTTTCAGACTTTCGTTTCCATTTTTATGGATGAAATTCTTTTTCTTTCATTCTCAATTAATGAAAAATGTATCTACAATAACATTAATATTTCTGTGTGTCTTTGTGTGTTTGTCAGATCACAGAGTTGCTGACAGACGTTGAGCGGTTGAAGCAGGCACTGAATGGTCTCTCCCAGCTGGCATACACCAGCAACGCACCCAATAAGAGACAGACACAGCACATTGACACTCTCCAAGCCCAGATCAAGAGCCTACAGCAACAGCTGGCTGTGAGTGGACACACATCACATTTGATTAAAATATGTATTTCAGAAAATGATATAAACACATGCATATTCTCAGGGTGCAGTGTGTGAAACAGGGGGAAGGGGGGCGGTTGAGACGTTTTCATTCATGAAATAAATCACAAAGCACAGTGGGCTTATATAGACCATGAAGGCTGTAGGCTATTTTTGCAGCAGTTAAAGTAATATTTATATAATAATTATGAACTTTAATAAAGCAATTTCAGACATTGAACTTAACCACTGCATTTGCAGGAATATTTTAATCCATTTGTAAAAAATGTAATTCATGAAGTAGCTAGTGCAGTATTGTTACTCTTCCTTTGTCCTTTCCTCGTGCAGACACATGGGAGATGTGAACATACACGGCAAAACAAAAGGTTAAATGCTAATTTAACATTTCAGAATTAAATCCCTCTTTCAGTACCATGGATAGCGCCACTCGGCCAGGCATGCCAAAACATTTATAAATGCAATAACACAATGTGCTGTCAACATGAAAATAAATAGGCTGCAGTCACACGAGTGCAGACAGTGAAATTCCATTTTTGATTTTATTGTTGTTTGCACTATAGACTGTTCTCACGTTGCAGTGCTTTACTTAGATATCCCCACTGTGGATAAAAATAATTCAGCAGAGGCAGGGATATATAGACGGGGGGGGGGCTCCTGGCACCCAGCATATTCTGCTTTATATTTAGTTGGATTTACTGCACAGTAACTGTCTTCTGCTGGTGACTGACTGGAGAACCAATAATAAGTTTTTCATTTTTATGTTTTGCATGATGATACATGATTAATGGGTTAATGCAGCAACATTTTAACCTCACAATCCTCAATTTCCTCACATTAGTCACAGTACACTAACTCATGTATAAAAACCCTCTGCTCCTTTCATGTAACCTATGATTAACTTAAGGAAGAAATTATGTGCAGTTCTCATTGTGACAATGAGGTGTAGCAAGAAGATTTATAATAATGTGGAACTATAATTCAGTGACTGAACTGCGGCAGTATTTACAAGCTGGTGAAGAAATCTTGGCAATAACCGTGTCGTCTTCATGTCTTTCTCTTTACCATCTGCCCAATAAGGATGCTGAGAGGCAACACAGGGAGGTGGTTTCGATTTATCGAACTCATCTTCTCAGTGCAGCGCAGGTAAGTTTCCTCTCATTAATCCCTATTGAAGTTATAGACGCTTGATTTCTTTCTGTAACTCTTAAACTGCCCATTGACTACTGAGGGAGTTTGTCTTATTACCATGAATGGAGTTGATTGTAATAATATGGTCCATGAAAGAAAGGTGCTCAAAGAGATGAATGATTTCATTAAAACACATTTGATTCCATAGAAGCCAAAGCCCTTATTTCATAAAAGCAGACTTGAGTCAAAAATATAGATTTTGTTGAATCGAGCTGTATGTGGTATTTATCATTCAGCATTTGAATGCATTTGAAATCATTTAACATGTACTGTCGGTCTGTGGCCATTCCCAGCAACAACTTGTTCTAAAAAACCTGTCAATAGAAAGTAACTGATAGAAATACGACAAGTCCAACTTGGTGGTGAGGTGCAAACAGGAGCTGAAAACTGCTCCAACACATACTGGGTCTGTCACAGCAGCTGCAGCACGCCTCTAGTTGGCTCGCAGTCAACATTTCTGAGAGGCAAAACAGATCGCTGACGGGTTGTGTGGCGCACTGGCATTGCACATTAAAATAATAAACGGTCACAACACTGCAAACATCTTGCAACCGTATGATGTATAGACGACAAGAAAAAGATGTTTATGAAATCACGCCTGTTTTATCACATCATGGTTGCGCTTTTGTCGAGATCAGCTAAAACAACTTTCAGCACTTAGTCACTGTCCATAACAAGGGGCAAATCATATTTTGTCACTGCAGTGAAGTGTGTTGTAAAATCTTTTGTGAAAGTCTGTTGATTATTTCAAAACAGGAAACGAAAAAAAAAAAAAAAAAACTTCAGCCCAAATTATTTAAAAACATGATGGTGTAAGTGCACAGTAGCTGCCCGGAGCTGAAGCGCATAATGATCTGTTGTGTGAGTAATTGACAAGAGTTTATAGTGATAAATATGATGAATTGATTAACAGAAGCCCATTCCTGATTGTTTGTCTGTTAGGGCCACATGGATGAGGACGTCCAAGCCGCCTTACTACAGATCATCCGCATGAGACAGGAGTTTGTGTGTTAAAGCTTCCTCCAACAAAACACAATGCTACCTGCTGACTCGGATTCACCATTTTCACAAACCCCTTGCTGCAAAGTGTCCTTGCTGTGGCCCCTGTGGGTGCTCAGTGTGTGTTTGTGTGTTTGTCTTTTGGCAAATATTTCTCCAAACAGGCTGTTCTGAAATCCATTATGTTGTAGCATGGCCGTACTTTGGTTCCCAAATATCTAACTCTTTGTAGTGGTTACAGGTGAATAACTGTAGGTTTGCTTGGTACAAATGTGAAACTTCAACTTCAGTAGAAACACAGCCAATGAAAACTCAGTTTATTTAAATTGCTAGAAACGGTAATGCAAAAACGGTTTTCAGTGTGTGAAAATGTGATTTCACACATTTCTGTCAAATCTCTTAAAAATGATGAATTAACCCATTATCTTCAGTAATTTGGAACTTATTTGAAATGTGGGTCCCTCTCATAGATGACTGGAAATGCACAGCTGAAATGTAAAATGGACATGAACACAAAAGACCACTTTTCACATTCCCACCTGACAGTCAGCTCTCATACAGTGTTTTTGTATTTAACAACTTTTTTTTTCTTTCTAGAATTGTAAGGGTAGGTTCACATTCTTCTCAAGTCGACCTTAATGCGGTACTCGCATACCTGTGCAGTGTGTACTTTGGATGAGTTACTGTATGTTGTAATCATTCCTCCTGTTCATACTGGCAGCGAAGAGGTCAGAGAAATGTTAGAAAGAGTTGAAATACACACGGATGAATCACATCTAACATCAAAAAGATACTTGTCAAGTATATGTCAAACATTTAAGTGGATTAATCAATCTATACACAGTTGCTTCTGGAATAAAAAGCAAACTTCTCCTGTTTATTTTATCATGTTTGTCTATAAACACATTTCTGCTGGTATTGGCTTAAAGTAGTCGTAGAGGACATGTGTAGGGTCCGTCATCTTTTTTTAGTTGAGTGTAACATCCCCTTGCAATCAGTTCTTGTCCTTTTTTGATGGGATGTAAACCAGCAAGTAAATAAAAAAGAAAAAAAAACTTTCAATAAGAGGAATAAAACATTGATATTCTGATGTGCTTTGAAGGAGGTTAGTTTAGTTTTTGTCAGTTTTCAAGGCTCATTTGAAATGTCTTTATTGGTTTACCTGCCAGCGTTTCCTTACCCTTAAACTAACTCAGATTTGCCGAGGCCTCTTATTAGCATATTTTAACCTTGGAGTAAATTTTTTGACTGTTGATTTTCCATCTCTTACATTGGTATAGCACTAGGAAGGAATCTCTCGAAGGCTGGTATAGACAGGAGCAATGATTACAGCAAAAAAAATGTGAACCTATCCTTTAACCTTGTTCATGTCAGTTGTAGCAGTTCAGCTACTTTCTTGACAGGTTTGAGTCAAACTCATTTTACGGCACAGTTAACGTCCTCCGGAGGTCCAAACTAACATGTTTTCAGTATAATCCAAATACCAAAGACCTGAAGTTCATCCAAATCTAAAAGCTGCTTGCCATTCTGGTAGATGGGAAGCAGTTTGTGGTAGATTTGGGAGAGCTGTCAGTTATGTCTCTCACGCAGTCTGGTTACATTAGTCTGTGCATTGGTTATGCTGGATTTGAGTCATGGAGGTGTGGAGTGGAGATCTCTTGCTGTGTCCTACAGTTTGCAGTGGCACGTCGTCCTTTTGTTGAAACCAGAGTGTCCTCTAGTGGTGAGACTTGGCAGGCCAAGTTGATAGAAATTGTAATAATCAGTGTGGCCCAGGGGTAGGCAGTTGTTGTTTTTGGAAGCTGTAATATCTGCATGCTTGTACTCAACATTAGGGAAATTGATTATAAATCTGTAATGAAATGAAACTGAATATTAAATCTGAATGTAAAACTAAACTGACAGAGGTTTACTACTAATATCTGTTGCTTTCTATTACCACATTTAAACCAAACTCCTTTTTAAAGACAGCAGCTAAAGGTTGACTTTATAAAAAATCTAATGTATGCAGCAGTGGACTTTGCAGCTCTCCTGGAGCAAAGGTTGCGTACCCCTGAGCAGCTCTTTGTGACTCTTAATGGTGTAGTGTAGTGGTGTTGTGATGGTTGAGCGAGTCTCTTGTGCCTTTACACTGATATATTTTTCATAGCTTTGTACTACTTTAATTACTGTACTACTGTGTGACAATTGTGATATTCAGCAGGTCTGGAAGTAGAACGGCACAGAACACGTTCAGGGTAACATTTACTGTAGGATGCTACTTGATAGGAATAGAACAAATCTCTCCTTATGTGGATAGACAACCCTCTTAACAAGTAGTTATTTGAAGCACTCCTGTCTTTACCTTTCAACTAACACACTTCACCAAGTAGAATTTCTTGCTCTGTTTTTATACTTTGGCCAAAAACTCTGTTTACACCAACAGATAGTTAATGAAAACCACACCTCTTGCATTTTATTATGCAGATGTTAGGAATTAACACTAATTCTTTAGGTATTTCTTACTATGTTCCCTCTTCTGTTAACATAGATTATAAATTGAATCCAAAAAATCTCTAAATACATATACTGATACCAATCTGTTTAAATTGGTTGTTTTCTTTGGCAATAATATTTGTGTTTGTGAATCAATAATACAAAATAAATAAAAGTGCCTAACATAGAAAACTACATTTTTGTTGAGAGTATTTTGTCATCACCACAGTGAAGAACTTTGTTATTTTTAGTTGTCTTTTTTTTGTACACACATTCATGGCTCCCAGAGGATGAATCCTACTGCCTTTGATGACCTTTTTGCTTTAGTGCCATCAGCCGATCAAAGTTTTCACTTACACTGTGAGATATTTCTTTGATGGCTAGGCATCCCCAGATGATGTATTCTGATGAATTTAGTGATCCTTTGACATTTCATGTAGTACCAACATCTGGTCAAACTTCCATTTTTAAATTATAATGGAAAGTTTATATCTGAAAATCATATCAATATCTATATATTCATATTATCAAGGAAAGAGGTGGAGTTGACATTGCAAATTTCTATTATACAGTCTAATGAGAGGAGGTGATCCAGTAAATCCAGGAGACAGAAAACACAGGCAATGAGTTTTAGTTTCACAAAAAATAATATTATGTAAATGACTGAAATTATGACCAAATACCTACAAAACTAATGCCATTCCCATCAGCCTGCGCTCGTGGTACATATATACCTGCTTCAGAGTATGTTAGCATGCTGACATTAGCATTTAGCTCAAAGCACCCCTGTGCGTACAGCCTCACAGAGCTGCTGACACGGTTATTGCCTGAAAACCTATTTTCTCAATCAGCTTTTTACTGTGAGCAATGTTGTTAAACACACACTTCTGCCAAAGTCAGAAAAGTTTAGGTTATTTTACATGAGAGATTTCTGTATTTGTGGTTTTGAAGAGGACTGGGTTTTGTCACAAACATCTTTGCATCAACCAGGCCCTTAAGGATTTATTGGATAGCAGTCATGAGGTATTTTTCTGATGTTGTCAGACAACAGTCAATCAAATGTGATCAAATGACGCCCACAAAATCACAGATACAACCTTTAGTCACAAATATTCAACATTACAGAGAAATTCCAAGTTTTCAGGAGCTGTAAGTTGTACAGTATATGTGCGCTCTTAGCTCCACACATTCTTACCTCCCTTGTGAGAACAGCTCAGTTCATGTGGTTTCACTTTAAGTACAATCAACCCAGGAATGAGAGCGAGTAGCTCTTTGGCACACAGCGTTCACTTTTATCTTTGAACCCGTGCCTCTATTGATTTGTCTGTTGCTCTTTTTCTCTTCACCAGATTTATTTTTCATTAAAGCTCTTTTCAACAGGATGCTGAGAACAGAGGTCAGGGCTCTTTCAGTTGTCTCATTTCAGATAAATTCATGGCATGCACAGTCACTGAGCACAGGGGAATTTTCCTTTTAAAAAGTACAGTGTGGGTGAATTGGGCTTTACTTTTGAAAATAATCAAGATTACTAATACTACAAAAAAAAATCATTAATACAACCTTCAAGCAGAACTCAGTTTATGATTAAGAGCTAATCCAGCCCTTATCCCATCCTCTGTTCACACACACACAAACACACATCATGCACACACTCTCTAATTGATACAAGACTTGTCCTGGGTTTGATTTCTTTGAGAAAAGCTTGCTGGTTTCAAGTGGCAGCCCTCCCTCCTCTACACTCCTCCTCCGTTCTTGGTTTTATGATTCTCTTTTTTGCGGTCTGCACTGAATAAGCTGTTCTCAGCAATTATGGCAAATACAATTCAATCTGTTGGTAGATCTCTCTTTAATCTCATTTCCAGGGTCCTAATCAGTTCCATACATCCACTTGCGGCCATTTGGTTAACCATTGTAACCCCCTCCCCGGCCGCGAAGAATCCCATCTTTATAAAATTCGTCATCCCAAGAAGGATCAGAGACGTTATTTATGTTGGAATAAGTCCCGGCCATCCACCGCATGCCTCATGAGTGGTAAACTGGCTGAGGAAGCAGGTGGGTGGTTATATACACATCAGATACACGCCCACATCTTTGCTTCCAGTCCTCTGAGCTGTCACGAACGTTTGTTATCTCACGCAGCAGTCTTCCACCTCTGCAGCTGCTCTTCTCTCTTCCCAACACTCGTTCCCTGGAGGAGCTGCTGTGCTTTGTTAGCCACACAGAGACTCGGAGGCCTCTCGTCATGCCTTACAGTAATTGTTATAACTTTTTGTTGTGACTACCCCACATGTGAAATTGTTTTCTCAACTTCTTTTCTTCTCTGCCCTCACTTTCATCACCTGTGTTTTTTTTTATCTCCATTCTTCCTGTCCTGCATGAACACATTAAGCTGTTTGGGGGCCCCTGGACCTAAAATTAACTGCTGGGCCCCTGATGTCTTCAAGTTCCCATTAAAAGAGTGCTTGAGCACTCCACTCCTTTAACATTGTTGGATTCACAATGGACTGTTTTTTAAAAGAGAATCACAATCAATGCAGCAGAAACAGAGTTATGTTTTTATTCCATTTTATTGTTTTTTTTTTTTTTATCCCACGCATTCTTCTTCTTTGTCAAAACCTGGCACCTCAACCACTTCAAAGGATGGGTGTGTTATGCTAGTAGCGGCTAATATAACCTGGAACCACAAGCCTCGAGCAGAGATGAGGAGCAGGGCTACAGAGGTAACTTAAGCTCAGTTCTTTCTAACTCCACACCCCAGATTTATTTCATTTTCAAAGTTTTAGTCTTCAGACCTGACCGATGCTCAAGTCACACCACTTGAGGGCATTTATCAGATTTTGTGCAGCTCCCTCTGGAGCCACAAAAGACTTCAAGACTTCAACTTTTTCCCCACACATGTAGTCAGATTCCCTTAGACCTGTAAACAGACTTTGATGTGTAAAATCAGTAGAGTTGGTACTTCAAGTACAGTGTTCACAGCACACTATAGGAGAAATGAACCAGTACTCTTCCACTGGAAAACTACCTGGCACAGAGTTTCTGTATATCAGATAATTTGTGGTAATTTACATCACAAACTGCACTATATGAGAACAAGGCCCCTGTACAAGACAGGTCCATGAGATTTTGTTGTAATGCAGGACCCACAGGGTCACTGTGGCTCAGCACTATGGCTCAGCAGGTCAAGGTAGGACGACTAGCCACAGAGGTGGTGGTTCGTTTCCCCAGCTCCTCTTGTCCACATGTCGAAGTGTCATTGGACGAAACACTTAACCCCCCCACAAATTGCAGACCTGCACCTCACCCCTTGTTAGATTGCTGCCATCAGTGTTTGAGTGTGATAAATGAGAGGCAAATTGCAAAGCACCAAGCACTACAAAAATGCAGCCATTTACCTGTTGATACTGTAGGTCAGTGGTGCAAACTTCCCCCAAAATTTGGAAGTAATCAAAATGACCAAAACAGGACACAGTGAAACTGGGGCATTTTGGGCCCCTGGAGTAGTTGCCTACTTTGCCTGGTCATCCAGTCTTGCAGTCGTATCATCTATTTTCTTTTCCTCCCTCCCCCCACTCCTTCCTTCCTTCCTGCTGTTTTACCTTTTGTCTCTCATCCTTCCTTCCTGGTTAATTCCACAGGTCAGGTCAGTCAAGAGGTCTGTGCCATATTTGTCTCCTTGGTGTAATTGCTAACTATTTCTCTGTCACTAATAGGCCATTACTCAGGCAGTACCGGCCAGCCAGCTTGTGAGGCTACACTGAGGGCAGCAAACACGAGGCCAGGGGCCCCTCTTTTTTCATTAGTCCCTTGAGGAACTGGACTACTCTTGGCTCCAGGCCGAGACAGGCAAGGCCCCTTTAATGTTTTTGCAGAGCTCCAAAGCACTTTGTTGCCTCAATAAAGTTCATTTATGGGATAATAAGGCTCTGGAGGACACATGGTGCTGATTTGAGTTGAATGGTTTCAGCATGGCTCACATTCCCAAAACCAGCTCCCTTGTCTGACTGCCTGTTCTCCATCTCTGTCTTTTATTTCATCTTGTTTCTTTATCTTTCTCCACTTCTCACCTTTCTCCTGCTCCTCACCTCACATCCCCCTGTACTCTTTATCCGCTGTCATTTATTATTCTTCTTTCTAACACTCTGGCAGTGTAACTGTCTGATCCTGGGTTGACCTGGGATTTGCGCACCTGGGAATGAGTAGCAGCAAGGGGGCAGGGGGCCCTCTCATTTCCCAGGATTTATTCCAGAGCTCTGAGGGGGAAGGTGGTGGGGGTAGATGAGGAAAGAGAGGCGATCAGAGGAATGAAAACCCTGTAGCCTGAAACCCTGGCGGAAGGTCAAGCTTTACATGCCAAGACTACACCAGAGCCGAGTGCCCCGGACATTGACCATAGCAGACGTAGAAGTACATGTATGGGAAACATACGTTAAAACACACTCTACACTCTGAGGATGGGTTAAAACACACACGCCTCCGCTTCTTTTTTATCTCCTTGGTTATTACACGTGGCTTACGTAAGTGTTGGCCATCTTTCCCCGAAACCCAGTAAGGACATTGTACACCACTGTATGCTAAACGGTTTCATCTGAGTTCAATGTTTTTCTTTTTCCCTCATTAGTAGTTGGTTAACCACTAATGCTTAGTGTATCTGCTCAGCTTTTCTTCCTCCCTTCATTGACTTAGCAAGAAACAGATGGTCCCAAACCGCCACATCTCTCCCTCTGCCGTCTGACTGTCATCCTTCCCACCACTTCTTTTACAATAATCTCTCGCTCTCTAACGGAAAATCGCCCCAGTTTTGCATGTCTGTTCGTGGCGCAACATATGAGACAGTGTATGTGGTTTAATAGGATAAGGCTTTGGGGTTGCTTGGTGCTTGGAAACATGGCAGAGGCCACCTCTGGTTGCTTCAATCATCTTTAAGACTTTGGGTTAGGCCTGAGGGTGTTAGCTTGAGCTTGTTAGCGCGGTTGGAAAAGGCTGTGTTTGATTCCATGATGAGGACTGGATGAAAAGCTGTGACTCTGGCGGACTGACACTGATTTGATGTTGGCGTTTGGGAGCCGCTCCATTTTCAGTTGTGGTATCTTGGGTAGGCATGCTGGTTGGGTAGCCAGCTCAGCCGAAACAGACCACTGACGCAAAGAGTGCCTCAGCGCTACAGTGAAGACTTATTACATGTAAATAGGATAACTGTTACATATAACTCCGATTTAAGATACAGATCGCAAATTGAGTGTTGTGGATATTTAGGCTTTGACTTTCTGCAATGCTACCCTTTATACTGGAACCAGTAGGAAGCCTAGGCCCTACTGCAGCGGTAACTCACTGTAAAATCACTTGTCTGTTAGTGTATGAATCAAATAAATGAGATACAACATGTTATTTAGTGAGCTTTAGAGTTGGTAGTCTGTGTATTTTTGGACAGAGCCAGGCTAGCTGTGTCACCCTGTGTCCACAATCTGTATGCTAGGCTAAGTTAATCACCTCCTTGGTCCAGCTCTGTGTAACACACAGACATGGTATCAATTTTATCATCTAATTTTGGCAAAGAAATCAAATAAACATATTTTTAAGTGCCAAACTAGTACTTGACCATTTTAGCAAAGAGAGCACAGTGGGTGTAATGAGTGCCATGTCACATAACACCAGGGCTAGGTGCTTAATGGAACAACAACACTGCATCAGAATTCATTCTTTTACTCACCAAGAGCCGTCTCCATCGGTGGAAAGCAACGCCAGTTAACTCTGGTCTCTATCATCTCTTTTCCCATACTGAAGTTAGCAGGTAGTAGTCCAATCTGCCCTGAAAATGTTGGACTGCTCGGAGGGTGTATTATTACCTCTTGTCTTGTGAAACTAATGTTGGCCAAAGCTCATGTCAAGCGACAATCACCACCACCCGCTCCCACAAAAGAAACTATATTTGGTGGCAGAGAAAACTTACAAATAGCCCCTCTAAAGCTGCAAACACTGCATTAACATCATCCTTTACGTTGATATGGAGACCTTGCTACCAACTTGCTTAGATACACATCCCACAGTTACACAGCAATATTATCGTTCACTTGGAGTCATGTTTCTTGTTCCCCTGGCAAACAGAAGTCTCACCCAAACCAAGCTAAATCAGAGACATTGAGCTCTGTCTTTTAATACTGTTTTCTGAACCAAAACTGTACATTTACAAACCAGGCCACTAAACACTGAGCTCAAACTTGCTTTAAAGATCCGTAAAGCAGTCACACATTTGGTTCAATGTTTTTGTAAAATACTGTGTATGGTCACTTGAAGAAATACCATAACAACAAACTATTTGCCCTTGTATCACTGGATAATTAGAAAGATGACCAAACAACAGTCAATGATTCATTTTGATCGATTTAGTAGAGATCAGACTGAGACTAACTTAGATCATCCAAGTCTTCACCTCATTTGCTGCCTCTTGCCCAACATGAATTAACTGCTTTGGGTTGATGATGATGTAGTGGTTGGTTCAGGGGGTTCATTTCCTCAACAGAGCAGGGACTTCAGTAGCAAGGAGGTTGAAAGGTCAAACACACAAAATCTCTCTCTAGTCTAAGCCGTGGTTTCAGTTGCTGAGTTATTGTCATGTTGGATCGTAGATATTAACTCAGTCTGACTTCAAATCAACTTTATTGGATAGAGCGGTTGGTGGTTGAGAGCTAAAAGAGTTATACAAGGCTATATTGTCACACACCATCTAATTAGACACATAAAAGGAAACGGGTTTCCTTGGGCTGGAGTTCACAAGATGTAAACAGGCTGTAAAATAGAGACATCTGTATTCATTTTTTCCTTTCTTCCACATTTGGCAATCTTTAGATGGCACATCTCGGGATCAAGAACTCGTAAAGGTAAATTTTTCCAAATAAACGTTTGGATTATCTGAGGAAAAAGTAAAAATTAAGGAATTATTGTCAGCCAAGATGTTATTTGATCAAGTTGTAATGTCACTAAATACATTTACTTTTGTTCAAATTTAAGAAACTTGTACTTTAATTAATGTATTTCGATGATATGCTACTTTTTCATGTATAAAAATAGTTCAAATTCACTCAGGGTCAAAAACATTATAATTATATGTAACCCTTTCCACTAAGTGCACTTTCAACATTATTCATAACTAATGACTTTATATTAATGAAGTTATTCATTAATGCTTTGTAGAGCCATCACAGTTCATTATTAGTGACAACTTAAGCATTGCCAGGTGGTAAAAAAAAAAAAAAAAAAATTGATTTGGCTGGTGTTTTTCCACCTTTGAAGAAGCCATTCTGCCTCATGCGTATTTTTACTTTTTATACTTGAAGTACATTTTGTTGATAATACTGGAATACTTTTACTTGTAATGGATTACTTTACTACTACACTTTGTTACAGCTACAGTACTTCCAATCCGAGTGCATTCTCCACCACTGGATGGGTCATAGTTTTTTAAAACTTTGAATGAGCTACTTCCTCAAAGGCCTGCTGACAGACACTGAAAACAGTTTACTTTGCAGAGTGCCATTACATTTGAATTGTACTTCCTAGTTGACATATACTTTGATCAAACCATTTAGAAGTCAGGTTAATGTTGATGGATTTCTCAAAGTGGCAGGAACAGACCATCACAGACAAGACTGAATATATTTTTATAATGTGCATCAGCATCATTGTCTTTGTTTACAAGCTTGTTTAAAAGTCTCATTGTAGATTATGCACCTAGTTAACCAAATATGTCCTAGGTGAATGAACTATTCTTGGCTTGATTGAAAAATTATACCAATCCAACAGCTTTTCTACTTTCCTGTTTAGACTACCTGGAAAAGAAGAAAAACTACAAAAATAAATAAATGATGACATCCTAATTGGATTTGGTGATGTTTCCACACTGTGAATGGCATCCTCTTTTAATCACTGACTCTGACCTTTTGATGTTCAGGGAGAAAAAGACACAGGTCGTCACTTCACCCTCATAACGTCTACCCCCACTGAGCAGTATCCTTATTTAATTGCTGCCCTTTTTTCCTCATTAGGGACACGAAGAGGGTGTAAATACAGAGTGTTGTCTTCAAATTGGATATTGAAAATTTGCATTTCTGTGATCCCAGCCAGGTCGGCTTATGACTGCCTCTTTGTGTCTTTGATGCAAATTCAGAGTGATTTGAGGTTTCCAGTATATTCCAGTTTGTAATCTTGTGGGAAGTGCTCCTGTTAACCTGATCAGGGCTTATTTGGCTTTGACAAACTGTAGAGAGGTGTGTGTGTGTGTGTGTGTGTGTGTGTGTGTGTGTGTGTGTGTGTGTGTGTGTGTGTGTGTGTGTGTGCGTGTGTGTGGTGTGTCGCTGTGCTCGTGAGAGAGAGAGAGAGAGAGTTTCACAGTCGATTGTGTGTGAGGTGTGTGTGTGTAAGCATGCAAGCATCTCACAGACGTGACTTTCATGGCCTCACTTCAGAGAGAGCTTTCCCTTGGCAAGATATCTTGCCCTTGGGGAGACCAAAGGGAAATATTTATAAGTCATCCACACAACAAATATTGAAGCCAATCCACAAGGTCAAAGCCATTCGATGGACACCCCCGCCAGAAAAGTGCAAATACACCTCCAAGTCTGCCTGCTGACCCACCAGAGCGTCCCTGCAACCACGTCTCTGACCCACTTAGCTGACTTATATAAATCATACACACCATTTGAACCTATTAATACCAACATGCTCCCTCTGGGATTGTGAACTGCTGTTTGCTGGAAGATCAAATGTAAACATCTGGCACTTCAGCAATGAAAACAACTTCCAGCATCCAATCTCAGCAGCCTCTCTTCACCATACTGCATCTGCTTTTTGTTGTTTTTCTTGTTACTGTCAGACCCGTTTAATTTGTCTGTCACTGCATTCTACTACTACATTCCACTATTTCAGATGGGAATGAAATCATTCACACACACTAGTAATTACTTATATTCCCCTTAATCTGTTGTGTTATGGAAGCTTAAGCAGTAATGTCTTCCTTTTTTTCATTTTCTCTAAATGCATTGCAATAGAGATGGTATTTTTTTGCCAAGTTGGTGAAGATATTGTCATATTCATTCTGCATTTTTAGCTATCTTTTAAGTGAGGAACAAAACTTGAAGCCATTTTTATCCATTGAATTGCATTTGTACTCTTAGGAAATTTAGTCAAAAGATAGATGTGTTCAAGTAGAAGTCAGATTAATATAGAAATCAGTTAAACATAAATATTTGAATATTTGGGAAATTAGTTTGAAAAATTGATATTCGACTTTTTTATCCAGTGATTGGTTCAGATGAAAAACTGTATCCATCATCTCCAGTGGTTTTGTATTGCACTTCCATAAAGTTGTCAGACTTGCAAGAGAGGGACAGAAAGTATGATCAAAACATCGTGACTGCAGAGGATGAGATATCCAGACTTGCAGTCTCTAAAGTGGGTCAAGATCCAAAACCACCGGATCCAACACATTTTAAAAGATGATTGTAATATTATATGTTTTGTATTTATGGACATTTATATTTCTTATAAGTGAGGTATTTGTAAGAAGTATTATTTAAAAAAGATGACAATGCTGTTTTGTATGATTGGTAACTATGGTGAGCTATAGTTTACATTAGTGATTGACAGACACAAAGGAACTGGAGACGTCTTCAAGATAAAACGTTTTTGCGGGGTGAACAAAGCCTGGTGTTCTAGTATTCCTCTTTGTATACATCATTACTCCTTAAGATACAAAATGCAGGTGATGTGACTCTAATGCCTTGGATACCAGTGTATCTGCAGCATGACACAGTCATGTGGGAGGAATTGTTATGTACTTGTGGGCGTATGGCTGTGTATGTGGACTTTGACCTGTTTGAGTGGTAATTTGCATGCACTCAGGGAAACAACACTGAAGTAGTGGAGTAAATCTTTTCTGATTACACTCAAGAGAATACTATGTGGGTCAACAGAGAAAGTATGGTTCAACCCTGCAACCAGTTCATGCTCAGAGAGAAAGGATGAAAAAACAACATGGTGCAAAAACATGGCAAACTGCAGTCCCTGCAACATGTCTTAACACATTTTCTAGCTTGAGGACTATTGTCTGTTAAAACCAACTGGTGTACAAAAATTACACCAACTACCAAAGGACTCATAAATGTGCCACAGGCTTTTTTAAAGTGCTAAACAAAGGTCTTATAAATATTGAATGCATAAAAATATACATATTATTATTATTAATATTTTCAATCTTCTCTATAAATCCAAAATTCTGGATAATACTAATCATGTTGGGTTGAATTATGGAGCAAAAGTGTAAAATTGACTTCTCAAGTATAATATATAGTGCAACCATAAAAACATGTATATATGTCAGGATTACAAGTCTGGATACATCTGATAGTGTGAAAATATGTTTAACACTGTTTAAGAAAAAGCTCCTGGTTCAACTGTTTGTTTAACTACTCAAAACTGGTGCAATATACTGTATGTGCAAAAATATATTATACATATCTAACACTTTCAGTATTATTCTGTGGAGAGATTCGTTATAAGAAGATGTATTTATTTGTCAGAAATTATGTTGATGGTGAAAACAACAGAAATTGACACTATAAAAATGTTTTAAGTATGAGGACAGTTTTGTACTCGAGTAAAATTAGCCCGTTAATCTTAAATTATACCCACAGGATATAACTTAACACGTACAGATGCAAGAACCCATCAGCACCATTAAAACTAAATGTTGCAACTGCAAATTCAGTTAGTTTTTCTCTACATATGCATGCTTTGTGTTATATTTTGGTGAGTTTATGTACATGTGGTTATAAAAACTTTCAGTGAGTGCTCTGTTATAACTGCAGCATCAGTCCCAGCCAGCAGAGGACAGCATATCCCCATCTGTCAAGTGCTGGATTTAGGCGAGAGATCCCTTCTTAATGCAACAACATGAGTGAATTGACTTCACTAACGGCCCCGTCTCTCAGAGAGAAGATAGTGTTTTGATGTGGGATATGTAAAGAGCAGGAAACCACCATCCATGGGTACTGCTGTAGTTGCTCAACGTTTTTTTTCCCACAATTTATTAATGATGTTTTTCATGCATTTCCCCATTATAGTGAATCATATCCTGCATCTTGCATGAATGCTGTTTCAAAATCTGTGACTGGTTGGGGCATTTCAAAATACTTCCAGAGAACAACTGTTTGGTCGCTTTTTCAGTCGAGACGATTGGGATGATACTGCCCTGCATGGAGGCTGTAAACAACAAGGCTGCAGCTGAGACACATTCACTCAAAAATAAAATATGATTTCTGGATACAGGAAGGAGAGGAATAGGGTTGTGTGTAGAAGAAAAAAGGTAGTAGCTGAGCAGAGTAAGTGAAAAGAGACTTCTCGTTTCCACCACCCTTGTTATTGCAGCCTGTTCTGGCTGTCAGAGGACCTGACTGAACCCTGACCTCTCTGCCAGCAGCATGAGGAAGTGGTTAGACAGACTCATAACAAGAGAAAGAGAAACCGAGGCTGAGGGGAGAGAAGTGCATGTTCCCTCTGAGTTTGTCTTTGTTTTGGCACGGCACCTCAGGCCACCACCGTGGTTTTTGTGCTTTGCAAACTCTCTCAGACTGTCTATCGATGATCAGGCTGCGTGTTTGTATGTCGACCTAAACCGCGTCTCCTCTCTCCTTAAGAGTGGGTGACCTCATTCTCTGTCTGAACACCACGCTCTCATGAGAAAAACGGCCCCCGATCCCCTTAATTCAGCCACTCTCCACTGACCATGTGGGTGAAGTGCGGATGGATAAAACAGGCTGCTGCTCTTTTGCACTCCGGCAGTTTCACGCTCATAAACGCAGTCAGGGCTCAGTGAAAGCACACTCATCGGTGAACTCCCGCCCTCCCAATCCCTTCATGTTGTTGTACCAAATTCTCTCTTGCTCTGTGAGTGTGTGTGCATTTCATATACACACTCACACACATACTCACTCGGCAGTCTGGAGGAGACATGCCAGATGTCAGTGCTCCGTCTTGGAGCAATTAAACCAGTTGTTATGATGAAAGAATTTATTTGCCATTTGTTTCTCCTGCTCAAGACTAATTGAGTGATTGAGATCTTAATTAGATTAGCTCTCCTTTTTTTCACCTCCATTGTCTCTCAGCCTCTTTAATCCCTCATTTGTATTAAAACTCTTAACTGTTAAAGTTATACCTCTGTGTCTAAAGTCTTCTATGCAGAACAGGAACACAGCTAATTACTGCAAAACCTCTGCAGTTACTGGACTGAGTCTTGTGACCAGTGCTGCTTTTTCTTGTAGTTTTAATTGTCTGGCTTTTACTTCTACTTTTGTACCATTTAAACCATGCACTTTACACATTTTACTTTTTCCATTCTTATTCAAGCAGCTATAATTTACCCTGTAAAGTGACTTGAGTTAATGATTTGGAGCTACACAAATAAAATCGAATCAGCGGACTCTGAGTTGTCAGCATCATGAAGCATCTCAGCATTTTCACCTGATTGTTATGGTTTTCTGGCTCACAACTTTACTATTTTGGTTCAGCTTTACTGCTCTTAACCCTTTCAAACTGTAAAAAAGCTCTGATAAACCTCAACATAGTGGAGCGTTTAAGTGTTTGACTCAGGAGTTGGTGGAGACCAAACCAGAACCAAAAATAAGAGTGAAGACTGGACTTAATATAATACTTAATATAATGTTATAAAATTAAACAGGTGGAAAGAAACAAGAAATGACTGCAAATGACGCTCTGTATCTGGTGTGAAATCCGGTAATAGTTTGCGAGCAAGTTAATCAATCAAAAAGTGATCTCTGTTGTGTTAGCAACTTGTTTCCACTGCCCCCAAGTGTCAAAAGTTATTTGAGTAATTTGTTTAATGTAAAACAACAGTAAGAAATTAGAAAGTGACCATTTCCATCTGTGACAATATTGTACTCTGAAGAAAACTTTAGATCATGCATAAAATCCTGATGAATTTACCAGCGACTGTTCCCTAAGTTAAGATACACCTTATCTCCACATGGTTGTTTGGAATTAAATGTCAAATATTTGCAGAATTTTGTGTTGCATACTAATCGTTTTAGGCTTTTGGTTGCTGATGATTCACCAGCACAAAACTGCATCAGTCTTGGCAAAAGAAGGAATCGTGTTCATCAAGTCAGTCCACAATGCCTCAGCTTCCTGTCCCACAACATCTGCTCAAATGATTGTGAAAGATACTCAGCACAGTGCCTTGTGGATTAGAGCATCCATATGTTGACCAAGATGGAAGTAAACACTGTCTGTGAGAGGACGCTGCCCATGGAAGTTCCTGAAATGGCCATGATTTTACAAGATGATGCACACTTTCCCTCACCATGCTTAAAATTGCCTCTGTGCTCTTACAAATTTGTTTTCTTTCTCTTGTAGTGTGTAAAAAGCTCTCTGTTCCCAAGCCTTGCAGAGACCAGCCAACTTGTTTTGCATTCTTGTTCTTTGCAAGACAGCAGCTGGGTAAAAGCTATAAATTATTTATCCATTGGTTGTTAGCAGAGATACTCTGGATGCTAATAAACTCCCACAATGTTTGATCTCCTCAGTACCTTCGTGCTGAAAATAGTTGATTGTGACTGAGCTGTATTTCAAAAGAGCTCCTTTATTTGCTGTCTATTTATTTGATGTGTAATAGGCAACTGGTGCATGTTTGGGTTTTTTGGAAAGTAGAGTTAATAAAACCTTCAGATATAAGCTGTGAACAAAGCTTTGTGATATTATATAGTAAATATATATGGGTTTGACAACTTGTAGTGGCGATTTGATCTATTTTATCTATCGGTTCTGAACTGCATGTTGTCTGGCCCTGCAGCAGCTTACATAAGTCTAAGTCATTAGTCATTACTAAAAGTATGGATGTGTGTGTGTATTTTTATTTATTCATGTTTTTGGAGGAGTGAATGAAGTTTAAAACAGTTATTGACTTTAGGACTGTCAAGGAATCTTTTTATTACTGCTGCATTAATATTTCTTTGTATTACATTATTGGCATTACCACACATGCATTAGATCTTCCTTCTTACTGTATCAGTTCTAGCAGGGCGAGAGCAGAGGCACCAGAATAAATTGCAATAACAAAAGGAAAGATACACAAAAACTTTTTTGCAGTAAAATCAAATGAGAGTTTATATTTCAGCCAGTCATTGGAAGTGGCCTCATGTACACATATTTATCACATTTATCATGAAAGCTGATCAATTCAATCTATATATCCATATATCTATATCATATACATATATATATATAGTCGTGCAGAACAAAAGTGCATGATCTTGATTTTTCAATCCCTTACTCTTTTAATGCATCTGCTATTCCCTTTGCTTAGTGCATGTGCATGTATATTATCCTGTGTATGCTGTTTGTTGCTATGATCCCTCATGCATGTTAATGATTTCCCTATTTAATTCTAAAATTAATCATCATCAAACTCAATCTCTCTGTCTCTCTCCATCTTGGTCTATGACATGTGAGTTCAGCTGCAGTGGCATTTTTCTCTAGGAAGCCACACTTCCCCTGTCAAGCTAATTTTGTTATTTTAATAAAGATTTAATTATTTTATATGACACATAACAGTTTCTTCATTTCCCTTGTCACAGCCACCTCCAACCCATGTTTATTGAGTTCCCTTTAAATAGGTGAAACAGCATCACACTGGACTGCAATTATTCCTCCATGTAAATTATCTTCTGTTGTGAATAGGAGTATCGTACCAGGCGGTTTTCCACCTAACTGGGCATCTTTTTCTTTAATTGGGCGGGATATTGATTGAGCCAGGCCTGTAGCAGAACGTAATTGTGATTGGCCCCGGTGTACATACTTTTTTGTGCGCACACACACGCATGGACACACACAACCACTGTAGACAATTGCTATGTCACCATGCATGGAGATGCTCACCATGCACGTCCAGTCCTGCAAACTGGCCTTTGATCAGCACATCGGTCAGCAGCCGAAGTGTCAAATTTATCAACTCTAATCCAACAGTCTGCCCTGGACCCAAACCACCACAGCTTGATTTCTCCAATCAAACATGTGAAACAGTTTACCAAAACCTTTTCTTTTTAAATATGGCTACTTTTACGAGGAGTGGGCGGGACCTCGCTTCTGATTGGGCAACGTTTTGTCAGTCAACTCTGTAAACACGTCGAAGATAATTACTTCCGTCAAGTCTTTTGAATGGAAGGGAAGTAAGTTTGCATCCTTGAATTAGAAAAAAACGGTAATTATCAACCGGCCACATGTTAGCTAATATTCAGGACTGTGTCAGAAAACTGAAGAGAAGACAGTCGCACCGAGGCCTCACAGAAAGCAGCCGGGGAGGTTAGCTAGCTTCCCCGGATTTAGCTAGCACTGATAAACGGTGAAGATGGTGGACGCAGCACCTGAAACATCCACCTGTGACGGTTAATGGCTGAGGGAGCTCAGGTGAACAGAAGTACAGACGTCCACATCCAGATAAGGGTCCTGAGCACTTTGCCACCATGAAGGACGACGGTCTTCACCTTCAAATACCGGTAGGTCCGTTTTATCTGAGTTTTTACAGACTTGAAATGATGTTAGGAAAACTTAAAATGACAATATTGAGCGATATTTTCGCCATATTTTTCACAACCTGTTGTTGTGAAAATGTTTTTTCAGACCATACCAGACCAGATGTACATAAATACCACTTTACACAAACTTGTCAAATCTGCAGTTAGAGTGCAAACCCTGTTTAAGATTTCTGAAACTTTAATTGTATTGATGACAATAGCCTACAAAAATTGTCAATTTCACAATTTTTTTTTCAAGTCTAGGTCTAGGGGTTTTTGATCAAGACCTGGTCCAATGTGGTCTCGATAAGAAAAAAGTAGAGAAATTACTTTTTTGTGTGTTTTCACAAATGCAGTTAAGGTTTCACAACTTCCAAACTGGATTAAACAGGATCCACACTCTCCCTGTTAATTAGTCTGTATTTGAAAGGTCTAGATATATGCTAGTGGTTTTTGATCTAGACCTGGTCTAATGTGGTCTAGCTGGGGGACAAAGAGAAATTGCCCTTCTTTGTGTTTTCACAAATGTGACATCTAGTTAGAGTGGTTTTTTGGGTGCATAATGAATCTCCAAATCCATGGTTTTATTTTGGTTTTGGTTTTTTGGGGGTGGTTGGGGGATAACTGAGGTTCTGTCCTCAGATATCACAAACGGAGTTTGTGGATATTTGTATTACAGTTTGTCTCGGTTTCAGTATTGTTACACCCCTAGTGGTTTTTGATCTACAATTGGTCGGTTGGGAAAACGTGAATTCCCACTTAACTACCAAATTGAAAGCTAAATTCGGCATAATGATTTGATGATGATGACTTTCCCCGATTGTGCAACTTCTTGATAGTAGAGTCACAAACTGGGCTTGTATGTGATTTGTCACTGATTTCCAGTTGGTGCTTGTTGGATTTTTTTTCTCACCTTTAATCTGCTCTGTCTAATGACTATGTTAATTAGCTTTGTAAGATGATGTGGAACACTGTAGACTATTTTTATATACCATAGATAAGTGAGGAGTGTAAGTCATGTATTTGATACACATGCAATAATACGTTGCAATGTGTATCATGATTTTTGTTGGTTTGGTAGTGACTTTTCATATTCTTCCATGGAGCTGTACTTTAACTGAGTAGGTAATAAGCTTTGCAATATGTACTGTATATGTCCTTAACATTTAACATATGCAGTAAATGTTAAATGTTAAGGATATATACAGCACTAAAAGTAAAGTGAGGACGCTTTCAAAAATAAAGCATGATTAGTGTTTATTTATCAGGTGGAGTGAACAGAAATATTTGGTGTGACCACACTTCTCTTCGGTATATTTGCACATAGTTTTTCAAGGTACTTGCCTCTTGTTCTTCTCATCACTGTTGATAGTTCTTTATGTTTGGGCTTGTTGTCATGCTTGAATGAATTTTATGCCTCCCTGATGTTATTGCGTGATGGATAAGAATCTAAATATCTAAAGTGCCTACAAGTTTTTCACAGCACTGGAAAAGACATTACATATATTGACAGACGCCTTTGTCCATAAGGTAAAACAATTATGTTCCTATACTACTAAACTATTTCCCAAATAATGTTGTGGTGGCGATGTAATAACTGGCTGGAATATATTCAGAGGCAGTGTTTTTTTAATGAATGAGGTGCAACATTTATGAATTTGGGGTGGATGGCGGGCAAGCTAACTGCACGTCTGTCACACCAGAGACTGGGGTTTGTATCCAGAGATCATGGTTTGGGCATTGGAAAGGGGAGTTTCCTTCACTTTTTGTGACACCTTTGTTTGCAACACACAGTAGATTCCACTTAATGGTTCGCACTGGGCTCTGGATCTAATATGTCTTTTTTGGGGGGAAGTTGTAATTTTCACCTCCCAAACTCTGCTGTGCTGAGCGTGGCGTTTGCTTGCGGTGAGCTGCGGGGTCAGAGCCTAGACATCCAACATCAACCCTACATATTCTGAATTCACATATGATGTGAGTTGGCTGACTGAAATTTACTGTATATATTTCAGTGAGATGTTTTTCTAAGTCTGCAATAACATTATACCACTCACTCTCGAAATTATTTCCTTCTGTGCTCGTCAGTGCTGTCACTCAAAACCTGGAAAACTCTGCCATAGGAGATTATAATGGCCAATCAAAGCTTTCACACTCTGTGAACTTTGGTGTTAGTATTACAAGGTAATGTCACTGTGGGCCAGAGTTCAAAAATAGCAGGTCGTTGCTTGCTGTGTATGATTCGTCAGTGGACATCACATGCTTAGTGAAGCAGGTCTTCATAATTGCCCGCCAACACTAACACATGGCCTGTTGATGAACTCTTCTCTGCTTATCACAAGATTTTGAATGGTAAGTAGGAAAAAAATTTAAATAGATCCAGTTTAGCTCAGTCACTTAACACCTAATCATGTAATTGGGGGAAAAAACAGCATTGTATTGGGAGGGAATGCTAAGTATTGTTGGCATCTGGTTGATTGTTATTGTAATCATTAACAACCCCACACATACATATGCAATCCCACCACCTGCATCCACCACCCTCCTTTCAAAATCTAACAAACATTAACATCCAGCCCAGTCAGATTGGCTTAATACATCCACCAACTCTGTGGGGAAATTACTTGTAAGTTATTTTTCCTCAGCGGGGTATTGGCAGACCTCCATGAATAGTGTTTTCCCCTTAAAGACATATTACTTATGAATCAGAGGGGGGGAGGGAAATTACTGTTAGTAGAAAAGAATGAAAGTTATCAGCAAAAGTGAAACATTACCGCTGAGAAGGAGTGCTAAGAGACTCATTAAAACTATTCAGCTTTTTCACCAAGGTCAGAGGTTTTTAACAGCAGAACTTGGACAGTAGCACAGGCTCCGCTACCTCCACCTTACATGTTAACACCTCAGCAAACAAAGGACCGAACACAATAAAAGTTCTGTGTAGGGTCTGTCTTGTGTCAGAGTCTCAGGAGGTGAGGCAAGGTTTCTGCTTCCTGTGCTAACAATTATCCCCTGAGGCCCCCCAAGAACATTACTACAGGTAGTGGTTATTGTAGTAGGGAGTAGTAATTCCTGAAAAGTACATGAACAATGGTTCTCAAGGTTATCATCACCCCAGTCTTTTTCATTTTTACCCATTTTTCTGTCCATCCACAAACTATCAGAATCAGAATCTCATAATCTGCTTTATTGGCCAAGTATACATACAAGACAAGAGTACTGGATGTGTCAGACAGTGCAAAAGAGCAATGAAAGTAGTGCAAAACTAAATTATAACTAATAGATAAACATGTGGGCAGAGGATGAGTATATGTACATTGTGTGCTATATTACAGCGTGCAGTGTTTGATGTTATCATCATACAGGAACAGAGGTTATTGTTCCTGTATGATTGATTTAAGTGTTCGCCAGGGTGATGTGATGGCTTGTGGAAAGAAACTTTTCTTGTGTCCGGTTGTGTGGACGTACAGTGTGCTATGTAAATTAAAGTGGAACAATTAAAGCCACAAAAAAACAGTCGGTTGATTATTTTCTCCATTAGTTGATTTATTGTTTTGTCCATAAAATGTCAGAAAATTGTGAAAAAATGCCCCATATATTTCCACAGACCAAATGTTTTGTCCAATCAACAGGCCAAAGGGGGATTTGCTGTTGGTTGGACAAAACAAGACATTTGAAGACGTCAGCTTGGACACAGTTGTGATTCTCTATTTTTGTAATTTTATAGACCAAGCATCTAAGCGATTTTATTAGAAAAATAAATGAGAAATTATGAAAATTATTTGCACCAATACTATAAAACATCCTCTCTTGCTTGTTTGCAACTGTCTTTATGACATATAGTGTTTAATCTCTCTCTCTGTCTCTGTGCTTGTGTCTGGAGTGAATTTGCATGCCAAGTAAAGCCTGGGAAGTCCTGACCCCTGATGTGACCCAAAAGTAATTTACAGATGACTGGAAAAAAAAGGTTAAAATATGAGACATGGAGTAGTTGTTTTTTCTCAGCACATCCTCCAAATTATGAAGGAATGTTCTGTAGCAATGTAGCAGTAATTTATTGCCTATAAACAGATTCTGGAGGGTACAACAGTTCTGAATAACAAAGTATTTTCTAATAACCTCACTGCAAACTTTGGTCTCTTTAGGACTTTAGGGATTCAAACATGACTATTGTCTGGTACACCCCAATTCATACAATTGTTTACCTTTTAATTTTAAATCCATGGGAAACTTTTCAAAATAGAACAAATGTTAACACCCAAAATTGACCAAAAACGCTGTTTTGCATTATGTATATTGCGTGTCTAATATTTAAAGTCAGAAGTCAGGAATTCCCCATGTGCAAAATGTAATTGCACTGTTCATACGGTTCAGACCATGAGTATTTGGACAGTTACACATTTTTGTTCTTTGGGCTCTGAGCTTCAGCACATTCAATATGGATACTAAAGTCTCAGCATTAATTTGAGAGGGTTTACATCAATAGTGAATTAACTGTGTGGGAGATATAGCCCTTCTAACACATAATGCCCAAAATTTAGGGGTTCAAAAGTAATTGAACATATACTGTACACATGAAGTCAAGCAAAATCATCATATTTGAGTGCCCAAATTACAAGGGTGCCAAAGTAATGGGTCACTTGGCTACTAAATGTTTCTTCGGCAGCTTCATGTAGCTTCATGTACAAAACGGCTCCCATGTGGCTCTGTCAGTACGAGGAGGAAAAGGTGACCATGCAGGTGAAGAAGGCAATAATGATCCTAAAAAAAGAAAAAATGTATCAGAGATATTAAAGGTTTTTGGATGGCATGAATCATTCTAAAAAAGCAGTTGCAAAGGAAAAGTAGAAAATGGCATATAACCTGGGAGACTAAGGAGCACAAGTCTTGTGGATGAACAGAAAATCATTTGCATCATGAAGAACAACCCCTTTGGGACTGTAGAGCAAGTCAAGAATGCTCTCCAGGATGTAGGCGGACATGTTTCCTCATCAGCGATCAAGAGAAGACTTTATGACCACGACCTCAGAGGGAAAACCTCAGAATAAAAACATACAAAACGAACCTAGAGTTCTGGAACAATGTTGGAATCTGCCTCTGTCAAATTTATGGGAAGAGAAGATTGTGGAGAAAAGAAGAACAGTTCATGACCCAAAGCCACCACCTCATCTGTCAAACATGGCAGTGGTGCTGTTATGGCTTGGGCAGGTATGGCTGGCAATGGAACTGGCACATTGGTGTTTATTGATGATTTCACTGCAGATAGAAGCAATAGGCTGAATGCAGATGTGTACAGGAGCATTCTGTGCTCAGATTCTGCCAAATGTATCAAAACTTAATTGGAGAATATTTTATCGTTCAGCAGGACAATGATCCAAAACATACTGACAAATCAACCAAAGAGTTTTCAGTGTGAAGAGGTGGAATATCCTCAACTGGCCGAGCCAGTTGCCTGATTTCAGTCAGAGTGATCCGCATTCCACCTTCTGATGACCAGACCAAAGCCAGAGTCATGTCTGTGGGACAAAGACTTCAGGCAGTCACTGACTGCAAAGACTCGAGACATGAACAACAGCCTCAACAACAAGAGGTAGAGTTACTTCTTTCATCATGGCTGATGTTGCAGCAACAAAGTTAGCATTAAGTATTGGCAACAGTATGTGCAACTTAAAATTTCACCATTCAAGCTTTTCCTTTGTTTATTAAACTTTAAGGTCATGTATTGCAAAGAGGTTCAAACCGAACAGTATTTATACAATTAGAAACACATTACATGTAATGCTGAGCAGCGTTTACATTTCAGAATAAGATCCGATCATGAGAAAATACAGTCTCAAGTGATTTTTACTACCAGTCAACTCGTCTGATTAAAAGACTTTAGTGTTTATTTGCTTCCTGTTTACACCAGCATGCACATGCCCACTGTACGTAAATGGTAATATATGTGATTTCAAGTGTGTTGGTATGAACAGAGGTTATTTCTGAAACTGAGCTACAACGGTTGTCTGAAATGGAGATCGTTTTTGCTGTTTTAATATGAAAAGGTATTAGTGTGGATGTAGCCTGAGTAGCATGAGCCATGGGAGTCTGAGCTCCAGGCAGCTGGAGAGGTTGGTTTATGCTCATGTTAGGGATTTGTATAAACTCTGATATGTTTCTCCTCTTATACCACAGGGGGCCATTTTGTTTATGGCCCAAACCGAGTAGACCACCACGTCTGTATTCACAAGCTCTTTTTACCATGAGAGCTGTAACAGGCCAGAGTTGCTCCAGAGAAGTTTCTGTCATGTGTTGAGCCCCAGACAGAAAACGGCACTCTGGGGAACCACAGGCATCCATAAATATTCAAGCCCAGAGAAGTTTATAGAGTTTGTCGTTAAGGATTTATGGTGGGCTGCAGAGGCGGTCATGGGGTGGGGGTGGCGGTCATGCTGTAGACTTCTTGTGCTGGTGTTGAGAAAAGGAAATAAGTTAATAAGATTAACTGATGCAAACATCACACCCCACCAGTGTGAAAGTAATTATGTTTGGTGTCGTTTGGAGGGTTTAATATTCCTGTCGAGTTGTTGCGTCATTGAGTTGGCCAGTTTCACTGTGCTACATTGCCTTCTCTCTTGTGAGGAAAACTATTTTTTGGATTGCCATCTGTGTAGTGGTTTAAGGGTTTTGGAGGAAAACCCCAGGACAATGGGTTGTCTTGTCTGTCAATTTAACATTATTGATGCATTTGGGCTTCGTGGTATAACATGTGCTCACTAACAACTAAGCAACATCAAAAACTCCAAACTCTTGGGAAGTTAAATCTTTTGTAGCTGAGTAGAGTTTGAAAGAAATACATATTTTAAAACTATTTGACTATAGAATATGTGTAAAGACTACAGTACACATTGTATCTTTTGCGTGGGGGAAAAAAAGAGGAACATGAAATGCCTGAGTTAGTCAACTTGAATTTTCACCTCGTTTGTGTGTGTTTTATTGTGTGAACATGAAACCGCTTTTAACTTTTGCAGAACATCATGGGTTTGGGTCAGCATGTTTGTCTTTCACAACCTGCTTCTCCAATCCACTGGACGGATGCCTGTGTGCACTCACCACAACCACATGATGCTTAAACCAATACCCAACATGACTACTTCATCTTGCATTTCACACTTACTTTTTTCTCATCTTTGTACTTCCTCTTTCTCATTTCTCCTTTTGTCTCCTTCAGCTTTTCCCTCTCATCAGGATGGTTTAGATCCATCATCTCTCCCCCACTCTGTCTGTTCTTAACACAAAATTTCTCTTTCTCTTAAGCTGAATTACCAGAAGTCTCTGTGCAGCCTCAGCTTCCCTCTTTTTCCCTTTTTCCCCCTCGCCTGCTGCTGTGTCATTGCACTACTATTCTAGGCCACAGAACCAAGCTTCATTGCGACAGCACCATTTCCCTGCAAAAACTTTGAGTCATTGGTGTCTCCACACCACACCACACAACACCAAGATGATAGCAGTGTCAAAGTGAAGGTCATGGTGACACTACTCTCCAAAAACATTTTCTCTACTCTGATAGCTCTGAAGGCTTTTTCTTTTTTTCTTTTTTTCTTTTTTTTTTTTTTTTACAGTGGCTGAATACAGAGTGCTACCTGGCAATTCTGGTGTTACAATGTGCAGTACGAGTGATAGAAAAATAACTCTTTTTAAGACACTGAAGGTAACTTTTAATGACCTGGTTTGTCAGCCTGCCTCTCAGCAGACAAGATTAGTCCTATCTGAGCCACTTCCCTGAGGCTGTAGGTGCTGCAAGTATTCTCTCTGCATGTGTATTAATGTTAACTAATTCTATGTCTACATGTGTACTAGGGCTGGACAATTAACCGAAAAAGTATCAAAACCGACATTTAGAACCTCTCACCTACTTAATCTCACTCATGTTGGTTAATTCAGTTAATACTTTGCCCAGTGTTTGCATTCATGAACTGTCCCCTTGAAAAAGAAATACTACTTTGTGTTCAGTTACATGCCTCCTCCCTGTCCAATGTTCTACTGTTAGTCTGCGCTCATTCAAAAGCTAAGCAGGTGATATGGATAAGCGCCCGAATAATTGTTCACAGAAAAGTAGCAAATCAAAATGTTTGAGGAGCTGACGCCAAAACCATCTGACAAGTAGTGAGTGTGACGCCATAGATGGAAAACTTGTGGATAAAGGCAAGCCTGTTTGTCAACTTTGTAAAATGCAACTCCTTACAGGCAGAGGAGGCTCAGCAAATTAACAAAACTATGTTAATTCTAGAAGGTGTTTTAGGACAGGCTATGTGGGCTGCATTTAAATAAATTTGAATGAATTACTTTAGTTAAAAGACAACAGCCCTTGTGTTTACATACAGTTAACAGGTATTACTGAGACAAAAACCATCTGAAGAAGCCACCAGGGTTTACTTCTTTTTCCCTCAAGCCACACATCCTCGGCAATGTCCTGTGATCCCACCAGCATCCCAATAAAAAGCAGGAAGCTTCATTTAATATCCTGCCAAAAAATTGTTCATCCGTCCTCCCCTATCTTCACAAGCACTCAGATTTAAATAAAAGAAGACGGTGAAACAAGGCTGATGTTACAAGAGAGTAAACAAGACTGCCATATGAGGGATCCAGCTGCATTTTTGCAATATATAAAAGGGGAATTGTTGATGTCTATCTCTCTGTGACAGATGGGGTTACAATAAAAGCAGGGCCAGAGGAGATGGGGCTGTTTGATATCAGCAAAGATATAAGTAAACAATTTAGGAATGCGACAGGCATGAGCTGCTGCAGACATTGGTTGCCGAGAGAGAATTTTCAGCATCTCAAGTATGGATGCCTTGACATACATTTTGGTCTCTAGATGGAGACGTTGTCTCCATTGTTGTTAGACTGTTCAGATAATATCCTCCGCCAATTATCAATGCGTCCTTTCATACTGGAGCTATGAAGAAGAGTCGTGTCTGACTCATGCCTCGGCTAGTGGCGTTGATCTGGCACTCATTAGTTCCAGGCTTGATATTATGCAGGAGAAGTGAGCACATGTGTGGGAGCATCTTTGTGTTTGTGTTTGTGTTTGCGCTCATGCATGCACGCGTTCATGTGTCAAGTTGAATAATCCACTTGAATTTGTGGTTGGATTGGTTTGCTAAGAGGAAGCATCAGTTTTAAATAATCCAGTATTTATTACACAAGAGAGGAGACCAGTACTGATTAGGGGTAACTGTAGACCCTTAATGGATTAGCATTATGCACAGCAAAATGGCCCTTAGCACCCTGAGCTAAAGGGATTTTAGGCTGCTGTGTGAAAGGTCTCAAAGTTCATTATTTGTGAAGCTAATGGGACTAACTAGAGGCCTGTTTTCTCATCTGTGTCATTAGTTCCTCTTGCACGAGCGGTTGGTGTCTGTACACAGGAGCACTGAAAATAGGCCTTTCTGCTTTTCATTAGTTTTTTCCTCCCTCTGGCAGCCCACGAGTGAAAATAAGATATTTGATGTTGTTTTGCTGTCTGTCTTTCCTGCACCCACTCCTCCATCAGCTTTTTCACACTGTGCGGTATCTCAATCATGCATATATACAAATGTGCACCCACACAGTCTTCCTCTCTGAAGCATACACACATGCATACACACACACACACACACACACACACACACACACACACACACACACACACACACACACACACACACACACACACACACACAACCATAGAGGGGAAAATCAGGCAAACCGCCCTCATAAATTCTTATTAAAGTAAGATTATTGAAATGGCAGTCGCTGCTTTTCGATGTCAATCACCACACATTATGCCAATTGCGATAAAAGCATTTATTTTCCATCTGGCTTGGAGTCCAATTACTCCTGCAGTTTACTGTGCGCAGGGCGGTAAAATTCAGGTTCTCAGACCGATCTGGTCAGCAACATGTTTGGCTGTCAATCAGAATTTAATATGAGGTGTCAATTAGGACTTGCAGGAGTTTGACAGGTATCTCAGACTGATTAGGCCACTACTTTTGGATACCCTCTGCTCCTGACAGCATATGCATTTCTCCAAAGATGCACCCACTTATCCCTGTTTGCATTTCTGTATCCACCTCGAAACCCCTAATTAACATCCAGGACCCCCTGAAAATGTCAAAAACTGAATTTTGAGGTCTCTGAAGCATTAAGCTGATTATATTCAATTTTGTAATTTTGTTGATAATGTGAAGTTCATTTGTAGAAATGCTGAAAAGTGATGAGCAGCAGCTGCTAATGAAAGCCTGTACTGATGCCACTGCTCCTGGCATGCATACTGACGCTGGTTATAGTCCTTCAAACTACACTAAAACTCTGTGGTTCTGCACTCCAAATGTAAAATATAGGTCCGTATTTATCCAATGGAAAAAGTTCTTAAAACAGCCATTAAATTTAGAAATAAACTCTCCTGCAAATGATGTGACAGTATTAACTTTTAATCTTGTAGATCAGCTCTCTGGTGTGAGGAAAAGATCAGGACGAGATCAGTCGTCATTAAATCTTGGTGCTCTGTCAGATGATATAAATAATTAATGAAGATT
This sequence comes from Seriola dumerili, assembly GCF_002260705.1. Classification (NCBI taxonomy): domain Eukaryota; kingdom Metazoa; phylum Chordata; class Actinopteri; order Carangiformes; family Carangidae; genus Seriola; species Seriola dumerili. Next base: position 829,449 of record NW_019175704.1, read on the forward strand.
TTTATGCTGTGTCAGCTGTGCATTTACGCTCCTACAGGCTTTTCCTGTACTGTGCACCAGCCAGTGTGGAGCATATCTTACTCTAGGTCAGTTCAGGTCGTAAGTCATATACCAAAAGGTTGATTCTGCTGATTAACTTTTCAGGTGTGGGGCAGGTACAGGTTTGCAAAACAGGTGGACAATAACAGTTCTTCTACAGGATGAATCGTTGTGTGGTGTTAATGTGGCTATTGTAAGATGAGGGCACATGGCCCATATTTGTAAATATATTTTTCATTCCTGACAAGCATAAATTCAAAACTGACATGTAAGATTATAGGCTGATCTCAAGAATCTTTTAAATTTGAAAAAAAAAAAAGAAAAAGAAGGGGCCTGTGTACACCTTCTTTCTGTGTAATACTTCTGAGTCTGTCTGCCTCTATCTGTCTGCATGTCCATCAATAAGTCAACATTACATCTGTGTGTTTGTCGGTCTATCTGCTGATATATTTATAGGAATTTCCTGGGGCTTTCTTTCTGCATGTTAGATGTTTCCTTACGATGCCGGGTGCTGTCAGGTGATGCCTAAGTGTTACTGGGTGACATCTGACTAAGCCAAATGTTATATCTGAGTTATCTGTCGTGACTGTGGACTGTCTGATGACATTTGTCAGTATTTACTGTTGTAGGTAAACAAAGACTTCTCTTCTCTTCCTGTCTGTGACTCAATGTTGACAAGGTCGCAGAAAGTTCATCTTCTGTTTGTTGGGAGCATGACCACGGCCCAGCCAGACATGTATAGACTGTGGCAGGTTGTCTTTGTTTAGGCTGGGCTGATGGAGACATTTCCCTGTGGATGTCAAGGGACAACTTCCCACACGTGTTCAGGTGAAGTTGAATTTTTTTGTTCTCCCTCTGTGTCTTTCTTATTTCCTCCTCTTTAATGCCCCTGCTTTCTTTTTCTGCTAATGTACAATATCAGACATTAATAACAGTTTAGTAGATTTGACTTGAGGAAGTTCCTCACAGAGATAAGAATCCGGGAACTTTGTCAGCAAAGCCTAACTCTAAAACACTTTCTTATCTGTTTAGAAAGTGTGGAAGTGAAAACTTAGAAGAATTAAAAGTTTATTTTACCAGAGGAGATTTAATCTAAGCTTAAGACATGAAGTTTTTGTAAAACGGGTAGATACATAGCAGCTCAGCCATAACACAGTTTGTATTGTCAACACGTACAAAGATTGTAACTAAGTAATGGCAGACCCCAGTTCTGTCATACCCCGTGTCCTTGCCAAGAGTATGCTGAAGTACAGGTTTAATCTTATTAAATTTGCCTCAATTGATTTTTTCTGCCTCTTGGTGGCAGTGCAACAAGTTGTAAACACAACAGCCATTTTTTTGGAGTCGTGTTTCTGGTCATGTGGTGAATATAAGTCCCATATTCACTCTCCTTTTAGCTCTATTTTGCTTCTCACAAACTCTTGAGGGAAATATCAGGTCCTTTTACCGCTCTGTGCTCCACTCTGTTCACCTGCTAGTCGCTAACTTTGTTAATCTCATGTTTGGCACAGGGCAGGCAGTGTACATTATGTTTCTAAGAGAATTTCTGTTGAAGACAGCTACCTGCTCTGGCTGGAGATGACGCAACGAGAGCCGTGAGACTGAAGAAGTTGCTGGGCGAAAAAAAAAAAAAAAAGGAACTGCAGAGTCACGTGATAGTTGTCTGTGGGTTAAGACATCTTTCACACTGTGCACAGTCATTTAATCTATTTTTAATTTAAAAGTATTGATTGGTGCAGCTTTAACAACCCAAACTTGAAGTATGTCCACCATTTATTTTGTACTTTATTACAAAGCAGCAGGTGAACACTTAGAGGCCCAAACTGGCCAACATAATTGTCAAACAGCACTTTAAAGTCAAGTCAAGTCAATTTTATTTATACAGCCCAATATCACAAAATTGCTTCAGGGGCCTTACGGTCTGTGCAGCATACAGCATTCTCTGTCCTTAGATCCTCAAATTGGATAAGAAAAAAGTCCTCTTCCAAAAGAAGAACCTTTTAACGGGGGAAAAAAGTCGAAGAAATCTCAGGAAGAGCAACACAGTAAATTTACAGTATGGACTAATGTAAAAATCAAATTTCAGACAATTAAAAACTTAAAATGTCTCATAAAACCTCAATAAAGACAAATTGAATCAATGTGATATCATAATTAATTTGATTTAATGAATTTAGCAATTTGATGGTACCTTTACACTAAAACCTCACGTACATCTGGTACCCGTCCCCAGCAATCTGAGTGCTCCTCTCTAACTAGCCAGCTTTACAAACCCAATTCACTTCCTATAACTAGAATCATTTATTAGCATGATTTGATTGATTTGAGGACATTTTCTACATGTGAAATTATTAATTTGACGGTAAAAGTTAGTGGCATTTTTTAGCATTTGCTGTAATAATATAAAATTTGACAGCTTCAGACGTATTTTTTGTCACAACATTGTATCATAATCCCCGGTCTGTCAGCAGTCTGTGACTGAATCTCGTCACATTTTCCTGGTCAAGCAGCTGCATAATAAAAGCGGAAAGATCTGTTGCTGCCAAGAACTGCATGATGTTATAGGTTTTAATAAAAGTCAACATCAGTGATGAAATACTGAGATGTGGTGGAAAGTGGAGCTTCTTCACAGCGGCAGCAATAATAAAAACCTTGTATCCTCGGCATTCTCGCTGGAAATCAGCTCGGTTTCTGACTGTCCACTTGTTGGCAGAGGTCACTTTCCACCCCTCCCTGACTGCACCAGGTTCCCTGCAAAGTCTCATTATCCTTTTATCTCGACATTTATCTGACAAGAGAGCAGGGAGGGAGCATCCAGGTTATCTTTAAAGATTAATAAAAGGCAGTAAAATAGAGAAAAGAAAGCTCTAAAAAAAGAAGGAGGCCTTAAACTTGCAATTCTGTTTAATGCCTGCATGTGATAGGGTTGACAGAATTATTAATCAGGAACTAAAGAAAATTCAGACCTTTGCTCTCAGCTGCCTTACTTAGTGTCTTTAGTTACCACCATTACATAGCAACTGAAGGTCGGGAGGTCTGTCAGTAATTGGTTCTACAGGGTTTTGAATAACAATGAGCAGAGCCCAATTATAAAATCACTGAGACACCACAGAGGAGTAAGAGAGAGTGAGCGTGAGGAACAGAGGGAGGGAGGGAGCATGAAAGAGTGAGAGAGTGAGTGACAAGGGACCTGCTGGACCATCAACTGGAAAGAGGGGCCGTGGAGAAGAAAGACAGAAGTGAAGCTGTTTCATCACTTTCGCTTCTCTTTCCTCAGCAGCGGGCTATTAATAAAATTTATAAATCAGCGGTAGCATAAATTTTAATAGAGGGCTGTGGAAAAACAGTCAAGGTCTCTGAAGATAGCTCCACCTCATTTGAAATTCCATTTGCATAAAAGATTCACGTAACACAGGCAGATTTGAAGGGAATATTTTCTTTTTTATCGTATGTTCATTTATTAGTAATAGAACCCTTTTTACATGGCGGGATCTGACACGAGCACTTTGGAATATAAATCAGTGTCTTTTTAGAACAAGTGTCTCCTCCTTTTTGCTTTTTGCACCTCATGTGTGGCAGGTGTGTGTGCGTGTTTTTTTTTTTTTTCTTTTTGCTCATGCTTGCATGTCCAACAACGTTTCTGTGATGGCAGAAGCATTAAGTGCATGGATAGGTGTGTGTATGTGTTTTCCTGCAGATGCTCTAATGTGTCCATGCTGTGTTATGTTTTGTGTGACGAGACATCAGCAGACAGGTTCAGCGGCCACCTGGTGGCTCTGTTCCTCTGAGAAACAAAGGAACAACTGCTCCCACAAATTAGTGCTTTGTCAGGGAGGCGGAGAAGTTGTGTCAGGTGGAACAACATCCCCTCCCTTCGACTGGCTTTCACACACACCACTAGGTATGAACTGACATGCTACCAGTTTATCAGGCTGGAAGCTCTTGTTCAACTGCTTTGGTTTACGCTGTGTGAGTTTTAAGGTAATGTGTTGTCATTTCAGGGGCTGCTTTGAACAGCGGGAGACTTTGACAGCTTGTGGCTGATCAACAGTTTGGGAATTAGATTATACTTCCACTGAAAACAACCTCGTCTCCTAGAAATTATTTTTATATACAACTAATATGCAACAACAAATACGGGAAGGAAACATAATTATGAGCAGATTACGTTTTCTATTAACATAATGAGGAAATGTTAATTTATGTATTCACTGACAGTATCCACTTGTAGTGGCTACAGCATTATTTAAATATTTTATGGTTATGTTAAGACTCACAGAACTTAGTTAACTTTAAGGGAAAGATCGTGGTCTGGTTCAATATAGAAAAAATCCTTGGTGACTTGAGACACAACAAGTTTGTTTACATTTAACCAAAATCGCAATCTTTCCCTAACCTTGACTAAAGTGCTTTCATAGTCTAAACTTAACCACAGGCAGGACTATGGATGCAAAGCCTGGTCTCCGGCGTCATGCATTTTGTACACCTGCCATCCACGCCTGACACTTCCTGTTGGTTCACACTATAGATGGTGCACCTGGTACGTTAGCAGTGCACATTACTTGCCTACCCATTATTTCTTGACATGTATGTCTGTTGGTTGTGTTAAATAAAAAGTGCATTCATGTAACTGCTTTGGGTCCATCCTTAATGTAAACATTAAAATTTTCAATAATGCACCAGATAAGAGATGAAATTTACAGCATTAGTTTTCTGAGAATCTCATTCATATCGAAGCAAAGTTGGTATTGTAACTAAATCGATATCGAATCGGAAATCTCTTTAAATCAGGACCTTTTATTTAATTGGGAAATCAGTGGCAATACCCAGACCTAAAAACAATGTAATTAATATATAAACATAATTCTTAGGAGACGGGTTTGACTGAAAAAGTATCCTGTTTACTGAGAGCTCAATAGTATCTCCTACCGACACACTTTGATGGTTACTTGATTGATCACTGTGCACTGGGCAGCTGATAGAAGTAGTGATTAGTAGTTATTCTCTTGTGTTTGTCCACTGAGACTCTCAGAGTCTTTCTGGGATTATAGTCAGCCTTTAATCAACTTGGAGCAGAGGCCACGTCCAGCTACCACACCTCACACTCCTTACCCATGATTGCATCGACGGTATTGATCCAGATCATCAAACAAAAGGTCTATACATACACCTAGGCCATTACATTATTTGATCTGTGCTGGACCTCTAAGCAGTAAGTCAGATTTAATCAATGAATTGAGTTAACACTAAAATAACCCAGTGCTGTGTAAGATATTTATCTAATCAGACTAGAATGACCATAGCAAATTATTTATTTGTTCTCATTCATCATCTTTGGGATTCCCAATAGCCATGTTTACAAGTAAAGGTAACAATGTTTAATTTCATTTTTTCCCCTCAAAAATCAAACATTTGCCACAGATATCACAATATTTTCTGCTTCTTTGCCTTTCAACAGTAAAATCAGTGTTACAGCAAGGAAGCAAACACATTATTGGAGATTTTGGTTATACTTGACTTTAAGGATCCCTTATTTTGCATTTATTAGCATATAAACATTTACTACATGTTTATAACACACACACATAATGGAGCTATAAGGACATTTTAAGTGTTTGGTAATGTACAGTATCTGCCAACATTTATAACATCTTCTTTGAAGACGTATTTTGTATTACTACAGCTGAGTTTTACTGCGTTATCATTCATTATATGTCAATACAGCAGCCTCCACATAGGGGTGTTTGTCATAAAATGGGACTCAGAACCAGATGACTCCTCGAAATATTGAGAAAATAATTGTCAGATTAATTGATAGTGCAGCAACTACTGTTTATTTTCAATATGTGAGATCACAAATTTTCTGCACTTTTTTGCTATTTTAAGGCAAAACTGTCAGAAATAATGAATAATGTCATACATATCGATACACAGCAGAAACCTGTGATCATTTGTTAAACCTTGACATGCACCTGTTGACCCTGTAAGATAACCTGAGGCAGTTTCAAATTATGTACAGCTGCCAATATAAAATGACTGCTTCCTCATTGATAACTTCCATTTGTTTTCTCTCTTAATTAAGCAATTAATGTCTGCCTTTTTGATTGTTTGCTGTGTGCCTTAGTGCCGCCATAATAGTGCTCTATTTGTCTGTTTGCGAGAGGAAAGCATTGTGCTGAATAATGCATGGCACATCACCACAACAGACAGCTCAGCCATTTGAATTATGAACACATCGGGGTGAGATGCTAACTCGCCCTGACTAGCTTGAAGTGAAAATGGAGTAAAAGGCAAGAAAAAAAGTCTAATCCTGAGCCTTTCCTGTTTCACCTTTATTGAATGCGATGGATGAGAGGAAGAGTGGTCATCTCGGATACTTTTAGGTGTCTTGTTGAAACCCTTTGAAACCTGAAGGTTGGTAGCGCTGCTGTCTGAACGTGCTGTTGTCAGAACGCCTCATTTAGCACATAAATGTGTCTGATTTGCAGGTGAATTGGACCTTTTCTCTTCTGACATTCTGCTGGAGGTGTGTACTTTTACATGCATGCAAGTGGAAATGATGGACATCAGGCAACTCCTTTCCGCTCTTTCCTCTTTCGTATTTTGGTCTTTGTTATTGTTCTAACGTCTTGCTCTGAGCATTATTCACCAAATGTTTTTTTCTTACCCAAGGTGTTTCCGGTTTGCATTCATACAGTCCATTGATCAGTCACATGACTTTTAAGTCACCATAGATACAAAATATACAGAACAAATTTACCACAATCGCTCAAAATACTCTTTACAAAATACAGTATTTTATCTTAACTGATCAGTGGGTAAAAAACTAACGTGGTGTGCTGGCCGGTTGTCCGTCTGTCCACCAGTTTGGTCCTGACTGATTGATATATATCTCAATTATGTCATTCATTTTCCTAAGAGGATGTTACTGAATGACTTTGTTGAAACCCTGACTTTTCTTCTAGCGCTACCATGACACATTTACGTTTTAATTTTGAGTGAAATATCTCATTAACTATTGGATGGATTATGGATCATGTTCCCCTTCAGAAGATTTATAATAACGTCGGGGATCCTTGTACTTTTCGTACAGTGCCATCATTAGGCCAGACTTGATTTTTTTTAAATATCTTGGTTTATGACAAAATACTTAATTAATCTGAATGTCATTTCTGTCAACCTCAGCTGTAGCTTTTACAACACTTAGAATGCTAACACACTAAACTAACATGATGATCAGCATGTTAGCATTGTCATGGTGAGCATGTTAGCATGCTAATGTTAACCTAAAGCACATCTGTGTCAGAGCTGCTAGTGTGGCTGTAGATGAGACTTGAATAAACACTGTATATTCACATCTAGCCTATTAAATGCTTATATCCCCGACTACTTTTGAAATCAATCCAAAATTAACCTTATATATCCCTATTTTCTCAAAAAAAAAATCTGTTCATCTCTGACAAAATACAAATAGAGTTACACCCCTGCATCTGCATGTTTACATGGTAATTTCTGTAGTTCCCTGTGGCAGCTCATCAAGATGTTTTTCTCCGTATTTGTTCCCAGCTACTCTTTGATAAAGTTTATAGGGACAAGACAGTGTTTGATCTGTGGAAAATGTGTGTGCTTTGTGCTAAAGAAAATATGAGTAAGATATTGGGGCGAGCTTTGGGGTAAAGCGCGGCATACAACAGTCTGTCACCTTGAAGAGAGGCATGGAGGATGTGCAGTTTAAATCTGCAGGGACCAGATCTGTCATGAGAGAAGCCTGGGCATCTTTCCCCTGGGAGACATGGGGGGAGACGAGGGGGACTCTGGGTGAGAGAGAGGTAAGAATGGCACTGAGAGAGGAGTAGTGAAAAGGTGGTGCTGATAAAGGAATAATGAGAAATTGTGTGTATGTGCCTGTGCCAAAACCCAGAGAGCTGCCTCTGACAAGGTATTAGCACATTAAAGTGGAAAAAAAAGAGGCAGCAAAACCAAAACAAAAACATACCGAAGCTGCTGCAGCTTTTAAGGACATTTTGGCCCTTTTTCTGCAGTGATGCACAGTCTAAGCTATGCAAATCAGACTCTGTATTTGCCTAGCTTGAAAAAGCAACTCTATTATTATTAACAGCAAAAGAAAAAAGTCTGGCTGGGGGTTATTTTACCTCTCCCAGCGGGAAGTCTGCAAATTAACAAAAAGAAAATTGAATGCAACATTCTCCGCCTCTATTATTTCTGTATTTCCCATTTCCTTCCCCACATGAGGATGCTACATCCTCTAAATTAATTAGCTCTGAATATGTCTTAATGATATTTATACTTTTTAGTGTATGTGTCTAATTGTGCTGCTCTAAAGAAACATATACAGTATGTTTTAGAAGACAAGCTATTTGCAAGTGGAAATATGGAGAGAATTTCTCAGCTTATTTAGGATTTTTTTTTTTGATGTTCAGCACATCATTAAGTCCGCTCCCATTGTGATTGTGCTTAACCAGCCTCCTCTCTCCTTCTCACTGCTTTCTCTCTGGGGATAGATTCTACACCAGGCTGTTGGTCAATTAGTCAGTGTGTGTAATTCAATGGCTGAGAAACGACCAGGGGGAAATGGAGAGTATGTGTTTTCTGCTCTGTTTATATGCTTGTATGAGTGAGGGTGGTGGTGGTGGTGGTGGTGGTGGTGGTAAAGGTGCAACAAAAAGAGATGGGGTTTAATGGATGCTTAACCTATAGGTAATTAATCTGGCCTCTGGAAATCTGTGAAATCTCAGACTGCCATATATCAACATGTTTGTGTTGCAGTTGATTTGCAAGTGACAGAATGATTAAGCGAATCTCTAAGCAATGTGTACACATCAGTGACCTTATGAAATACATAAGATCACATCAATAAAACCAGATGACCAGTGCAATCCACTATGTATCCGTTAGAGAATATACTTTTCATTTATGTAATAAAAATTACTTTATATGTGCATGAGACACTGATGGATGATGCTTTTGTCTTTCTGCAATTTGTAAACATAATGTATAAGTTAATAATTTCTTTTTTTTAAATTGTGCTTCTCGACTACTGCGTATTTATGTGAATTTTCAACCAAGTGTGGAATCTTTTCATCCTGCTACATCTACGTAGTCTAGAGATCTACAAACACCTTTTTAAAAAAAAAAAAAAAAAAAAAAAAAAAAAAAGTTAAATAAACAGTCCTACTGCATGTGCCACTACTAATGAAGAAACTATTTTCTGTGTAAACTAAGTCACTGCTGCTTTAGTAAAATGTGAGAATGCTGTTTCTCATCTTGCTTCCTTGACCATTTTAAATTAAGCCAGAAAAAATTCAGTGTTATAGATTGAATGCTTCATATCGTATATTGGGAAAAGTTGACGAACCACCTCCTTTGCATAATTAATGGTAGTAGGTGGAAATAATTATCAGTTGCACTTTTGCACAATTTCGTGAAATTTGGTTTAAATTTGGTTGGAAACCCTGTTGATGTAACTTCTTGTATTTGGGTTAATAGTTTTTAATCTCTGACTAATCCCAGGGAATTTAAATTCTAACTGTTTGCTATGAAAGCAGAGAGCTCATGTTCTCAACATTTGTGTTACTGTGTTTATTGGGTCATAGACTTGTTGTAACAGTGCTCAACATTTAATATTGTGGATCTACTTATTGTTTTTATCCCTTAGTCAGTGTCTGGTCCTTTCAAATCAAGCTGGCATACACTTGCTTAATGGCTGGGGTCAAATACCTTATCTTACCTCTGGCTCACTGTAATTCTCATTTATGTTACACAGGGAGCCACAGTTAAGCTTTGCAGTTAAATGCTGTCAGCCGTAGAAGACTACATCTCCTGTAGGATCACTCTGCAGGACCTGTGAATACATCTGCAGTTATATCACACAGTGTAGCATGTAACACACATGAACTGATTCTGCACCTACAGTCAGAGATGATGCAAACAGATGGATGGGATAGAGCTCACTTGTACTGTGCACGCACAAATTCTCTTGCAAAATAAGCTTGACAGCAACTGCTTGCCATTGCTGTGGGCTCATGGCAGCTGCTTGATGTAGCAGAGAGTAAATGAGCTGGACAAATCAGATATGGCTCTGAGCATTTCTGTCACTCAGTATGTTTATATATAGGTTACTGTAAACAACAAGCTTAATGTAATAGAATGATTAAAGTGTTTATGTGGTTTATACAAACCAGATTTATCCAGTAATTACAATTTTTATTCGTTTGATGATTGGTTCGAAAGTCTATCGAGATGTGTGCTCACGCGAAACATGTAAATGTCATTAAATGAGAGTAGGAATAAACAGAACATGGCTAAACTGCCAGGAACAACTGACACCTCCCCCACTTGGCTGCCTGTGGGTGGATCCATCACAATGTCAATCCAAATGCTGTTGGGAAAAAAAGTACTTTATATCCTCCTTTAAATAATGTCTGACCACATTTATTGAAGCAAAAACACAGTCTGACCTGACACATCCCCACCTGACTGTGACTGATTGAGCTGTTTTCCTTGACTTTTCACAACTTTTTTTTTCCTGAGATTATGGCATACTAATATCAGTAGTTTCCTCAAAGCCAATGTATAATGTGCTTGAAAAATCACTGTCACCTGAGCTGCATTAGAACGATTGCGACACATCTCGTCTCATTATCGTTGTAATTACTAGATGACAGTTAAAACAATCACAAGCTCATTAGATATGTGGTTACTAATTTTCTTTGAGGTTTAACATTACAATTCATAAAAGTATAATAACATGTTCTTATTTAAGTAGATGGTTTTTGTTTTAGGAGAGGTGGTGCAGCTCCTACATAATACGCTGCAGGAAACTTTGCTGATATTTTAGGAGTGAAATGATGAGATGCAAATTACAATAATTTCCTACAGTTATGACAGATGTCGGGTGTGATTCGTTACCATGGCAAGAATTTTCCAACCATTATAGGTTCAGTTCACAGTTCATTTATTCATATATACTGTATCTACATATATTTACTATAGCTGTAAGTTTTAGGTGATTGGGGGATTAATTGATTAGTTATTTGCTGGTTCCACATTCTCAAGTTTGATGATTTGATGTTTTTATTTCTCACATATAGTGAATTTAGATAGTAAGTTAGTAAAGTCTGGGTTAAGGTTTGGGTTTTGGACTATTGGTTGAATAGAACAAGACATTTGACTACATCTCTTCTTGCTCATGGAAATTATCATTATTTGTGTTATGTTTAAAATTATATCTTAAATTGCCCAGGGTAATTCAGTCAGGTTGTTTTAATAAAAGGAATACTGGTTTAATCTGGTTATAATCAAATTGTTACCGAGCATGTAAACACAGTGAATAACTTCAAATGATACTAGGCTGTTTGATATTAAATCTTTTCACCATGTGGCTTCAGTGAACAGCTGAAAGAAGACCCTTGTGTGATCTGATCCTGGGTGTTATGAGCTCTGGCTCTGGCCTGCTCTTCAGAGATTTTCCCGAAGCAGGCACATGGAAGTCAAGAAAAAGTTTGGTCTAGGTTCAAAGATGGAAGCCCTTTCAAAATCGTGCCCTGCTTTCACTCACAGCTAAAGGAAATCCTGCTTTCACTTGCAGTGCTCACCTGTTCTTTTCATCTCTGCACCATAGATTAATATTGCAAAGCCTATAGCTGTTACCCTCAGCCTCTCCCCTCTTTCTCTTGTTATCTCTGCATCTTGTTATCCCCCCCTCTGGTTGTGGATATTGCTTTTCTTCTGCCCGTGACTCTTGTTTTCTCCACTGCTCCATCTCAATCAAGAATGCAGCAAGTTTTATGAATTCATCAAAATGATCATGGACAGTCCGGGGAGGCATGCAGGGAGGCAACAAGGCGAGACGAAGGCTGTTGGAACAGACGGAGGGAAGAGAAGAAGAGAGAGGGAGGGGAAAGAAGAGCAAAGCGAGGGGGGTGTTGCTGTACTGCTGAATTTTAATGAGTACCAGGGGGAATTTCTTCTTCACAATTTTTTTCCTTGCTCCCTTTCCATTTTTTTTTTCCGGGGATGCACCCATCTACTACATGGCTCTAAATCACTGTCACACAAATGAGCTTTTAACACAGTCTGGCTTTGGCCTGGACAGCAGCGTGTCACTAAATGGAGCCATCGGCTACGCACCAAGAAAACTGTGCTCCAAAAGTCCTAATTGAACTGCCAATTTGTCATGTTTATCTTTACTGTCTCCCACCAGCCACCAAACCACACATGCGGCACCCACCGCAACCCCCTCTCTGAAACCAGTGCAGATGTAAGCAGTGTTTCTTTCCATGACAGATCTGCTGCTCATTAGTGAATTATTCATTCTTTTCATTAGAGTCTTCCAGATAGCATCACAAGCATCCACCCTTTCTATTTCTGTTCTTTGTGTTTTTCTCTTGCTGTCTTTCTCTCTCATCAACTTTCTTTCCTCCTTCACTAAGCCCTTATGGCCTATGGCTTTTCCACACTATCTATGCCTTCTCTGTGTCTCTCTCTCTCTCTGTCCGTCTCTCTCTCTCTCTCTCTCTCTCTCTGTCTGTCTCGCTCTTTCTCTTTCTCTCTCTCTCGCTCTCTTTCTCTCTCTCTCTCTCCTGGGAAGACTTTATTATGCTTTGCTCCGACAGCAAAGTACACAGATAAAAGATAATTGCCTGGCTTGACTCCTCCATTGATATGAAAATAGGATTTAAATTATTCACAGTGGTTTAAAGGTTAGTTGAAGGTTATTAGTGGCAGATAGAAGTAGAAAGGCACAGGGTAAATCCTTGTGTGTTGCAAGCTGTGGCCGGAAGGTGAAGCGCCTTTCTGAAAGGCTAATTTGCAGTGCAGGCAGCGGAGACATCTTGCGAACAAACCACAAAAGCCTCTCAGGGGGATTTGAACATGGTGGTGGAAGTCAGTTATTAAGCAGCAAATTAAGGGTGGCTTCTCCACCGAAACATTGTCAGTTGTAAATAAGGCTGTATTCGATCCTTGCCTAGGCTCTAATCCTTTTACTCTCGTCTCCTGTCTAGCCTTGCATAGCGTTTCCTCCCTCATGCAGAGCCATCAGTGCACGTTAGGTAATAAACAGTGCGTTTCTACAGAGGATAGTAAAGGTTGAAGTGTTGGGTTTAAATCAGGGTCAATTCTGCTGGGACACTGGCTTGTTTTGCACTGTGGACATGATGGACTCAGGAGGGGGTGAGGGAGAATTACCTGCTCTGTTGTTGCAGGCATCCCTGAGGACACGTTCACTGATCACAGCAGGGGTTTGTGGGATAAATAGGAAAGGAGAGAGGTTATGAGGAGTCCTTTTTCTGCTCCAGTCGTATTACCTCGGCACCGGCTTGTGTGTCTGAAGGGCTTTGTTATGCCTGCAGACAGGATTCAGACATTTCTTACATGGGAATGTTGCAGTAGGTGGCCTGTAAACAAAACAATCCTGCCATCATCCGCAGGTTTGGCTGCCACAACTGTCTACTTCCATTTCACAGTTATTAGACTGTCTGCATGTTGGCTTTTTAGGTTGATGAAAAGTTGTGGGAAATACATCAAATGATAGAACTGTTGTGTTTGTGGTACTTAATTTTGAGGAGCATAGCCATTATAATTAGTTTGTTTTGATGAACTACACAGCCTGCTGGAGATAGTAAATAAAGTAAAAGGTGACCTTACTTAACTTTCACACTGAATATTTAGATTTGTTTTTACAGTACAAATCTCTGGTCACTTGGAGGCGGTAGAACAAACTGAAAACACAACATTTACATTTTATCTCTTTATAAAATTGATATAGCAGATGGTTGCCTATTTATACACTCAGCAGTTACAGAGCAACATTAGCATTAATTTAGAATTGTGTCCATGCCCACATGGCAAATATAAGTCCAGTTTTGATCTCCTTTTAGTTCTGTTTTTGGTCTCTACCAACTCCTTGAGTTGGAGTTGGATGACAATTGTCTGTGGGTTTGTCAGCTTTCATGTTCACAAAGTAATAAATTGGCTTATTTATTCAGATCATTGTAATACAAAACTAAGAAGCTGTGATAAAGCTTTTGTTACTTAAGGATATTAAAATTAATAAGAACATCAGCACACTTTTATTGTCCCTCAGGAGACAAAAGCACAAAACATAAAACATAAACCCAATTAAGACACAATAAAGACAATTGACATGAAAAGAGCCAGTACTATGCACACAATACAGAAATGTCCATGTGATAAAACCAAGAAAAGCAGCAACAATAAGAATAGGGATAAGATAAAGTGCTTCGCTGTGCGGGGACCAAGAGGGAGTTTTTGGTCTATTAGAATTAAGAGAGCTTATTGCACATGGGACAAATGAAAACTTGAACCTGTAGCACCAAATTTTCCTCTTTCCACCAAATTTGTATCTGACTGGAGAGGAGGTTATCAAATTATTTAAAGGGAGAATGGTCTGTATTTGTGGTGATGAATTTAGCTTTGTGTGTGATTTCTGCTGCTGCTCATCACTTATTTTTTGCTTTGAGAGCTTATAGTTTCATTAGTTTTTGGGTGCAAGTGTACAGTGGAATCCATTGACCAAATCTCCATTTGTAATCAAGGTAATAATTTGAATTTGCAAAAAAATTTAAACACGGATTTTGCCAGAAGGATAGATATATGCATCCTTAAAAGTAGGTGCAAATCCTTACTTATCCCCGATGGGCAAGGATTCTGCATGACTGTGAGCATAAAGAAGAATCACCATCATTGTTTTTGGAAACACATGGCTCAATTTCTCTTATCGTTTAAAATTTCATGCATGTTTTTTTCCATTTCACCCAAAAAGAAAAAAACAGAACTAAGATTAGTAATTCGATTCCTTCACTGGAAGGCAAATTTGTTTTTATTCAGAATTCAAAAGTGAGGTCCCATCCTGCAGTTTCTCCAACCCAGGGAGCTTATTGATTACCTGAAGCCAATCACTTCACAGCAGCATATCCTCGGAGAGCAGCCAAGCACCATTTTCCCTCTTATTCTTTAATTAGCGATACAACCCGTGGGCACTAATCTATGCGTCCCCTCTCTGTTATTCTTCAGATGTGCACTGCTTTGATTTCTCTGACCCAACAAGGAGTATTTGGATTGGTGTGCGCTGCAGGAATGCTAATATGTTCCTGGAAAGGGAGACGCTGTCAGCCTGTTGGCAGACAAGAGGAGATCAAGCAAGACTTTCTTCTCTCCATATTCACACCTGTACGCATCATCCCTCTCAAATAAATTCAGATTTATTGCTGTCCCTGAAAAATACTGAATGTAATATCCAAATTTGGCAGGTGAAGAGACTGCAGAGAGGCAGTCATACAGAAGCAGATCCAAATTCATGTCCTTGAGAGTCCTGACATATTTTAACAGGATGAGGGAAAAAAAGGTGAGAAATGCCCCGTAAGCTGCTTGAATTTGAACAATGCGCTGTGTTTATTTCATGCTGCATTATCTCCAGTGGTTTGCTGGAATGTATGCCAACAAAATGAAATTACTGAGTGGTTGATCATTTCATTTCTGCTTCATATTGCTGCAGTGCACCTCTCACTATTACCTGTTTTCTGTCAGTGCTCACTGTTGGTAGCTACACCAGTGTGATCGGAGGTTTTGGGCCTTGCTTAAAGATACGTTGGCAGTTGTTCAGTGAGAGAACGGCGTTTCTCATTCACTTCCCTCACACAGATTTCTTCACATGTGATTTTGAACCAGCAGTGAATGCACCACAGTCATGCACCCACAATGAGAAATCTCAATAATCAACTGTAGAGAAGGTTCTGAATGAATCAGTGATGTAGGACCAACGTGAAGGTTTGCCTGCCTGGGCATCCCATTGATGAGGCCAGTATTTTGTATCAGTCATAAGCCAGTGCCACTACCGAGCACACTTCAGACAGGCTTAGTGCTAAGCCAATTAGCATGACTTTGCATGGTGTTGATCTGCCTTTGACATGGAGCAGACTGGGCTTAATTGCATATTGCTGTGCTGGCAAATGCTAATTTAGTAGCCTCTAGGAAAGCTGTGCCCTGAGGTAAACAAAGCAACAGGGCTCATATGTTGTTAGTGCCATCTCCATGTGCCGGCAGAACTACTGCTAATCTGCTTACAGCAAGCAGCACGTAGTCATCAACCTTCAGGCCCTGCCTCATAATTTTTTCCTCATAGAATGAATGTACATCTGTCACTGTTGCTGTAGAGCTGACGTATCATGTTTAATGTTAATTATTCAGTGCTAATTTGACTTCTAAGTGGATGCAGTGATTAAAAAAAAAAAGTGGAAAATGACTAAGATCACATTCTTGAATGTGAGGAATGAGTAAGTCATTGCGAAGCTGATGTCATTTTATGCCTTTGGGAGACACAGGTTGCCATCCCCAGCTGTAAGAAAATCTCTCCTTAAAACCAGGTTTCCTGGTGCAAACTGTATTGACTTATAGGTCACTTTGTTTTTTAGTGTATTTGTTGCTAGTCTAGTCTGTGGTCGTCCTCCTCTGACTCTCAATATTCAACTTTGCCCCAACACACTCAGAGTTCACTCAAAGATATAGTTTGAGTTTAGTTACAATTCATATGTACACTATCAAAAGTTTTACAATGCCTCAATTTTTCAAATTTTTATTTGAATTTACACATTTTCATGTCTCAATGCCCTCTAAAATTAAAGCATAGAAGAAATAAACAATTGAGGATTTTTTTTAATAAAATCTTTCTTTTGAATAAAATTTAATCTAAATTTTTGAATCATCCAACAGCCAAACACACACAGTGTTATTAATGGAAACCTAATATTATTTGGAAAGTTTGTCCGACTACTGTTGCAGAAGTTCCCACAAAGGTGTTGAACTTGCAAGTTGCTTTTGCTTTCACAGTTCATCCCAGACAATCTCAGTGGGGTTTATGTCTGGAGACTGTGGCTGCTCCTCCATTATTTGAAGCCTATTGTTTGTTCTGTTCTTCTCAGGTAGATCTGACATATCCTGCAGGAATGTTTTTGGTCATTGTATGAACCGCTGACCAACCTTTTCTTGCCACTGTGACAGCAATATACAATCCTACTACCTGCAGTACTCTATTGTCCTTGTTATGCATCAGAGGGTGCAGTAATACAGTCTGTTCCAACAGTGACTTTTAGTAAGCAATCAACAACAGTCTAGATCCCTGTAGGAACTGCCTTCCAAGACTTTCCCTATTCCATTACTGTAGAAAAACTTCTGTACTACGTCTTCATAATTTGGAATGATGTGAAATCACTTTCAACATGAACTTTGACTGATTCATGATATACTCATGTATTTTTTGTTTTACTTACAGACTGTATCTGATCATGAACCTTGCCTTAAAAAATTGTAAACAATGTATTTTTTTTTGTTGCAATTTTTCCTTGAAAAATTATTACAATGGATTATCAAAACAATTTATTTTCAACTAATTGTTTCATCAACAGCTCGAAAACAAAGTGACATCACTTTTGTATTCAGTCTTCTGTAATGCAGATTGTGTCTCCACGAGTGTCCAGAGGGAGTCTGTTTTCTGCTTGCAGATAACTATCATAACTTTAATACTGTGACGAGCAACAATAAACCTGATCTTTACTCTGCACACCTGAATAAACCACGAACATACAGTTTAATGATGTGTTACTGACAAAAGCACAGACGATGGCCACTGTCGTCATGATTAACTTATTGATAAACAAAGACACACAACCATTTTACTATAATGAGCTTTCTCCTGATCTGCTCTGACTGGTCAGCAGAAGTAAGGAATAGAAAGTGTGTTTGCACTGGTGTATATGTGTGTGCGTGCGTGCGTGCGTGCGTGTGCGCGCGTGTGTGTGGTGGGTGCAGTGAGGGCAGCCCAGTCTCAGATCTGAGGAGGCCTGCAGGAATGTTCCCTGCCTTTGAAGAGTCTGCTGTCTGTGCTCAACAAATATCAGGTCCAGAATGAAGGGAATGTGGCTTCAGAAGGCTCCATCCAGCCCTGTTTTATTAAGGGATCCCATTCGCTTTTTCATCCTGCTGCCTCTGTTGTTGTGGGGGGGGATGAGGAGGGCACATACATACTGATGAGGTGAGCTGGACTCGAGGCTGGAGCTCAAAGAGACATTCTCCTTCAGTCAAAACACACAAACCAGGCTGACTGAATCCAGGATGGTGGAATCACAATGAAGCTGCGGTTTGTGGGTAGAATGCTATTTCTTTTTTACCCAGGAAATTTACTGAAGTTTTCTTAAGAAACATGTCTATACAGAATATCTAAAAGAAATGGGAGAGAGAGTCAGATGGAAACATACCTGAAGAAAATTTGAATAATACATGGATAAGTTCGACTAACTAAAAGTCCTGGCTATAATCCCTCTGGAGCAACAGATCCTCAACAGAAAAACAGCTGTAAAGATTGTAAACGATCTATGTTTAAGTTTTTCTGACAAGCAACCACTTGAGGCCATGTTAGCAATAATAGTTCTCTTTTAATAGCGAGTGAAGGACCTCTTAGTTTGCCATAACAACTTTATGAGGTGATATGTCAGTATTTACAATTTGTTGTGCTGCCCACAAGTGGCTGAAAAAAATCTGTTGATGCAGGTTTTAACATTTTTGAACCACAGAAGTGACGAGGGATGGGTTCCAATGGCCGGTTCCATTTTGGATCCGGTTCCAAGTTTGTAAAATATGTGGGTTTGTTCAGCTCCACAGCCATTGAATCACTCATCAAATCTTTCATTTACAGCCTCTGTTTAGTGTCTTTTGACTCTCTCTGACGTTACAGGTTTTGGGAAAACAAAGAAAAGACTGATGACATAACAGATGTGTGATAACACAGTGACGCTGTTGTGAACAATGAACATGGTGTAGCTTAATGTTCCAAAGGCAACACAACAACTGGAAAATGCAATATTTGTGTAAAGGTACTCACAAAAAAGGGGGGACTACAAGTACTTTGTTTAAAGGAGCTATTTGTAATTTTTGCTATTGTTACATAACCTAACGTAGGTTTCTTGTCAAGCTCTTGTCAACCGACAATCACCACCCGGCAAGAAGCCATGTTTGCCGGCAGAGAAAACTTACAAATAGCCCCTTTAAATATTTGTCTTGTGTTATTTTTGGTAACTTGAGAAGAACCGGTGCTCGGCCTCAGCCTACCACCAGTGTTGCGCAATATTCTGCGAGTCTTAAGATTCTGTGACCTGAAGCAGAGCAGCAATGACTTCACCTTCAGGTAAAGTGCATTGTGCATATTTAGTTGATATTCACTGGATCATGAAGTACAATTATTATTATTATTATTATTATTATTAATAATTAATATTGTTTTTACTTTAGCGTCTGCAGCTGTAGCACAGACCCGGCCCCAATGAGGGGCAAATGTAGCAAAAGGTGAGGACAAGGTTAATGAATGTCACCGAGCAGCGATAAAACGTGGTGAAAGCCCTCCAACCATTCAACACAGCAGAATATCCATGGTTTAGGTTTGTTTGTTAATTTACCCTTATTTCTATTAGTATCAGTGTCGTCCTTTTCTGGTAATTGGTTCTTAAACCACATTTAAAATGACCAATTGTGTTCTCTACATGATTTAGAAGAAGCTAAATTGTTATCAAAACAGTTGAAGTTTGTTTTGTTACTGGGCTGAGTGAAACAAAAACAGTAGGCTACATATTTTTAAACTGACATATGTGTTAATTCCCCACCAAACAAACTACTTAAAGAAAATCAATAAGGGAAATAAAAGGATTCAGATTTGATAAAGCTATCAAACAGTCACATGGGTTGTGGAGAAAAGCACCGAAAACAACCTATTGTCATGTAAATATGAAGACTTGTTTGAACCTGTTTAGATTCTTTGTGGGACTAAACAAATGCTGGGTACAAGAGGGAAAAAGATTAATCATGTAATACTCTATTCCTGTCATCGAGAGAAAGACTATTCCTCAAATGATACAGTATTTCGTGTCAACCTGCTCATCTAAACTGAAGGTATACAAAAGTAATTTAAAACATGAGCTCAGTAATTTCATAATACAAATCTGATGGGATTGCTGGGATTGATGAAATGTATCTGTAACCTGAAAGTTTACTGACCGTGAGGATGGATGAAGCTTGTTTCTCGCCCCTTTATCCCTTCATCCCTCCCCTCCTTTCCTCCCTCACTCCCTCTATCCTTCCCTCCAGCACTGCATTACTTACTCCTGACTCCTGACTCAGCGTCTCACCAGCCCAGACACCAATATTGAGTGCTTTTTATCGTAGCCGCACTTTTTCCTCGTTTGAAACAATATAGCCTGACTGTTGCTATTGATTTTAGTGGATTGTGCTCTGGTAAGCACTCCTTCAAGCCCCTGCTGCTATATTAAGCAATCATTTCCCACAATAGATGACACTCTTTCTCTGCCTCCCGGAGCAATTTGGTTGGTTCTAATGGGCCTGGCATTACTCAGACTCCACATTGATTGCACAGTAGAGGGTTTTAAAAGGAGTGGTCGAAGTTTCCGTCAATGTGGCTGTCACAAATGAGCCTGTTTTTAGATCCGCGGGAATTTTTCCTGTGGACTGGTTCAGCTTGACAGTTCAAGGTACTTGTGCCATTAAATGATATTCAAACACGCTGCAATGTAGGCGTGAGGGCTGTGCAAAATGAAACTCAATAGCCCACTATGAAGTATCTTGGACTTGAAATGAAACCTTGAAACAGTGATGTGTCTGGATTGATTCCACTGGCCCAGCATTTATTTGCATGCCTTTGGTTCTAATGTGATGTGACTACATTTCCCTGCCAGGCACCGTGGCCCCTCTGAAGTATGTCTCTTTAAATCACTGGGGCCTTGGGAGTGCAACTGCAAATGATTTCAGACGCTGGGCTGCTTTTCACATCATTTGTGGTGCATTGGATTCCCACTACGCTATCTGCTATCTCCTCCCCATGTCACTGAGCGTCAATAAATCAGTACGCTCTACTGGCAGACCAGGGAACATGTGGGGAGAATAACATGCCCTGTAGTCACGCATATTTAAATATACAAGGGCTCTGTTGCTGATTGGGCCACACATCACAGCCTGGTGCACTCAAGACAGTGGAAAAAATGGCTGCCGTTTGGGAACACTTAAGTGGTGAAGCCATTTAGCATGTGACTCACCGACGTAATCTAATTGGCTGCACACCACAGACGGAAGAGCAGTTTGTGTGAGAGAGTATATGTGTGTTTTTTTCGTTCACAGAGCAGAGTGTGTGAAATTTAGGAATGAAAGAATTTCACACTGTTGGCACACAGTAGTTTTGTGTGTGTATGTGTGTGTGTGTATGTGTGTTCGTGCATCCACACTCAAAGTACCACTGATCAGTAGTCAGTGTGCGTTTTGAGTATGATACAGCCATTTCATTACAGCGTAGCAGTCTTTATTCATGTCAGGCTACTTTCGTTATCATATTGATTATTTTCTCAATTAATTTGTTGAGAGCCACAGGTGAGGTGTTCAGATGTCTTATTTGTCCATCCAACAGATCAAAACACAAACATGTATGGATAACTATTGTATAAGACAAAGATAAGCTTCAAATATTGACATTTGAGAAGCTGGAACTTTGTTGCATTGGCGTTTTTGCTTGAAAAGTGACTCAAATGATAGATGTAATCAATATCTGTCCGATATAGTTGCAGAACCTCAAAGATACTTACTTAAAACTAGCAAATAATCACATTTGAGAGTCTTCAATCAATGAATTTTTGAAATTTATGAAATGACTTAAACAGTTAATCAGTTATCAGAATAGCTTGCAGTTTAATAACTGAATAACCCCTTCCAAATGAAACACCAAATGCTGTCTGGGTAATTATGGACTGAATGTAATTACCTTGAAATACCCCTGTAAGGGACTGTTGTTGCATGTTGTTCCCCATCCCTTTCTCCTGTTGGCTATCATTGAAGGCCTAAAAATAATAATAAAATAAAACGTTGTAAAAAATGTTGGAGCTTTACTCAGTACTCACCAAAAGCTTCAGCACGGTGCTCATCAGTTTGTCCTTTGTGTTTTAGATGCACATATAACTGTCTCCTGATGCATTCGTGTTGTACAGAAAAGACCACTGACACCAGGGTGGGGGTGGCATGAATATTACAGTCGTGACTATGTGGCGTGCATCCATGTAAAAGGCTCTGGCTGCCCACCCAGCTGTCTGTCAACATCTCTGAGGGAACAACTGTCAGATTAAGAGCACTAGCTTAATGTCAATAGATCACAATCTGCCTCCTGGCCTCAATTATATTGCCTCTCGTCCTCCAACCTCCCCCCGGTGTGGAGAGGAGCATTAGCTGTGAGCCTCATCATGTATTCAGAGCTGTAATGGCTTCTCCGCGCCTGCACTGCATTGATTAGCACCAAGGGCCGAAGGGAAGCTACATGTTGGCACAGGCTTTATGAACATTGCCATGATGGATGTCGGGCCCGAGTGTCATTAGTGCTGTTGTGCTGTGAATTCAGCAGTAGATTGCCAGAAAATCCTCTCAGCATGGCTTGATATCCTGTTAGCGTGGCCATGGCTTGGGACATGTGCACATGTGCAGTGAAGACTAATTTGCTAATGGAAAATAGGGCATATTTGGTTGAGTTACCACGGTTTGGTATTTTTTTTAGCTGTTTTTGTCATTTTCCCAGTAACTATCTTTGATGTAATATACACTGGTGTAGTGAGTATGTAGAGTGGACCGTTCAGTTCGTATGAGGACTAGAAACACACACAGCCTTTTTTTTTTTTTTTTTTTTAATATATATTGCCTTTACTCCCCCACTCTGTCACACATAGCCAGTCCCTCTGGGCCCACCTCTGCAAGCCAAGGTTTATTATCTATTTGACAGAAGGGCTGGTGGAAGGCATTTGAACACCCCATAAATTGTCATGCAGGCTGCAGTGTGATGCCTACCAGTTTCATTCCCCCGGCAGCCTGGCATATAACCTCAGTGCCAGCCCATCACACTGCCATTTGCTGATCCAAGTTGAAACAGTGCAGTGCAATTAACGGCATAGATCATTTACATAGTGGCAGAGCTCATTTTCATAATGTTTCCTTTATTATCTGAGGAAGAAATTAACCCAGGAATATATTTACATACCAGCCGCCAATGGTAACAGCTTGCTAATTGCCTGTTAGATGATTAATAAGCTTACAGCAGATGCTAATGAATCGAGCACTCATTGTTTCAAAGGTGCTCATGTGGCAGGGCTTGTGTTTTTTTTGCAGCTTAATTACAGCCATAATTATGTACTTGTTGCATCTGTTTTGAAGCAAATACAATCAAATAATGGAAACGATATATATCTGAGTGAATGGATGGCTAATTGTCATGGAGTGTTGTCACTTGAGTAATAAACCAAGGACACGTTCCCTGACATCACTTTAATTGAGGACTCTTTCTAAAGACCAGGAATATTAATGCAGATCAACACAGTATTGTTTTCTGTATACAAACAGAGCGAGAACTCAGCTTTACCTCTTAATAAATCTATGTCACCAATAATTTGTGTTTTTCTTACCAAACATTGTACCTGCTTCACATTAGCATGAGCTGCTACATGTAACATGGTTGAGTTTTTTTTTTTTTCTTCAAGTTTTATTTATGTGGGAATCCGGTCACATTATATATTAAGAGTCACATTCTCTCCATTGCTTTTTTTTAATATTGTCCGCTGGAAAAACTACTATTGTGACTTGTAACTGCAATTTATTAAATTCCTCTTTGATCATTTTACAAACATATGTTGATCTAAAAGGAGCTGCTTTTTAAGGCATGTAGATTTTTTCATCCCACATCCTGTAACCATGCAACCCTTTCAACATTTAACACCATGGTATTCCATCACATTACAGTACATAGCTGATTGCCAAATGAGTCGGCTAGTAGCTAATGGCTGGTGGTCTCTTTCATCCATTTTCTCTGCTGTATAATGTAATTTGGAAGCGCTGTTTACATTGTGCTCCATTCAAAAGAGGTCATCTAGCTTTAAACATATCACAAATGATAATATGTGTTGTATTTTATCGTTTTAGCTCCTAGTTTGCTACATGCAGTGTGTGTGTATGCCTGCAGAATAACGTGCAAAAGTGACACACCCACATAAATGTACGTGTGAATTCACCCTCTCTCCAATGCTTGTCTATTCTTCGGTACAGTATTATCATACCCATCCTAACAGACAGATAAGCTTTGGTTTATGGAATAAAGGCTGACTCACCGGTTGTGATGCAGAACCGAATAAATCCCTTTTCAAATCCGCTGTTTTGCATCAGTTATTATTTCAAATATCCCTTGTACTGTTTTAAAGTCTTGAGCTTGAGAAGCACCCCATCACACTCACACAGACACACACACATCTACACACCTACACAATCTCTTTGCAATTTTACAGTGAAGCATGCTCAGTGCCCATGTTACACATTTAGAAAGAAAATATACCCCTAATCCCCGTCTCTTTTTTTCCCGGCTTTAGTTTACAGTTTAATAAATGGCTGTGATTTAATTGTACCACAGCACACTGCTCTCAGTGCAGCGAGTGATTAGCACGACAACGTCTCTTAAAACCCTGTGCTGCTGTTTATTTAATTGTCCCTATGATGCCGAGGCTATGCTCTATTTATTTTGCTGCTTAACTAAAACAAAAGGCAAGGTTCAACTTTAGTGGAGGCTCATGCAATATTGAGCAGAGTGGAAGACTGCACCGCACTCCAGAGATGTGTCTCCCAAACATGCTTCACAAAGCTGAGCAAGTGTGTTCTGTATGCGCGCTTGTTCAGTTGTGTTCGTTCAGTGTTTGTGCCAAGCCTGCGAATAACACAACTTTCAGTCTATGAATAATTTCCTGTGTTTATGCTTTCTTTGCCCCCTGAGTTGCTATTTTTTCCCTCCTGGCTTTCCTCCATTTCGAATGCAGATTTCTCTCCTCCATCTCCCACATTTCTCCCTTTTACCTCGATGATCACTTGTAATCATTACTGAAACATTTGAATATATTTTTCCAAAATATGTTTTGTTATTTACCATAACAACATTCTTGAGTTGGTCACATAATATAAAAACAAAGAAACTTTTGTAAGTGTTGTTTTTGAAAAAAAAGCAGAAGAGTTTAGTTGAAACTTTTGTGATGTCCCTCACTTGTAAGTTGCTTTGGATGAAAGCGTCTGCCAAATTAGTAAATGTAATGTAATGTAGGCCTAGTTAAGAGACATTTGACCCCATGCAGCTAGTTATTGAATCTGGATCAGCAACTTCCAGCCTAATTCAAACTATGTGAACCATATGTAACTGTGAACCTTGTGCAGTAAAGGAAAAGTACACATTGTACAGTTACCTCTAGACTTTGTAACCTTTGAACGTCACTTAGTAATCTCACCTACATGCTGATTTTCTTGATAAAAGAGAAATTTGCAACTTTACTCTTCCTGTGATAAACGAGTCCCAATACTGATGTGAGAAGACGGCAGACTACAAGAAATACCAGGTGTAACTGTGGGATCATGATTGACTTGTCTATTATCTTGATAACAAATGACCTTTTATCATTTATGATAACACTGTACCCAGCAAAGTAACAGCTTAAAATGGGTTCAGTCGGACAACAAACAAGGGTGGTCATACGATAAGACAAGCCAACAGTTTAGCCTGATCAGCATCCTCATTATTCTGAAGTAAAACTAAAAGTGTTAGTGTGCATAATGTTGCTATTGATTTGTCATTGCACAGGAAGACTGTGAGTGTGCACAATTGCGAAAAGTACAGTAGATCAATGTTGAACCAGGAAATTGGGCTGTAAACTGTAATGGATGTTCACAACAGACAGTTTGGGTTGTAATTCATTTGCCTTTGGTTTCTCGAAGTTTGACTAACCTGAGAGTTTGTTTATAACCTGATTGATCGTCTGAACTTATTGCCCCAGTGGATTTACTTTTAATTACTTTGGAGAGTACACTGTTATCATAACCAAACCAATTGCCAAAGCTACAAACTCTAGCTATAATAAAACATATTTTTCCTTTAATACCAAATGAAAATGAGGCCTTTCTTATCGCATCATTGTCATTTTGACTCCCCCTTTCACATTACAGCTGTAAAAGTAGTGGCCGAGGGAGCTTCTGGCACCTGTGACAGTTGACCTTGAAAAATGTAGAAGGGGTTAAGAGCTTTAGAGAAGCAGAACAACACAGTGCTCCATACATTGTGTTTTAACTTACAAAACTCTGTGTCACCTATAGACTGTATATAAAGATAGATGTAGCCTATGTGACATCACCCACAGGTATCTGAAGAGCAATTTTGAAGCTTAGAGAAAGCTGTTCTGCAGTCACCATCTTGGCAGTGCTTGACTCCATCTAAGTCCCGGCTAGTCCCAAAGTGGTGGGACCCAAGGTGGGACGTGTATGGAGCCAAGACACCAAGGTATCTGCCGGTTTGTGGCAAGCATACGCTCACCCGCCTGTCACTCAAAGCGGCCACGCCCCTTAATTATGCAGAAGAAAGACAGTTTTCTACCAGGCTGCCAACATGTTTATTTCTGCTGTAAAGTTGGGCATTTTAACAATGGGAGTCTATGGGGATTGACTCACTTTTGGAGCCAGCCTCAAGTGGCCATTTGAGGAACTGCAGTTTTTGTCACTTCTGTGTTGGCTTTATTTTTCAGCCCAAGAGGTTGCTGCTCTGTGTCACCATTCAGTACTTTCTACATTGCTGAAAAGTCTGGCTAAATTAAAAACAAATGTTTAGATTTTATATCGGTTGCTCTGTAGGGTTTTTAATGCAGCTTGTTTGCATAAAGTTGACACATCATGTCTGCAGCAGAAAATAAAAACCCCTTAGATTGTCAGGAAAGAATCACTGAATGTAATCTAACTGAAGATGTTTATCTACAGTCATAAGCCCTCTCTGGATGACATGTGTTTCATTTGAGGTCGCCAGGAAACTGATAATTGCCTCATGATGTTGGTAATTTTAAAAGCAGCTCTGAATGGCTTTATTGTTTCCAGAGGTGCCTTGAGTTGAGCTCCCCACATGTCTGACGACAGCTCAGTGTGCTGGCACACCTTCACCTTTTGATTCTTGCAGATTATTGATCAAAGAAATCTGAAATAGCCATGCAGATGGTGAATAACCTGGAACAGTGGCTTTCCTCACATTGTGTGTCTGAAGAAAATCTTTACAGAAAAAAATAACAATGCCTTAAACTCTAAACTGCTATTGATCACTGCAAATTGGTGAAAACTACTAGAAGGGTGCCTTGGATTGAGGAAAACTAAATCACCATGGAGCCTGAATATAATAATAATAATAGAAGACACTTGTCTATTTTGGGTGGGATTTTACACTGAGGTTGTGGAAAATCTTGGCACACTCACTTTAGACAAAATCAGCCTTCCAAAGTCATATTAATGTTTTAGTGGATACACAGAGAAAGAATCTACTTCTGACAATAAAAAATACCAATATAAGACAAGACCTTTCTCTTTTAATGTTTCATGATTTGAGTGATCTACTCTGTAAAGATTAAACTGGTTTCTAGTCTCTCACGTCCATACGGCTGCCTATTTCCCTCTTCAAGCCAGTGAAGCTGTTCTTTTCCACCATAAGAGTTTTAGGAGAGGACAGGCTGTGCATACATAATATTAATCCCCTATTTCTGTCACCAGGGGAGCGTGAACTTGCCTTTCATTGATCTTGTAAAACTATCTGAGTTTAAATCTTTTCCTCCCTCTGCAAAGTGCAGTTAAGAGAACATCTGAGTGAGTTTATTCAAGGGCTGCTTGGAAAAAAAAACTTGAAAAATAATGAAAATAGACACACAGGAAATCTGAGGTCATGCTCATCCAACCCAAACTACACACACACACACACAGACACACACACACACACACACACACACACACACACAATATAAAGGCCATACTAGTGATAAATACTGCAGTAGATTAGCTACGAATGCTGGCAGGGGATCTTGTGGAACCTCATCTCAGCTCATTAATTTCCAAAAGTTGGCCAGAGTCTGCAAAATCTTGCTCATAAAATATTAATATCAACAAATCTTCAAGGGATCTGTAAGAAAATATCATAGAGGGACCAATTAGGCAGTGCGCCTGAAGATTCTTACAGTTTATTCCTTTCAGTGGAAATCTGCACTGAGGTTTACATTTTCTTACATGTTTAACGTAGAGGAAATTGCGGTTTGTAGATCAACACATTTTACTGAAGATGTGCCCTCTATTTGAAATGTAAATTCCTTATTAAATTTAATGTCACTAGCTATGCATATAATATTAACACGCACATATGCACACATACAGTCTCTCACTGAGCTGATCCTTAGACGTGTATCCTCGCCTGTGTGAGCACATGCTGTATGTATTTGTCTGTGTGTGCTTTTTAACTTGTGCATTTTTCATTTATTTATTCAAGCAACTGCCTATTCATCTATGCAGTTATTCTAAAAAAAAAAAAAAAAAACTCAAGTATGATTACTGTTTCACTGAGCAGATCTAAATGTAATTGAGGAAGTTTGTAATTCTGTTCTTTAAATGATGTTGCAAAGGATTTGGTGCTTGATTACAGTAAGTGCTGTGCTCAACATGGTTTGTGTCCAGCAAACAGACTGGACGCTAGCGATATATTAAGTCCTGTTTGATCTTATCCAGTGTGTATTTGCAAGGAAGGAGAAGGACACTGAAGTTCAATTGTGTGTGAATAGGTGGTTTAAAATAAGATGAGTCTGTGGTTCAACCTATGACTTTAGGTTAAGTAAACCCATTAGAATTATCATCTTTCTATTGTTACTTAGACTTTTACTTCTCATATATCTGTGAATAGAACCTGCTAAAGATTAATAGACAGTCAAACTATAATGTAAGTAAAAAGGTATTTTAACTTGTGGAACACTGGTTTAGATCTGTACCCATGGTACAAACTAGGGCTGCAACAATTATTTTCATTATGAATTTATCACTTTTTTATCAAAGAAATGCCTTATAGCCCCTTGTTTTGTCACCAACAGTCCCAAATCCAAAAATATTCACTTACTACATGTACAATAAAATGATATTTAAAATCTTCATATTTGAGAGGCTGGAACTTGCAAATATTTGGCATTTTTGCTTAAAAAATGACTCCAAACTATTATTTCATTGTAAAAATAGTTGCTGATTGATTAATCGACAATTCATTGCAGCTGTAGCGCACACTTATTTAAAGGCCCTGCTCTCTGCAGGTATTTTCAGTTGTATCAGGTTGAAGTTGGGTGGAGTTATGCTGGTTCACTGAATTCATTGTGCTTGTATAAGGTTTTCATGGCAAGGTTTTCAGTCCCAGGGTAAGCCATGTGATTTGAGTAGGGTAAAGTTGCCAGATACCAGGACTGAAGAAGTAGGGTGCCTAAATGGACTGCAACAATTATTTGTGTTATTATTAGTTTGCTTTTCCTGCTACAAGTCAAACTGTCTGCTATGAAAAAGTTCTACAAATACAGCGAAGGTGTCACTTGTCCTGCTGTACCAGATGCAACAAAGCTAGGAGGAGAGTGAATCTGCACATGACCACAGTGTCCTGAGAAAAGGTCTAATCAGCCAAGTGAAAACACCGTCTTATAGTCTTGGCTTGAACTGCTGATGGCATTGGCACTTTAATGTAACACCCCTCTCTAGGCATCTCAAAATCTGACAAAAATCTTCCTTTATACATCACAAACTCCTTTGCTTTTATCAACTGAAAATGAAAAAGCATCAGTTCCTCTGTTACAACACTATATGTATGTATATGTGTGTGTGTGTGTGTATATATATATTCTTTCTATATACATTATGTACGTGTGTATACATACATATACAAGATGTACGTATATAGAAAGGACAGTTGAAGTGACCAGAAGCACAGTTTATAGAAAGAAAGCTGTAACTTGTAGGGAATAGCTCTTTTTAACATCCATTTTCTATACCTAATTTCCTGGCTCATGTTGATGTTTGCTTAAGACAGCACAGATAAATTTGCCTCCTAATCACAAACTTCTGACATTGGAGTATGCTAAGTGAACGACTAAATCAGTAAAACAAACAAAAGTGGCTGACAACTATTTTGTCAGCGCAGTAAAACGTGCTCAGCTTGAAAGCCATAACATCGTCAGCTGTGCATTTGGGCCCGTCTTCAATCAAACCTCTGACACAGTGATTTGTCTGCCTCAATCTTAATTGCTTGCGGGAAGGAGCCAAGCTCAGGGTTCATTCTCCATTGGCACTGTGTCCTAATTATAGATATTGCTTTGGCAACATTGCTAATTCACTCAGCATTTTCTTTCTCTTATCCGATGAGCGCTTGTGCCGTAGGAAGCTAATGGGAGCGTTTTGTGTGCTTTCAGGTATTAAGTGTCAGGAGGTCTATTGCTGTGTTCTAGTCATTTTTTTTTTTTTTTTTTTTTTTTTTTTTTTTTTTACAGTTCTCAAGAAATAAGAAGTAGAAAAAGATAGCACCTGCAAAAACTTGGAAGTCTTAATGTGTTTGATTTTGTCACTGGGATAAAAGAACCGCCATAGAGATTACTTTTGTTCCACAGGTACAAAGCCTGTTTGTAAATGCATTACTAATGCACAACAAAAGTAATTGCACCAAAGGAATATTCACAGTAGTACTGATGGCCAAAAATATCATTGCGATTTTTTTTTTATATTGAACTACCTTGATAATTATCAATATATACATTTAATACCATACCACAGAATGTAAACATTGTTTGTTCAGAGGGTACCTTTTAATTTGAATTTCAAGCAGTATATTCAGTTTAGGATTGAATCCTGCATAAATCACAAGGTCTGTTATGGTTATAAACAACCCAACAACATGATGTAACATTTATGCTTATTAGGCTCATATAAGGCTCTGCTTTGCAGCTAGACGACATGTCAGTAGTGATGGCAAAGTGTGTAAAGCTGCTCTTCTCCTGCGTTCTGCATAATACTGAGACAGACCTGTTTTGAAAAGTGTTTCCATCCTGGGACTTAATATTCAGAGTCAACCACTTTCATTAGCTTTTGAAACCAGTTTTTTCTATCGTTCTAAATGGCATCCTGTCTTTCTCTGTGGATTATAAAATCGCACTTGCTCTGTCCCCACTTCTTTTTGAGCCCTTATCAAATTGGGTAATGACAGACTGAAGCGACTGATGCTGGGGTTGAACTAACGTCACCACAAGAGGCTTGTTTGCAAACTTGCATGCTAGTGCTAGCAGTTTGGGAGAGCAGACTTTGGTTTTTTGTGGTGTTTCCCATCTTCATTGGCACAGTTTGCCTGCATTTTTTGCAACAGATATCACTCCGCTGTTTATCCAGTTTAAGAAATCTGCTCCAGACCTGAATTTCCATGAATACAGGCTCAGACATTCATGATGCCTTTAGAAGGACTTGTGAGATGTTGGTGTTCTCTTGACTTTTTTTATCTAGTGCCTTCATGAGGTAAAAATTTAAATTTGTCCAATACTTTCTGGTCAATTACCTGCAAAACTAAAGATATTACCATCAGCCTTATCTGTAAAGATTTTGGATTTGTGCTAATTAGAGAATTAGCAAATGTTGGCAAGCTAACATGCTTAAGTGAGAAGGTGAACATGGTAACATTACCATTACCCGATCTGTTTAAGTACAGCTTCACAGAGCCTCTGGCATGCTCTTAGTGTTGTTACACCAAGAAATGTCTGTACATCAAGTTTGAAGTTGAGCTATATAGTGGAAAGCGGGTGGCTTTCTAAAGAGGATGATAACTACCATGCAATGTAGCTATTAGGAAACTTGAAGATCGGGGGTGTTATAGGGCACTAAAACGAACTCGGGAAAAAGAAAATATTTGTAAAGGTTAATTGCCAGGATTATGAAATGCTTCATTGTCCTGATGTTTTCCCTTCTATTTTTCTTGGGATTTTTCATAGTTAAAGTGTAGGTTTATTCTGAAATATCCAATGACATCACCAAGGTTAGACTGACAAGTGGAAAACAAACCCTCTCCAGAGTCATTTTGACCCTGGCTCCCCTGACCTCCATATGTCTGACAGCCAAGAAGATGTGTGTGTGGATCCTGTTTGTCTAGCAGTTCAAGTGAGCAGCGTCAGTCATACAGAGCTGAGCCCATGTTTTTTATTAACTTTTTGCCACTGGTGGCCATGATGGAGACACTTGATGAGATCCCTCCTGCTGTCGCGTTTCACTTGGAACATTTTCGCTTAAACAAACACTCGTCATTCTTTTTTCTTCCTCCACTTTCCCCGTTTTGGATGTTGTTGAAGCTTGGCCAGTTCTATGATTTCACATTCAACGTCTCTGTAATTGATTATACCAATTTATAAAGTCCACAATTCTCTACCACGTGGAGTGTCTTACTGCCTTACTTTTAAGCCTCTTTAAAACATGCAAGCCTTTTTCCTGGCCTCATAAATTTATACATCTCATTGATGTTACTGGACACAATGCAGTCATCTGTAAACTACTGTTCAATTGACTACAAATTAAAGAACTTCCAACACTCTAGAGGCCTGTGGAGTCGTAAACACTGTCATGTCACTTAAGGAATTGGTGCACTTACATGGATGTCAGATGTGCACATTGTCTCCATTAAGCAGCAGAGAGGGGGCAGTTATGTCAGTTATCCAGCAGAGGACACAGGCTACAGCTGTACACCCATTACTTTGATTTGTTTATGTCTCTGAGGAGAGGGATTGAGTAGGAGAGGAGAGGTAAAGGAGCAGAGGGAAGCTACATTAGATGCCTATCAGAGAGTCAAAATGGCAGGTGCCAACTTCTGGCTCTCCTGCAAATGTAAGTGTGTGTGTTCGGAGAGGCAGTTGGCATTTCTCCAAGCCCTTCTGCTCTTGGCTGATGACAAACCCAGGGAGGTGGGTGGGTAATGGCTTTGCAGCACCTGCTTATTCATCCAAAATCCTTCACTTAAAGGACGAAGGAGATTAAGTCGCGCTCAGGTGTCCCACTTCCCCTAAACCCGCTGACCTTTGCTGATTGACTCGTCAATACTGAGCCAACTTGCTGCTTTCGAAGTCAAAGTACTCTGCACAGCAGAACAGAGTGGCTCACCTTTGACAAATGAAGACAAATGTCTTTTGGAAGGCAGCCACTTTTTAGGAAATGTGTTTTTCCTTTCCATTCCTGCTAATCACTCTCAACAACAAGGATTTCACTGTCTCTATGTGAATGTTGAGTGCTAAGTGGGAGCAAATGTGCTGTGACAACAGCTTTTTGGAAAGGGAAATGGGATAGAATATCTCTCATGTGGGGGGTTCTGTTAAATGTGTGAAAGTCGCTTTTTGGCTCTTTGGGGATTCTGGTTGATGGCTTGCATAAAGCTTATTGCCACAGCTCATTTGTGCCAACATTTTGGGATGATGG
Organism: Seriola dumerili; assembly: GCF_002260705.1. Taxonomy (NCBI): domain Eukaryota; kingdom Metazoa; phylum Chordata; class Actinopteri; order Carangiformes; family Carangidae; genus Seriola; species Seriola dumerili. The sequence continues at coordinate 862,893 of NW_019175704.1, forward strand.
ACTGACTGTGTGTCCAGCAGGATGCCTGTGTTGCACTGGGGTAAACAAAGGCACATCAAAGGATGAAGTAGCAAGATGCATTGTAAATTTTATCACCAATTGAAACAAAATTGGACAAGTTTTTGGAAACCACATGATTGTTTTTCTTTATTTGTATTCATTTTTCATGTATTGTTTGGCAATTTTTTGCTGCTTCAAAGAAAATATTTTACATATTTTCATTTAAAAAGCATAATAGGAAACATAAAATAAAAAATGAACACACACACACGCACGCACGCACGCACATGCATCTCTCTGAGAGTGATAATATCATCTTGTCCTTGGGAGCCCCTGACTACAACGAACAATGTTAGACCTGTGCTCTCTCCAGCATCCTCTGCAGTCCCTTGACAGCAGCTGAACCCCACACGCGCGTGTGTAAGGCCGTGAAAGAAAGAGACATCCTCATTGCAAAGTCTGGGCACAAGCAAACAAGGAAATAGCTTGGCTGTGGTTGAACCTGAAAATAATGGAAAAAACGCACTTTCAATTTAGCCATTCCTGAGGTTTTTTCCCTTTTTTTGGGGGGGGGGGGGTTGGGGAGGGAGAGGTATACATTGCCCATGGCAAAGCAAGGTAGATAGCTTGGAAGTCGACTGACAAAATACCACTGAAAATGGAAGCAAGCTATAAATAAACAAGCAGCAATATCCTATGTTATGAATATATAATTTCTGTCTTTAATAACTATTGAGGCCTGAGGGATAGTCTACAAACGGCTCAGCGAGCACTGACATTGTGATTGCGAATAAAACTCCTATTGAATTATTAAGGCACCTGCAGACGGATATCTCTCTAGTCAGGTGATCGGCTCTGCTGTCCACTGACACCTGTTTTGGAACCTGGCTTAAATTTGAATCCCATAATGTTTTTTTCAGCCCAGGGAAATGACAAGCAACAAGGTTCAACTACAACAAATTTATTTACAAAGAAAAAACGAGTGACACTGAGTTGTAAGTTAATTTTGAGTAGTGCACATGGGTACAGACAAGCAAAACTTTTTTATTGTCACTTATATGTTTTTCAAGCAAAATTGACCATTACCTCACTTCCCAAATTTTTGCATGCCGACGAAACATCCCCGACTCGCTTTGCTGTGTCAGAGATGTGCCAACTCAGCCGTCTTACCATAACAGTTTGCCCCTTTTCAAAGTCGCTCACCCGTTTTTATGAGATAATCAAAATTATTAGTTTCATCTATTGAGTGGTCACAATGTTTTATCTCATTGGTGTATACATCTGTGTGTTTTGGACTGATGCCATACTGAACTCTGGGAAACTGAGATGATTTAAAAAAACAAAAAAACAAAAAAACAAAAAAAAAATAAAAAAAAACTATTTTATGACATTTCATTGGCTAAACGATCCATCTTAGAAAAATAAAGAAATTAATTGTTAATGAAAATAATACGTCATTCCCATCTCTCTCTCCCTTCATTTGCCTTCATCGCTCCACTCTTGGCTGTCAGTGCAGCTTTAAACAGTCATTTAAGTTTAATCATTTAATTTGACTTGCACATTATCAACTTAGAATAGATGTGTCAAATTAAAAATATGTCATATTACATGCAATGTTGCATCTGTAGCATATTCATTATCAGGAATGATCAGGGTATGCGAGCGTATATGTATATTTTTTTTCCAGGTAGCATTTTGTTTTTGTCAGAAAGACTTGACATAAAAAAAAATCGACCTTTTCCTGTAGTGACTGATGCAGTATTTGGGTCCGTCTTGGTGATCTGTGAGTCATCTATGTTATTATAAATCTGTGTGAGTAATTTCTGTAGTTTGTGGCTAGCAATGTCAAATTAACATCTCCCCAATGATCAGCTCAGAATTAACAGCTTCTTATGCAGTTATTATAATTTGTCACACTACTCTGAGCAACTTCAGAACGGAACTGTATGAGCTGAATGAAAAGATATACGCCCTTCTCTATGCCTGCAATATGAAGGCAATTGTTCTCAGATAGATGCTTGAGTGTCTTTTCACAGGAAGCGCCGCTGTGCTGCTTATCAATGGAAATCATAGTGTGCTTGTTTTGTGGTGACGGTGCAGTGACCTCTCATGCATGCCTCATCTTTTCTACCTCCTGCCATTGCGTAGTGGTTTCTTAAAATCAATGAAGTCTTATCTCACTGTGAAATGTCAAATGAGTAAGTTATTGTAGATTTTTGTTTTCAAAGTAGGGCTTATAGTAGCATGCTGTAGAAACTGTCTATGACACATCATTAAATAAGCCTGCAAAAGGTCAGGAATAACAAATAGTATTTAATGAATTAAGTGTGAAATGTTGAGGGAATTATTGATATCAGTAGCAACAGTTGAACTTTATGACACATTTCATTTTGACAATACCAAAATGGGAACACTCTAATAGAAATGGTGTGCTTATTTCAACATTTCTAGAGCCGCACACCATGACATTATCCTATTATACAGACCAGTGGCAGGCTAGTGGAAAAACATTAAATCAAGCTGCATATTCAGATCATTTCCATTTTTAACTCCATTTCCCCCTTTTTCGGTGTCAGCAGTCAGTTTCAGTTAAGCAACAGTGCTCTAAGTCTTCCTCCCTGCCTATTTACATTTAATCAGGACTAACCTTTTCTTAACTTGATGTATAAAACAGTGCAGGGAGACACACACAGCCACATTCATGGCCGGCTGATTCGAATTCATTAGCAACCCAACATACCATTAACATATCACTGTGTCAGAACAGAAATACATGTTTCATGATAATAGTTGATGGTAGACTAACAAAGCTATAAAGGAGCCTGGTGGGAGGCAGCAACCAAAGAGACCTACTATGGAGCAGCCCATTGATTCTCTCTGGTGCTCTATTGATCCAGTATGTTTCCCTTCCACTGCAGCCAGCTAATCGCCCGCCTATTAGGGAGATGGGTTCAGGCACTACTGTAAATCTCTGGGCACTGTCAGGATATGAGTGGGTGTTCAGGCTGTGATAGGGGATCATTACCGATTTCTGAAGGTTTTAATGCTTAATCCTAAATCTTTACTTTCTGTGTTGAGCAGTCAGTATTAGTGTGATATTGACAAGCTTGTATGTAAAAAAGGGGAGTAGAAAAAACTGTATCACTTTTGCTTCATTTCATTGCAGGTTGAAGGTCATTCAGACTAGTAGTGTATTGTGCACTTCTTAGTTGATGCTGTAACAGTTATTTGTGCTGTAACATTATATAGAGAGCCAAAGTCCTGATGTCAGCTCTTGGCTAGCTGCAGTCCTACTTGCTGCTGTAACTCAACGCAATCTGTCATTGAGCATTTCTTTCAAGGGTCTTTCTGAAATTGTGAAACACATTCCCGTGATTTAGTGTCCTTATACTAAAATAAATGAGCATCTGGATCCACAGCATTTGCTATTAGAAGCTGAAACTCTCATGATCTCAATAAATAATGAAGTTGTTAGCATTAATGAAACTAAAGCTCCAGTGGACTCACTAGATATGTGAAAACAATTTGCAATGCACATTAACAATTTCCGGTCATTTTTGTAGAGAACTCTGTCCAAAGTGAAATGCCTGGACAACATAACAACAGCTAAATCTCATCTTCTTTGCCCCCTTTTCACTCTGCAAACAACAAAACTGCATCACAGCCAACGTCTGGTAAGGAGTGGGACAGTCAACCCAGCTGACCAAATCATTATTTCATTGTCTGGAAATCAATATAAATACAGTTTAATGTCAATAGCTGTGCTGCATCATCGACTTTATCAACGTTTAAAGTGATTACACATGATTACAGAAGAAGTTAGACAAGAGAAAGTGTCATCCTAACTTTGATGCCACCCCTGATAACTTCTGTTAGCTAAAAAGTTTATATAGTTCATATCTGTCCTGATCTAATTACAGTCTTGTCTGAACAAACCACGGCCAATCACTTCAATAGACCAACCTTCTCTGTGAAGTTGCTATGGTCATGGTTTGTCTAGACCAGACAAATTGAAATGTTTTATATTAGCATTTTGTCTCCACACACTGTCACTGTTTTACATAGTGACAGTATAGTTACAGACAGGAAACATCGGGAGTAAGAGGGCGGTATGACATGCAACATATGGTATAGTATGCGTCTTTACCATTAGGTCTGCAGGATGCCATGTCAAGGTTTCCTTACTCCTGGAACAGAACTTGAATGTCCCTGTTTCATTTTGTCTCTATTGTTTATCTGTACCACGACTGACAACAGACAGAAAATGGTGGAGGGAGCTTCAGTTAAGTCATTTTCTCATCTAATAATGAATCAGACAGTTGAAAATAATTAATGTAGATTTTACTTTTTTAAACTAATCTCCAGGTTGCCATATTTAAGAAACTATCACCATCAAAGAATTTTATTCTCAGTGAACAAAATATGGAAAGTAGTATAAATTTCACAGGAAAATACATCCATTTACAAGACAACACTTCACAGAGGACCATTAACATACTGCTGCATTCCACGCCTTGCTTGAGTTCACAATGGGTCATTTCTCATAATGAATTGCCAAATTATCAGGAGTGTTTTCTTGTCAAATAGGAAATGGTAATGATGATGACAAAAGAACAACAGCAGCATAAAACAAGTTGTATCTTGCCCTGCAGCCAACAGCAGTGCAGTTTTTTCTCTCTCATACACACAGACACACTTCCCAAGCTGATAATCAGGCATTTATTCCATAAACAATGCTGGAACTGACTTGGGATTTGCCTAACAATGTCTCATTACTAGTGTATGAGCTTCTTTTTTTTCCGTTGAGATAATGCAATTCGTCAAGGAGAGCAGATGAGGGAGGGAGTGAGAGTGTGAGAGAACGAGGGGCGGGGGTGGAGCGAGGGGAGGAGGACAAAAACACTTATTAATTTGCACGAAATGGAATTAGCAGCAGGGAGTTAGAAGCGGCGGAGTTTCTAATTTTACCCTTGCCCCCGTGCGCCGATGGTAAATGGAGATTTGTCACACTCCACTTGGCTGGCTCCCCAGCTTGATGAGCTGTCTCTCTTGCAGGAGCTCTGCTCAATCTCTAGCATTAGCCACAATGCCAGCACTCATCACTGCCACAGCCCCACAGAGTCATCAGGGAGTGGGTGGAAGTGTCATCAGATGCCACATTTCACTGGTGACACTGAATAAAAAGGAGGATGTAAGAGGCAGGGATACAACTTGTGAGCTATTCATATTCTCATCCTTTCTATGACTAGAGGACGATAGATGGTGAATTGATAGATGAATGGATAGATGGATAAATGCACAGGCACATCGATCAATAAAAAGATACACAGAATAGATAGTAGGGCTGGGTGATATAATCACTGATCACGATAGAAACATTTCCAGTCAGTACATTACATCGTTTGAGGACATACTAACAACCAATTGCATCAATGAAACAAAGCTATTCCTTAGTAATGATATAGCAGTCTTTTAGGTGTGGAAAGCCCAAAATGGGCATAGAAGGGTTGACTGAGTTAGCTGAACACACGTCATTCCTGCAGCACTCTATGTATGTTGTATTTTTGTAGGCCAGCCTGGATGTTAGCATCACTCTGCTTCCCTCGACAAAAAGCCAATGGGATTTTTACACGGGCTCTTGGATTACGGCAGAAATAAAGCTCTGCGACAAACAAAAGTTCATGATACTACTTTTTTTTTCAGCACAATAATCTTCACCAATGAACACCACTTTTATGATTTTTGAAGCCTATACAATTGCCAGGAATAAAAAGCTAATATTAGGCTATAAACGAACTACACCACAGTCGCATGACTTCAAAATCACCACAGCTATACTTCCAGCTGGTGGTTTGATTTAGCGCCTACTTCTTCTAGGAAAGCCTTCCTTCTTACCAGCTTAGTAATAGTGTATAAGTAATAATTTATATATAAGTATAAAGACTGTAAGGCTGTAACAACGGAGCGGTGAGTAGATCGTTTTTCACGTTCAGCGTGATAACATTTAACGTCCCTGACAACCTTTGTAGTCTCATTTAGCCACTTCTTAGCAACATAAAAGCTTAAAGTAATCATGAATGGGGTATTTACTGATGTATTTCATGTTGTAGATTCATATGTGAAAGTGTCTTGAGCTTGTGTTAACCGCAGACCTTATTTCAGACATCTAACCAAGAACTCATTCAAAAAAACCCAAAGACAGGCAAACTGGAAATGCTAAAATGCAAAATAATTTCTGAGTTTTGGGACTCATTTCTGCTGCCTTTTCATTTCAGCACAGAAACAGAAAGTTCTTCAAACACAACAAACCTTAAACATACCGAGATTTTGTGGATAGACAAGATAATAAGACATTGGTGGTTCAGCAGTACTGTTAGAGTTGAAACTGGAGCTGTCAAAGCCCCAGTTGAAATGATCAGTCAATGAACCCATTAATCGATTGAATGAAAAATAATCTGCAGCTCTAATCAATTAATTGTCATAAATAATTATTTTAAGTAAAAATGCCAAACATTTCCATGTTCCCAGCCCTTGGAACAAGCACCAAGGCACTCAGGATACATTTTCTGTTGCAGCTTATACGATTTTTGGTCCTTTTTTAGGTTCTGAATCTAGTAAAAGGGAATTTTAGGCTTAAGGGAGTCTTTGGGCTCAACAGGAATAGTAGCTTAATTTATATCAATATATATCAATATCAAATAGTATGAAAAAAATTACAGTGATAACATATTTTGACATATTGCACAGACGTAATGGATAGACAGGCAGACAGAAAGATAGATATTCATAGACACATGGCCAAATTCCAATAATGCAATCCGCTGGCGCCCACAGAGCAGCAAGCATGATAAACAACATGCTGTTAAACTGGAGCACCGATCAATAACACGCACACACACACACCTACAGGCCCCTGGTGAGAGCATCCAGGAGAAAATAACCTGCTAACCCCTCGCCCACCCTGCAGCCCTTACTTGTGGGACTACTTTTCCCAGAGTTCAAAGGGCACAGTCAGTGATGCAGATGACAAACACGACTGGAGCGTCTTGTGGTTGTCCTGCCTGTTCAGCTTCTTCCTCACACCAGATAACAAGAGCTGACTTATCCCAACTCTGCTCAGATGAAGTGCTACCTCCCCTTTTGCCCTGGCTCCTTTGCCACATCGATCAATATATCTGTGATGATGCGATCAACTGTTGGCAATCTGAGATGCAGTTTTGGAGCTGTTATCGCCTTCCAAAATCCTCCTTCCACCTCCATCAAATCTGCGTGTAAAATGTGTTTTATTGATCATTGTGTGCTTTCAGATATTTGGCTCTTTGTTACTACGCTCCTTCACACTTGCACTAGCCCTCGCTAAGAAAGACAAGAGAGAGAGGAGAGGGAAGAGGAGGGGATGGAGAGTGGGCGGAGGGTGGGTTTAACATTGTGATACAGCACTTTAATTGGAAGCATCAAAAGCACAAAGAGAGAGCAAGAGTGTTTATCTTCTGGGTGTATTGCTCATTTTGCATGGAGATGGTTTGTTTATCCATTTGGCAAAGTTTCTTTAAAGTCTGGGTCAGGTCAGTCTGACTGCAAGGCCACAGACATCCCTCACTGATTAAAAGGAAGCAACTGAGACGCATACACACACACACACACACACACACACACACACACACACACTCACACACACACACACACACACACACACACACACACACACACACACGAACAAACGCACATACACAAACGGAGTGCCTGCAGCTCTTGCCTGGCGATAAGGATCCCGATGTGTCTGACAGCGAGGCTGACTGCAGAGTGTGAGGGAATTAGAGGGATTAGGGGGTTATAGAGTAGCGTGATAGCCTCTGGGAGGACGAAGGGATTAGCCCGATTATCTCACTCTCTCTCTCCCAGCCAGGCAGGCCTAGTTTGGAGCTGAAAGCTGCCAGATGTGGCACCTACAGATAGAGAGAGAGGAGGAAACAACCTGAGGGAAGAAGGGAGGGGGAGAGAATGGGGGGAGAAAGACAAACTAGGGGAGCAGGAGAGGTAAAGAGAGGGGAAAAAGGGGAGGAAAGAGGGAAACAGTTAGTGAGTGGGGAAAGGTTAAAAAGATAGCCAGTTAAAAGGGAGGGAGAAAAAAGAAGATGAGGGAGAGAAATGGGAGGAAATTGCATGGGGAGTGACAGGCAAGGTAATGATAGTGGAGAAAAAGAGGGGAACAGGGGCGAGATAGGAGGCAGAACTCCCTGTTGGCTTGGCTTCACTCTCATTCCCTCCAGTGCACATTGACTCCCTGCTCGGCTTGATATGGGATTTCATCAAGGTGGTGCTTAGACCAGCTTTACATTTTAATTTGCGGATTTTGCTGGCAATTTTAGTCCTTACTGGGGGCTGTATACAGTATGTCGTCTACTGCTAGTGCATTTCTAATCAGTGGGAATATGATTCTGGGCCACACTTTGTACTTCTGTCAACTTATTGTCTACTGTTTTGCAAATAGTCCTTGTTTTGCAACATTTATGTGCAAAGCAACTTAATCTCCCGTGACTGCAAGTTGTACATGTTGAGAACAGGATGTGACCTGAGTACCAATACAGTGTGAAGTAACCAGAATAGTCAGAAGAGATCATGTACCAAAAGAATCACGAGACACAGATTTTATGTCCACATTCATTAAATAATAACTTCTTATTACATGTAGTAATGTCTCAATTCATAGACAAGGACAAGTATTTATAGTATTTATAGTAAAGTGTGTAATCCCAATATGAGTCAAATCTTTTAATATCCATCCACTGGGGAGGAGTCTTCTATGAAACGACCACAGAAGAGCTGTTTTCATCTTCAGAGTGAGTTGTCATATGTGACTTAAAGTGGTGAGTGCCTTTCTTGTGCTGTGCTCCGCAGTGTAATTCTCTGAGTTGGCCAATTTGGAGTGGGTTGAGTGTGAAAGCACTGCATTGTTAAAGATATGTGGTACGCCAGTCACAAGAGCTGAGCTGAACTGAGCGGAACTAATGACCGACGGCTCCAGTTTGGTACCAGTCATAGGGACAGCAATTAAGTTAATGTGAAACCACATGTTACACATTGTCCCAACACACTATGGTTTGTGCTATTTGTCCACATGTACTTGCTTCATCAAACACAAAATGTGTACTAATTTACCCATACTGTACTTTCCTGTGCCAAATAATGCTACGCTTGGTGAATGCCTGTCTATATGACGATATACTGTATTTATGACAATTTAACCAAATGTAACATGTAGGCATAGTCATGGCCTCTACTGGTGTATCCACTGTTGCTCCCTTGCTTTGGGTACGAGTTCCTTGAACTCCATTTAAGCACTGCTCAGGAGGTGTTTCTAAATGCAGATTCAAGGTACTTTCAGGGGAGCTGTTGATCACGCCGTGGATGACCACAAACACAACATCTCATCATTGCATTGTTTATCATTGCATCCATACTGACCTTCCTCATTCACCCATGCAAAAGTTGGTCCTGCTATAGGTTTTTATGGACAAAATATCCCAGTTTGTAAGTACCTTGTAACCCTCATAAAGTTGTTAAAAGTTCTGGTTATGGGGTGCCCCAGGAAATGAGGTTATACTGTTGGTTGTTGACTTCCTGGAGGAGGTAAGAGCTCTACAGTATGTCCACTGTGTAGAATGGGCTCGTTAGCAAGTCTGCTCAAAGTTTAAGCTCGCGCCATCCTGCTATGCAGTTGTTTAGTTCAAAACCAGATCACAGACTGATGTCAGGTCAGTTACTTAATGTATAGTATATGTTCCTGTAAGTAAACTGCTAGGTACACTGACAGATTGTTGTTCTTCTTACAAATGCAGGAGGGTACTACTGAGCAATGCTGAATGGATAATCATGACAACAAACCATCTAATGAGTAAACATTAAACATTAAACTATTAATAAAGGGTGCTTGCTGCCTTTTACCTTTGTAACTGTAACATTACTATGACAACAAATAAGAAGTCACCTGTTAGCAGCCTGATAATAAGACTGAACTGTCATTTCTCGTGACTCAGACATCTGGATCCAGGCTGAACTATTAGCTTGTCACTCACCTGAGTCAACGGAGGCGCTGTGAACAGACTGAACAGCATGAATTCATTCATCTGATCTGGATTTTTTTCTTTTTAAATTTAAGTGCTGTGGTACTGTCTCTGTATATGACTTGGTTTATAATTATGAAATAATAATAATAATAATCTGCCTCGAGGGGCTTTCAAGTTTTAACATGTCCATACAGTGTTTTTTAGATAACACAAGACATTTCATGAGCGAAATAAGCACGTGACACCATGACTCAGTATTTCCACCTAGGATCTGCAGTGATTCAGTGACAGTCGCATAAAAACAGATTTAGTCAGCCAGGGTTTCATACGTCATATAACCTAAGGAACCATTTGCAGGGATGGTGGGTGGGCAAAATAAACCCGAAACCTTGTCAATACAAAGAGCGAGAGTTTGCATTAACACAACTAACACTGCGTCAGCCACTGCCAGTTACAAGCTGACAAACAACGTGAACAAATAAAAGATGCTAACTACTCCAACCATTGTGATACATCTGCTTGTTGCCAATTTTGTCACAACAGATTCCTCATCTGAGTCTGGGTCTGACTGAGACTCAAACATGTGGCCAAGTCTCTTTGATGTTTCCTCCGCTAACCATCTTGATACTCTTGATGCTCTTTCACCTGTCAACCTCGCACAGGCAGTGGTGGTGGGTGGGACGGAAAGCCTAATCCAGAATTTCTCAGTGAGGAAGTAAAAGTGTAGATGTGCTTCCAGCCCCAGTTTTCCCTTTTTTTTTTTTTTTTTTTACTTCTTATGTGGGAAAACCAAGAAACCAACAAAATATTAATCATAGTAGAGTATTTTTTACATAGTTTAAAATATGTCTGGAGAGGAACTTTAATACTTTTGTTGAGCATTGCCTTTTAAACCAACACCTCCTGGGTGTTTATTAATACAGAAGTCAAAGGGTGATATAATTCAATGTATTGCCATAATTATAGCTTTAACTGGATACATTTCTGGCTAGGTTATAATCTCATATCTTAACACTTTTGGCTTTTAAATGCATGCGTATTTGTAACCCCATGTTTCTGTTTTTTATGCATAATGAATATCTTGAATAATGTGCCATAACTGAATAATGTGCCATAACTGCCACTCATTGCACTTGAACTGACAAGTTAAAATCTTATCAACCTTGTCTTATTCATGCAACTTCAGTAAAATGCAAAGCAGGACACCATGTGACTATTTTTAAGGCCCAATTTTTTTTGTTCTCATGTCTGTTGTCTCTCAACCCCAGGAGTGGCTTACATGGCCTAAATATGCTGACAGGGAAACTGAACCGTTATATCTTATACAAAAGCCCGCAAACCCAAAAGCCACAAGTAGCAGCTTTTCTAAACCCAGAGCTCTCCTCCTCCTCCTCCTCCTCCTCCTCCTCCTCCTTCTCCTACTTCTTCTGCTGCTGCTGCTGTTGCTTCTGCTGCACTAAAACCATTTACGCTTCAAAGACAGACCTACCGGAATAATTTCAAGGAGGAGTCTGCACTTTGCACCCTTTTCTCAATAGCTTATAACAGCTTTTAAGCAAATGCTAAACAAAGTGTTTTTTACTTTTGTTTTAGTTTCTCATTGTGTTATAGGGTTTGTTTCAGCCCGGATGTCTGACGTAGAAACTGTAACACCACATGCAATTGTGGGTTACTGTATTCTCTGATGGCTCACATCTACACAGGATGTGCCGACAGAGCTGCTTGAAGGTTCTTTTGTGGTGAAGTGGATAGATTGTTTCCGTGCAGTTTGTTTGTGCATGTGTGTACGGGTGAGTCTGTACGCTGTAAACAAGATTTGCTTCTGCCCTCAAACCATGGCTGACAGAGTGCTCCTGTGTGTATGACGGCTACACACAAATTTTTTCCACGGGTTATTGGGTACGGTGGGTTGTCATGGCAACTGGTGAGACATTGTTCACTATGATTCTTTTCCTCTTTCTTCTCAATAAAGAGAGGAGCAGGATGCAAATTGACTCCCCCTACCAAACTAAATCAGATGAACGTAACTGGAAAAACCATAGAATCTTATTTTATAAGATCTTATCTTATCCTTCCAAACAGACATTACCCACGCAAACATAATGAGGAAAACCTAGTAAACTATTTTTCTGTAAATTTGTGTGCTCTAGTGGTGGAATGTCTTGACACTGAAGTACAAAAATATTCTGAACAACCAAAGGCCACAACATAGTAAACCAATAGGTTTCAGTTTATGTCTGGAGATATCTTTGGCCTATGAATATTTAATTTTCCAAAAGTTTCTTTCTTTAGATTGTTTGAATGTATTAATAATGACCAGAACGAGCAGAAAGAGCATCATATCTCTTTTGTCTTGTTCTTATTCCTCATGTTTTGTCTCCTTGCACGAACACATGTTTCTCAAACATGTGCCATCTGCATGTTTGCCCTCCTTTTACCTAAACTGAACTTTTCCGTTATCTTTGATCTGAGCATGTGCAGCTCTGTCAGAGCTGTCAAGGTAATCTAGCTGATAAGTCAAATTGAAGCAGATGACTTTTGTCTTATCTTTCCACTGCTACGTGTTGCAGTTTGTCTGTGTCGAAAGTGTCAGAAAGCTTGCACACATGCACACACGCTTAGAGAAACATAAGAATTGGTCCATACACTACTTTGATCTTTCATATCTGATACGAATTTATATGTGTATGCGTGTATTTGTGGAGGCATGTCGACATGTAGTCACTGATGTGTGCCGACAGCAGACGTTTTCTTCTCTGTCTGGCTGACGTGGTTGGAAGCCACTGTTGACCACATGGCAGAACTGTGAGCAAAAGCTGCAAAGAATTAACAAAACTGATCATTAATCATTCATTAATCAGAATATGATGGAACATCAACAGTTGCATGTTTTGTTGATGTGTCTTAGCAACCAGTTCAACTTTTGACATTTCATGAGTGTGTATTGACGAATGAAAAGATCCACCAAAACAGTCTTAAAACCGAACAAACCATATTCTAATGGTTGAAGGAATTATTGCCTTTGTAGTGAATTATAAAACACAACAGAGTCAGCTAGGGCTGCAACTGACTTTCTTGATTAATCGATTAGTAGTTTAGTCCAAAAAATATCCCTCAGTTGATTGATTGACTAATCGTTGCTGCTCGAATAAATTCTGAACTTTTTTTTGCAAAAAATCTAATATTTTAACAGAGCGTGTGAACGAGAGAAACAGAGGAAGAAAATAAAAGTCAGAGTGAGAGATGTTGAGAAAATAGGCTACCCCTACACAATTGCATAACTGTGACCTATAATACACCACGAGCAAGGCGAAGAATAAAAGTGGGATGGAAACTGTTTGAGTGTATGTGTGTGCGAGTGTGTATGTGAACACTCACGCACACGTCTGTGGGTGTGTAAATGTGCATCGATGTGCAAGATGACACACTGTATATCAAATGTGGGAAACAGAACAGTGTGTGTGTGTGTGTTTGTGTGTGTGTGTGTGTGTGAGAATGTCTGCGCACACACACATTCACACATGCAAGATTTAGATGTATTGGTTTCCGTCTTTTTGCAAACGGTGCTTCATAGAATGCATTGATAGCACATTGTTTTTGCTGTGCTGCTCGCCCACAAACCCGCAATGACAATCTCATGGCTACGTTGTCAACATCAATACATTAGAGGGATTGCTCATCATATCGTTTTCTGATCAAGATGGATTACTCTTCATCAGGAGCTTGCAGAGGTTTAGGTTTAGAGATATGAAATCACATTGATGCATTTGATGGAATAGTGAGGTTGAGAGATTTTAGATTGAGATCTCTGTGCCTTATTGAATTTCTCAGGGGTGGATCAAATGACTTTTTTTGTCAATTCACTGAAAGAGCTGTAGGCTCTTGCCTTCTCATTTCTCTGTTTGTGTTATTTGTCTTGTAAAAACAGAATAGCATTCTTGCAGCTTGTTGGCAACTTTTATATCTATACAGGGGCCTAAAGCACAAACATCCCAAAAGCCAATCGGTTCATCTGTTTTAAATTCCTGAAAAAAATCCCTACATTTGCACTTCCCCTCTCTGCCTGTGGATTCCTTTCACTCATCCTTTACTTCTGAGCACATGTAGCTGCTGCAGCCTGGAGAAAGGAGAGCAAACTGAGCCTTAAATCTAAACATGTGACATCATGAGACAAGATGGCAGCACAGACAAGCTACGGACCACCCACAAGCATTGTGGCTTCCCTCTAACTGAATGTGTACTGAATTAGATACCGCCTCAAACCGTTACCCCAGAGCTTTTATTAACCACACTAGAATCAAATACATCTGCGGCCTGTTTTGACTTCCCCTTTTGAATCATGTCCAATATTGAGGAAGTTGTGTGTTCAAACTTAAGGATTTTAGAGAGTTCTTAAAAATGGAGGGTGAATTACACGTCCTGTGTATTTAGAGTCAGAGTGTGAATCTGAGTGCATATGTGAGCCATGAGGTTCATATTTAGAGTATGTCTATTTAGGGTCGAGTTGTGTGACATGTACATTATTACCACATGGACACAGTTCTGCATTCACACAACTTACTTCTATAGAAGTTTGCCTGCATGTGTGATGCAGGTGTTAGAATTAATGCACCTAAGCTGTGTATGTGTGTGTGTGTGTGTCTGTGTGTTAATGACTAACACACACACACACACACACACACACACACATCACTTTTGTAATCACATTTGCATGTAATTATGTGCAGTACAAATGTTTGTTTACAACACATGAAGACAAATATTAACAAGGTAAACATATACTCATTCGGATATATTCTTATGGGCAAGAGCGCATACATAAAAAACACACATCCCACACAAACACACACTCACTAACTGTAGTGGAAAATTACCAGGCTCCCATGCACGCCTGTATGGTTATGGAAGCCATGGAGAGAGGGAATGGGCTATTTGTGGTGTCCTGCTGACTGGACCAAAGGAAAGCAGACCAAAGCTGTGGTGAGGCTTGAAGGAAAGGAGCGGGGTGTCATTAGGCTCGAGGCCAGAGACCTCCATTTACTCTCTGCTCTGTCTCTCTCTGGTCTGCTGTAGACCAACGCAGCGGGTGAGCACACACACTTTGCTCAGGAGCTGCTCTTCACCTTAGATCACACAGGTGAAAGGCAGAAGTGGTAAAGAATTATAAAGAGCGATGAGGGTGAGGAGCCGCAGGAGCTAAAGTTTGTTTTTGAAACTTTTATCTCAATGATAACATCAATGTCTCTTGGCATAGCAGCATGGGAGTCTACTGGATACTTTAATAATAAATTCTGCATGATTATGTTAGTTATTAATTCTAAATATTTGAAGTCCAGCTAAATTTTTTTTTACATTTAATCAAAAATAAAATGTTTTTAAATGTATATTGTTGTATAGTTTTTTATTATAACAAGGAAGAGATAAGGTCAAAGTACACAAACTTGTGCTGTAGCTACAGTGTAGAAGAATGAGGACCACACTAGCATCTAAATGGACTGAAGTGTTGTTTGCAGGTATGTTTACTTGCTGTTAAATGTGCTGCAGCTGAGCAGCTGATATCTATCCTGTAAACTGACGTTAGCTGTGCACTTTTTCCCTGTGACTGTTTGTTTGGTCATTCGTTCAACAAGCTAAAGATTCAGGACAAGATGTGGGTTCATGTTTGTAAGTTAGATAAGGAGACTTTAGCTGGAGAACTCTTGTGTTGTGTGGCTTCTCTCTGGCTTTCAGTCATTCTAACTGTATGCCGTGATCATGAAATCAAAAAATATAGAATATACATTTCTTCCTTTTGGTTTCTGATTTCTTTCTCAAAGATCTGCTGTAGGAGACAACAAAATGCTATTTAAGTTAGACTTTAATAGCAGGTTGTCAGGTTGGTATGGTAGATGCACAGACACAAGTTGCAGCATTCATTGCAATGGCGAAGATGTCAACCAGAAATATAAGTCTCAGCTGTAGCCACTTGCCTCATTAAAACATATATTGTTCTCCTCTTATAATTATGAACGTCCAAGGGATAAGTGCTGAATATAATTTGGACCAGTGGCGATTGCTCTAAGACTGCAAGGGAAGCTCAGCTTCCCCTAAAATGTCAACAAAATAAGTGGTCAAATATGTACTGTTTTGTGTACATTTCATTGACTAAATATGCGCTAGAACACGTTCATCTTTTGTTCAGAATCAGCTACTTATCACAGGTAACCGACACAACTTCCTTCTCATTCATCCCCGCAGCGCCACAGCGCTTTACACAGTGTAGACGCTGAGCGTCTACTGACTTCAATGGGGAAGCATAGAGTGGGTTGTTCCACTGCAGCGAAACTAGACGGTCATTGGATAAATGCTGGGCTTTGTCCCGCCCATTCGGACGCTCAGCGTCTCTGGGGGTCTATGGGGCAGTGCGTTGTGTTTGGCGACTCTCTTCTGTCACTCTGCGAATTTACATATAAATAAACGGACACATTTTATGATGTAGGCCGAAAATGAGCTTCCCCTCCTTAAAAGACCAGCAGCCGCCACTGATTTGGACCCAACCTGATCTGGGTTCCCAGGTTGGGTCTCAGATACGATGACCTAAGTGGGCTTCATGTCAAACAATGGACACGGACACTCTGTAGAAAATATGTTTTGATGACATTTCTCAAATTACTGCGTGTATAAATTATCCATAACCAAATTTTATTCTCCCATTATATAATAGATAACAGAATGTCACAGTTTGGTTTGCTGCTCTTTGCCCTAAAGGCTTCCCTCTCCTCAAACAACAAATGAGCAGCAACTACAGTGATTGTAGCAGTAGTATTGATTTTAAGAGCTGTGGTCGCTGCAATTGTTGTGCTGCTTGGCCTGCTTTTATGAACATCCATAAAATACCAGTGAGGAGATGGCCTGGATGCTTTCCATGTATTACAATCAGAATTTATAAATTGCCCCATTACCCACCTTTCCACTGGTTACTCTTGGAACATTAGCAATTATTTTCACATGGGTCACACTCATAAAACCAATAATCTGGTGATTTAAAGCCTTGGCGGAGAAGCTGGTCTGCAGGCTTTCTGAGGCAAGAGGCCTTTGCCTTTTAGACATTGATTTCAGGCTACTATTAGACAGGCTTTGCAGGGACAAAGAGCTTCTGGGTTTTTCTAAGGACAGGGACCGAGGGAGAGAGAGTGAGAAAGAGGAGACAGAAATCATCTCAGTACAAGTGTGGGTGTCTGGTTAGGTGAAGTAGGCAAAGCTATAAAGCATGTGTTATCACTGTGCTGATACAAGGTCAGTGGGTTTGTAGTGTTGTATGCATTTGTGTCTGTTTTACTCTAAGCAAACTTGGTTTGCTTTTTCTCATTGAGTCCTCTCACATCATATCAAAAAAGTTAATCTCACTGGTCTGTGTCCTCATTATGTGATGTCCTTCTCACCACTAACGGAAGTTTGTACGTGTAGGTTTGTATGTGTATGTAGGTCTAAACTCTGAGGCGGGCTGTGGCTTCACCCTCAGTGAGTGCTCATGGAGATGGATGGCCTCGGGAGGTGGTGGGAGGTGAGAGAGGCCTCTCCTGCATGGCAAAACTCCTGACGACCGCCCACCCACCCATTATCCCATTACCACTCACCTGGGAGAGAGAAAGAAAATGAAAGACAGAGCGAGGGAAAGCGGAGGGATGAGACAAAGAATAGAAAAAGTTATTTAGGTCTGAGGATGAAAGGGATGGAGAGGGCTCAATGCAGACATGGGGTGTGGGAGATGGCCATGGAACAGAAAGAGTAAGAGGAAGGGAGGATAGGGCAAGAGGAAATTTGATGAAGAAGGAAGGGAGAGAGGGATATATTAAGGAGGGGGGGGTCTACACATGGAGAATGAGTGCAGATGGAGTATGGGTGAAAAGATGGAAGGAGGCAGTGGAAGAAGTATTCAGATCATTTACTAAAATAAAATCAATACATGTATAAATACTCCTTTACAAGTAAATGTGCTGCATTCCAACTTTTACTTCATATGCAAAGTAGTAAAATATTATCAACAAATATACATATAAAAGTCCTAATATTGCAGGTAAATTATCCTCTTGTTGTAACATTATTATATTTTATATTACTGGATTATTATCACTACTGCATCAACCTGTAAGTAACGTTTTAATGTTGCAGTTGGCTGTGGAAGAGCTAATTCTGCCTATTCTATATACTGTGTGGATGGTTTCATTTACTTATTGAATTAACGATGTATCTATTTCATATGGTCTTTATAGCTTCGTAAAATCTTAATTACAAAGTAAGTAGAAAATATAGATGTCAAATAAATGTAGTGTACAATAATTCCCTCTGAAATGTTGCAGAGTAGAAATGAAGGGTAACATAAAATTTGAATGTTCAAGTAAAGTACAAGTGGCTTAGAATTGCACTTATGTACAGAAGTTGAGTAAATGTGCTTTACTCAGTGAAGAAGTAGAAAGAGAAGCAAGGATAACATACAGCGTGTTTGTGGAGGCTTGGACAGGCTTGTGTGACTTCCCTGACCCATCAAAGCCCCACAGCGAACTCATTTACACAGAATGACAGCACTGTGTGACATCCAGGGTACTTGGGAGACTACACACACACACAGAAACACACAGACACACACACAAAATGCGCTCACCCCACATTTGGAGGTCATTCTTGACAAGTTACTTGCCACCTCATGCTATTTGCATGCATTTTACATGTATGTATGTACATGTATTTGTATGTATTTTACATGTGAA
This sequence comes from Seriola dumerili, assembly GCF_002260705.1. Classification (NCBI taxonomy): domain Eukaryota; kingdom Metazoa; phylum Chordata; class Actinopteri; order Carangiformes; family Carangidae; genus Seriola; species Seriola dumerili. The sequence continues at coordinate 881,707 of NW_019175704.1, forward strand.
TAATATCATATTTCATCATTATATTCATACAGACCTTGAGTCAAATCTGCTTTTGACTTGGTGTCATCTAAGTCAATGTTTGGCCTAAGGGACCTAGTGGTTGAGCTCAGACGTCGGCTGCATGTGCTCTTGTTTTTATAAAAAGATGGAAGCAGTCACGTGATGCATCATGAATGTTCCTTGAACTACAGCATAACCCAAAACTGCCACTCACTCAAGCCTGAAGAAAGTCAAGTCTTTTTCTGGTCCATGAAAGACAGGGCAATCTCCTGCTGGTTATTTAAAGATAACTCTTCTATTTTTGAAACCTGGGGTCTGACTGAACAAGGGTGAAGTCTCTTAGTTGTGGCGACTCAACAGTCTTAGGACTTTCTTTTTTTTCTTTCCTAATTTGCCTTTAAGTGTGGGGAGCGTGCACAAACCATATACAGAGACACACATGTTCACATTAAACACGTAATGTGAAGGCACAGATGCATGTGCATAAGACAAATTAAGACACACACCAGTAAACACACATACGCACATAAGCAAACAGTTAAATGTGCGCAAAAAAGGCCACAGACACACATACACACACATAAACACACATCCACATGCACACAGTGTGGTCCAGCCCTTGGCTCCCAAGTCTGTAATGAAGCCTTAGTGAAGGTCTACCGAGGAGGCTGGAGCAGTCAGCCAAGTTGGCCTGCGGTCTCATTCAGACAACCACCTCGCCTTCGCCAGCGACCCAGGCCTCAGTGTTCAGTCACTGGGTGGGATGGTCAGGAGATCTAATCCGGCAAAGCAGAGGGTGGAGGTTTGAGGAGGACTCCTCTAGATGTGGTTACTGTGGGACACCAAGAAGGGCCGTCACTTATTTGGTGCCACAAAAGGGCAAAGGTGGCCTTTCCTGTTCTCTACCCTGGTCTCCTGGCTTGCTGAGGAGTGGAGCTCACCACAGACAAGACACTACGAAAACCAAAGTCCATGAAGAAAACTCTTCAAATCCTGTGTTTATCTGACACTTCCAGAACAACAAACACATTGAAAATGTTTCAAAGTGGAGCTCAGACTATTAACAGATGTGGATTCGTCTCACTTTCCACTGGCACGCCACACATCTTTACACATATACAAACTCACACACACAGACTTGCTGTACCACTGTGGCTTCCTCCATACACACAATACACCCACCACAATGACCTGGCGTGGCCTACACCATGCTGGAGCATATATTTACTCCACAGCAATTTACCCTTGGGCTTTGACAGCTCATCGTTTATGCCACTGTGGGATTGCAAGGGCACCACTCCCTGTCTGTCTGTCCATCTGTCTGTCCATCTGTCTTTCTGTCCATGTGTCTGCCCTGCCTGTTAGAACAATGGCAAAATGCATGAATGGCGACTGAGACCTGCGACTAGACCTGAAATGGAGTCAAAGGTATTTTGAGGTCACAGCAATAGTTGACATCTTTTCATGTTTATGTTTTCTGTATGAGTTTGTTTGGTAAGGCTCATTCTAGTGCTGTAACCTATGTTTATTTGTCCCAAACTGTTTGGTACTGGACATTCATTTTGGCGCATATTTTTGACTTTCTTTGTTAAGCACAAATTGTTGAACGTTTGGTCAAAAACAACACAGCTGGCTCTAATGGTGGATATAAGTTAATTATAATTAAGTTGGCTTGATCTCAACAACTATTGAATGGATTACCTTGAACTTTTGTATGGACATTCATGGCCCCCAGAGAATAAATCTTACTGACTTTGCTGATTCCTTGACTTTTCCTCTTGATATTTGTCTTTCTTTTGCTCTTACTGATCACATACAAGTGTTTTACTGATTTGATTTTTACAGTAACAATCATGGACAATGGGCCACTCTTTAACGTTTACATTTTTCAAAATAAATGCCTATAATTTTTTATCATTAGTGATTGTCTCGTGTGACACTAAAGTGAGATTCATATCAAATTGTGGATTTTGTGTACTGTACCTAGCTCATACTAAAGGATCTCATTCTGTTCAAATTCTGGAGTGATTGCACTGTGGCATTTAGCTGTCAACAATTTATGTCTGAGAAACATTTCCTTCTCTTCTCCCTGATTCCTCAGTGAACCGCAGTTTTAAATCCATGATTGACACTGCTAGATTGTAGGTTGATGTAACAACAGCAGTGAACATGTCTTGATGTCTTATTGAAGTAATTAGCCTGTCTTAACCTTTAATCTCACTAAATTCCTCTGCCTTACCGGATGAGATGCTCCTGGCTTTCTCAAAATTGTCACATGCCTGTCACATGGAAACCAAGCCAATTTCCCCTCGCCTTCTCTTCTTTATCTTGAATTGCTTTGTCTTTCTTTTCACTCAGATGTTTTTCCGTCCTCTTTTCATTCTCTCAAGGCTAAAGCTGATAGCTGAAATGGCATGGAAGGCTGCTGCTTTTGTGTGACTGTAATTGCACATTTCATAATGACACTAAGCAGACATAGACACAGATAAAGAGAGAGGGATAAGAGGGAGAGCTAGGAAGAGCCAGTCTGTGTCCCCAGACTACCCTGTGTTTCCAGCTTAATTGATGACAACCACAAGTGAAGTTTGGAACCTGTGATCTCTGTCCTGTCAACAATTCAAGGAATCGAGACAGCACGGGCTCACTTGTATTGGCATGATGTTAAAGTATAAGCTGTTTTGTCCAAATCCCTGCAGTTGTGGGGCAGGACCGTTTTATGCACATAGCAATCTGCAGGAGGCTAATTTAAAGACGCCTGTTTCCCATTGTAAACAAAGAATTTACAGCTTGTGTGGTAGCATTCAACAAGTTTGCAGTGTAGTTGATCTCAGTGCCAGTGACAATGCGTAAGATTGAAAGGGAGTGCATGGAGAAGTTATAATCAAGCAACAGGTACCCAGTCTTTTATATGGTCAGGAGACGAGGGTAAAGTCAAAATCTACAGCAAGTGCTCCCAGCTATGAATTAAACAGGGAGGGGGGAAAATGTGTCTCCTCTGACTGCATGTTGCTTAATTCTCTCTCTGGGCTCTGGCAAGCCAAGCCCAATGTTAAGTGGCTTCTTGAGTTTATCCAGCGAGGTCAGAGGGAAAATAAAAACATCACGCGAGAGCTACAATTACAGCCCTCGAACATGACAAGCGTCTGTTTTTGTGCTTTTGAACGAGGGCCCACTTTTAATGGTCGGTTCTGGCTGCAAGATAAACAAACAGTCATAGGGTTAGCATAACCCCTGTCTACAAGCGCTAGGCCAGCCCCAGCCAGCGAGACAGCCAGAGAAGCTAAACTCTGCCGCAGCGCTAGGCAGCAACAGCAGAAGCAGCAGTGGTTTTGGCGGCAGGGTAAATTACAGCATGGAGCAAAGCTGTGGTTTGTATACAGCATACACACACACACACACTCGCTTTTCCTTTCACTCTTTCTCTCTCACACACGCTCAGGGCTCACTCTGCTCTATGTTCTCCTCCGAGTATCTGACAAAACTGTTCAGGTTAGACACATAAATGCACATACACACACATACACACACATACACACACACACTCGCAGTCACTTGGGTGGGCCCTTCCCACAGGTGTCACCACAGCAAGGCCAGCAATCAACATCGCCTCTGGCAAGACTTCCAACCTACAAACCTACTGACCTCATCAAGAAACCAGTAATCGCTTAAATTATTGGCTCCAAATCCTGTGGGAGAATCTAAGCTAATGGGATCTCATTATACGGAGCATAAAAAGAATCCCATCAGGTGACATTTACATGTTGCATCATTCTGTATTCTCAACCAGTCGGGCCCAAGGGGCTAATCAGAGATCAGTTCAGCTAGATTTCCTCTTAGGCTGACACCCTGTTTGGAGCAATGAGATAAACCATGATGAATGCTGATTGTAGGGTTACAGTAGCTGTGTTGTAATAGCACATGGTCTGTGCGACCACATATTGTGAATAATGGACTGGTGCAACCAGTGGTTATGGCCTTCTGCACTTTAATGTGGATAATGTGCACATTATGCCAACACTAATTGTGATAACATGAGATCACCACATCATATATTCTGCAGTGATTTGATTCATTTATTTTCTACTGAGTGTTCCCATATCATTATACTCCGGGATATAGTACAGGATTGTCTGGGGGGACTGAATGGTCCCATTAGTACTTTTCTAGGGTTACATCAAAGTGGGACAGAAACAGGACTGTAGAAACTGTACACCTGTTGAGTGCTACAAAATAATATTAAAATAATATGAGAATTGATCGTAGACATATTTTATTAGACATAACTAATTTAGCTTTTGATTACACTAAATAAATGAAAACTCTCAGGTAATTATAAATCTAAAAAAAATGTATAATATAATTTTTTTATATTATTATAATAAGAACAGTTTACATGGAACTCATGTTAAACAGTTCAACTGTATTGTTTATCTGTAGTGTTTAAATTGTGTCTGATTATTGAACCTGGTGATATCAGATATCATCTAAATTGAGCTATAATTTATGTTGTCTAAAGTTAGTTAAGATTAATTGCAAGATAAGATTAATGCACAGACAGCACACGCTACTGCTGAGCTCTGTATGCTCCATATTATATTTGATTATATGTAAAAATATAACTAAGAAACTCCAGCTATTGTCTATTGTCAGCTAGCGCTAGCTGTCAGGCTTCTGTCATTAGCATATGGGGCTTTAAAAAATGACAGATTTCACTTACTGCTCGATGCTAGTCAGCTCAAGCTAAATCATTTATCAACCAACAGATTCACTACATGCTGTTTCTCTTCCTAACAAACCAGCTTTAGCAGTGCATACAGACATCAGTGTGAGTCAGTGTGAGTCATGTTTTTGCAGTAGTTTGGTTAATGTTAGCTCACAACAATAACATTAATTGACCACAGCTGGAAATTTCTTGAAATGAGAAGCTCACTAACAGATTGATCCTGTTCTTGATTTTACAAGTGACAGTTGGCTCAGGGAGGTTGAAGTGACAGTGCATTTGATGTTTAAATGGGGTCATTATTATAATAGTGCACTCTAGCTCAAAGCCTGTGCTCTATCCTTTATAGTCATAGCAAATAACATTGTTAGGTAGTCGTGCTATGCCAGACTTACATACATTTACAGAGACTTCTGGTTTATTTGTGTGAAGGTAGTGGTAACAGCTAAGCCAGGATGTACTGAGGAAACACTGCAGTTTGAGCTTTTCCTCTTCTGTGCCTCACTGGCTTTGAATGGGTAAACAAAGTTGTCTTTTAACATGTTTTCTTGTTCTTTGTACTGTGTTCACACCTGCTGCTGAGCTCCTGTAACAGATGCATCCATACTTTAGGGTCACCATGCACACTCCTGCACAGTGTTATCAGCATAAAGCTACACATTCACATGCATACTATACCAACACACAAAGATAACACTCACAATTAAGAATGTACTTGCACACGATTATTATGTTCATGTACACAAAGGAAGAACACGGACATACACAAACACGCTGGCAGAAGCACACCCATACACCCACACACCTGCTGCTCGTCCTCCTCCACAGCCCCTTGTGTTAATGGATGGGAGTCTAATTACTACTCTCACACTGGGACTACTTTCTCCACACTTGTCTCCCAGTACATGTGTGCATGTTAGTGTGTGCGTACACATGTGTGAGTGTGTCTGGGAGTGGTGCAGTTAGCTACTGTCAGCACAGAGCGCGCACACACACTGCTCATTAGGAGACTTTTTTTCTTCCTCTCATTTCACTTACTGCTCGACGCTTTCACACAGAAACACTCGGCTTCATACAAAACACAGTTAAACACAGTGCAGTGCTCAGCTGAACATCAAAACATGTAGTAGCAGCGTAGCTGAGCGTATACATTTTATTTTAAGATATAGTTTATTTCCTCTCTCTCTATCTGCCTTTTTCTCGCACAGAGATAGCTGGAGAAAGAGATAGAAAGAGATGATTAGTACGCCTAAAGCAAGACACAAAACCAGACAGACACACTTCCCCATTCAACCACCACAGTTCTGGTTAAAAATAACGACAAGGAACTGTGAGCTACTGACTCCCTCTCTCACGGTACTAATGCACACATCTGCATGCACAATCACACACACACGTACAGAAACAGAGCTCTGGTGGTGGCTGAGGTCTTCCAAGTCTCTGTTTTGACACAGTCTCGTCTGTGACGCAGTCTGTGTTGTACCATAAACTGTCTCTGTACTAGAGTGACCTCTCCTGCCACTTCCTCTGTGTCTGTGAGTGTTTCATCTCCCCTGCGGCTTTCAGACTTGAAGTCTAAGTGGAGCACAGAGGAGCAGGCAGGTCTTCAGAGGAAAGATTGCTTTTGAGAACGTCTGCAGCTCACAAACAAAGGCCACCTGGCTCCTAGCAGTGGGACGGAAATGTGCTCTCATCGGTGCTACAGTGACAAGTGTGTGCTAATAACAGGGTCCACACTATTGAGCCCTAATTAGCCCTTCAACTCATGTGCTAATCATTCACAAATTGTAAAAAAAAAACATATGTTTATATATTCCTTTTTCTTTGACTCAGCAATCTGGCATACAGCATGATATAAAATTGAATTGACATTTGTGTTTATTGATGCAACTGTAGTGTGTGGCCTGTTTAATGCTTTATTAATGTGGCATTAATGATGAGATTGTTGGGGTCATAGCAAGTTTGCTTGTAAATGACCCAGTTAAATATTTTTATATGCAGGAAAATAATCCACAGCCTCATAGTCTGCTGGCCTTGATCAAAATGAAAGTTCACTTTCGAATCAAATATCACCTTTTGCAGTGTACTGACTGCCCACTTCAAAGAACCAGCAGTGTCTGTATTTAGTGATCTGATCACTGTCAGTTAATTCACTGGCTCTTCTTTTGACCTTTACTTCAAATGGACTATTTATTTCATCCTCTTCTGTCATTAACTCTGTAACTCTGACTGTGACTTTTCTTTTTTCTTTTTTTTTTCTGTGAAAGTCCCAATCAGTAATATTTCTGACCCCAAGTGAGTGTGCAGTAAAGAAGGAAAATAGCAATTTTGCATGCTTTTCAAATGATTAGGTTTCAAAACATAGTTCTGTTTTCCTGCTGCATTTGAAAAAGATTTGTGTAAATAAATAAGTGATGGTAAAACTTTTTTGTGGTTGTTTACTAGTGTGCAGCTGTAGATAGATTCAGGAGAGCGGCGATCACAGTAGGTTTGCATTGAACACGGCTTTGCTGGATGTGTGTTAATAAAAAACACAAACAGCCCAAGCTGACCAATCACATTTTGTATTTGGTATCTCTGTAGCTGCCAAAGCCCTGATGTGTATTTAGCTACGGCAGCAATGTACTGAAACCGTCACCATGCAACTGTGAATCCAGCTTCAGTCCTAGTACTTTAATGATGATAGCAGGTTACACTTGTGTGGATAGAGGTTTGGTGGTGTGGTGACACTTTAGTTTACATTCCGAGCACAGATTGTGCCTTAAATACTTCATGTTCTTGACTTCTTTGTATTACACTTTGCTTTCTTTTCACTGCAATGTGGGTAGAGATGCAGCTGCACACAACAACATCCTCTAAAAGCCCAACATCGTCGCTGAAGTAACCATCAAGAGAACAGCAGCTGCCAAAGCCACAACCTCTGGATAAGCTTGTCGTACAAACCAACAGTGTTTGGTCCACAGATAAAGAATGAAAAACAGGAATTGAGTCTTACAGGCAGCTCTGCCAGCAGAGTATGGATTCATCTCTGTCTGGCTGACCTCATCGGCTACTTGCTGTTGATCAGCGATGCAGAAGGAGGGGCAGACGGAGGGTGGGCAGAGACCAGCACCCGAGTGGACCCCCGGGCCGCTCGATTGCTCAGCCAAGTCGAAAATGTGTTCTCAGATCTTTGCCTGACATGCTGTCCTGTGGGGTTAGGACTATGTGTACATGTGTGTATGGTTGTGTGTGTGTGTACGTCAGGGAAGAGAGGGCGCACCCGCTTGGCAGGATTTCACACTGATCATCCTTGACTGGTGTGTGTGTGTATGTGTGTGGTTTAAAGAGCATAGAGGTGTGTTTTTATGAAGGAAGGCAATCTGATGTGTGACAGTTTTACACAGGTCTGATACAAATATGAAATATCAGATTACAGGGTCATGTGTGACCATCATGTCATCTGTTTGGAGGTGATGTGTGTGTTCATATTATAAGAGCATTAACATTTACACATTTGAACCATTAACGTTGCAAGTCAATGTGAAAAATTTGTGTGTCACAGAATCTGTGTTTGAAAGGTGTGTGTGTGTGTGTGTGTGTGTGTGTGTGTGTGTGTGTGTGTGTGTGTGTGTGTCATGTTGTAGTGGAGGCAGTGAAGCCATGATGCCTCCCTGGGCCTGTTTCCAACTGGAACACTGTGTCAGATTGAGCGACCTTGGGCTGACAGGCCCAGGAGTTTACTGGACCGTGTGTGTGTGTGTGTGCATGAATGCAGGAGAGTCTGTGATTGTATGGTCATGCATGTGTGCGATTATGTGTGTGAATATGGGTGAATGCACGGATGTGTGACTGTGTCGGTAGTTTGTGTGTCTCACATCCATTGTCTGTGTGTGTCTAGCCTATATGTGTGTGTGTTTGCAAATATCCCAGGGTAGCAATCCATCTTGACAGTCTGTGTAGCCCCATCACATCACTGTCACGCCACTCTCTCACTTGGACGAGTGATGGAAGGAGTCCAGGGGAAGAGAGAGAGACGGAGAGAGAGTGAAAGTGAATGACAGAGAGAACGACAGATCACATTGGACTCATCAGGAAAAAGTGCTGTCACACACACTCTTCTCCACAGAGAGAGAGAGAGAGGAGGGCTGAGCGTGCTATTCAAGACAAAACCAAACAAACCAAGTCAATTTCCCTCTGATCCATGGATATTGACTTAATTGGAAGTCTCCGCTCATTTGATTTCCTCAGAGGTAAACAGCGTGCAGCTTCGATTTCCACGCTATTCAATGCTGACACAAGATGAACTTGGGCATGGAAGTGATGAGAGCCTCCATTTTCTCCGGACACAAAACCAAGTAATAGAAACCACAGTCCTCATGTCTTGCAAGGATACAGTATGTGAAATGTTATTGCTCCTTTATGTTACATGTCTTTGGCATGGCAAGAAACCATTTATACAACATTCCAGTTGTGTTTTTTACTGTTAGCTGCAAAGCTAGCATCAGGCTAAAGGTATGTAATTCATACAGACTGAAACATTATGGATTTTTCTGTATTGCTTTGTGTGTCTTGTTTTCTAACACACCTACATGCAGTTTCATAGCAGGATGCTGGTCTTTCCATGGGGGCGTATGTTTTGAAATCATATGTCAGTTTTGGTAAAAATATAGACTCAGATAAACCAGAAAAATAAAAACACTTGCACACTGCTAACAGCCGCCCACATCATGGCAGCGACTCAAAATGGGGCCTGTAGTGTGCTTAAGCTGTCCATGCAGATATCAATCCTCAGTACAGCCGCCTAGGCTAATAAGTGACAACTCCTCTCTGAAGATGTAATGGTATCAGAAGACTATGGTAGCTAGGACGTGAAGTTCATGGGTTCTGATGCTCTCTTTGGCATTGGCCTTGCTCATCTTTAGTGGCATTTTTCAGTTATTTGTAAGTGTAGAACTACCATTGAATGCCCACATTTATGTGGTCAAACAAATACATTTAAATAGGGATGACCCACTTATTTTTCTGGTCACTAAGTTTATTGTTGGACTGAACAAACATCTCAATTACCAGGATCAATTGATAGATCAATAGATTCTGCAGGTAAGATTATCAAGGTATATGCCCTTTTTATAACCACTGGTACTGAGGAAAAAATCCCCTCATTGGAGTATTAACAGTAATGATACAGACTTCTAATATGTTATCAATATATTAATGCTGAAAATCAAAAATTTTTTACCAATAATTCAATAATTCATAAAGGTTTTCTGTGGTTCAGTTTATAAACTTGTTTATATAGTAGATCTATAAGCCCCATGTGTTTCCTTTTTCACTTTGGTTATTTCAAGCTTAATATATTAACACTTTACCAATGTCTCTGCATTTAAATGTGGTCCACATGGGTTAATGTCAGTCACACTTATTTCTTTGATATTAGAGTAAAAGGTGAAAGCTGGAGATGGTGACCGACTGTGAGAGATCTTATTAAAGTACATATCAACAACTGACCTTGAGATTCAACAATGGACATGTCAGTATCCCAGAGGAAGGAGTATAAAATGAGTTGGATCTTAAAGAATTCATTCATGTGAAACAGCAGACGGGCATTGAGCTGAATACTCAATTTGTGGCTGATTCTCCAGCTGATGCCTTTTAGTGGGCTTTACCTATTTACAGGGAGTGAATAGCTTGTCCTTTGAAATAACATGAAATTGGTCTCAGAGCATCATTCTTCAAGATTATTCAATAATAATGGTTCATTTCCTTCTTAAAAGAAATTAATAAACATAGAACTACTGTCTCCCAGCGTAGAATGATTGTTCACCAAATAGTCTGTGGTGATAGTGATTCAAAAACCTCTCATCTCTTCTGTAAAGAATCTGCTTTTTATGTGTTTTTCTGTGTAATGAGATAGTCTACACTGTAAATACAGAAGATAAGAGATTGTGAGCAGGAGATAGTTCGTATTTGGTTTTTAACCACACTAGCAGCATGGCTGTAGGGATGGATGTTGATTAATTGGCTGGTCCACATACTTTGGTCGAAACTGAAATATCTCAACAACTGTTTAATGGATTACCATAAAATTTTGCACAGATATTCATTATCCCCAGAAGATGAATCAGTGTTCTACTCATAATGAATTGTAATAATTTTGGTGATCCCATGACTTTTCATCTCGCACCATCATCAGTAATTCAGTAATCCCAATTAGTCCCATTAGCTGTTCATTGCGTTCACTGATAACTACCAAATGTTAACATGCTACGCTAAACTAACGTGGTGATCATGGTAAGTCTCATACCTGGTAAACATTAACCTGTGAGCATGTTGACATTAGCATTTAGCTCTCTGCCTTGATACAGTACACAGAGCTGCTAGAATGGCTGTAAACTGTCAATTGTGTTGATGCTTATAAATAAATAAAAGTCCACATATACTGTATGTAGGCAAACCCTGTACAATGTTAACTGAAAATGTAAAATTATGTTATTTTACTAAACTTACATTCATGATTTTCCAAAGGCATATCTACTAACCTAAAAACCTGTTGTTGGGAATCATGAGAAAGTTTCAGAGTGACAGAGACACAGAGCGTTCCCGCAACTATAGTAACTCATTCACACACCTGCCTGAGAGGAACGGGAGAGACACTGGTGCCAGAAGAGCTGCTGACTCCTCTGAGCAGCATTCATTAAATTACAATATAATAGATTTGTGGGTAATTCTCAGTTTCCCCCCAATGGTCTGAATAACTCACTGCTGCATGGTGCTGCTGTTGTGCTGCACTGTCTTGTCTGCCCATGCTTGGTCAGTGTCCTCTTTTTGCGCAGCAATTTTATCAGTTATGAATTTGTTTTTCATGCTCTGTCACACCTACACTGGACTTCAGTATAGGTGCAGCAGAGCATTTTGTATGGAGATGACAAGTCCACCCAAGCAAGGGCCTCACAAAAAAAAAAAAAAAAAAAATTAACAAATTTAAGCTGATGTCTCGTGAGAGCCCTGGTTGGTTGGAGGCTCGGGGTCTGGTAAGCCTGTGCATGAGGGCACCACTGGACACCTGTGCAGATCTCATTACGAAGCTGCTCACTCAGCCTTGGCAACAGGGCTAAGTACTGCAGTTCTCAAAGGAAACCAAATTATAGTATTGGTGAGGACATCTGATGGGAAGTTAGCAACCCACACTGCTTGAGCTCTCAGGGGCCTAAAGACTAAACATTTCTGCCACGCTGAGATTGTTTTCTCATCATTACTTGGGACTTTCTGTCTCATAAATTGTCCATAAACTTCACCATCTTTTGACGAAATCCAGCCGCACTCGCTAATTTGAATTCCTTGTATTGTGGAGTTAAGTTTATATTTCCCAAATGTGATGTTTGCCTGGTCCACTCAGCACCGTGCCAGCAAATGTGATCTTAGTCCCAGAGTAATGATTTACAAAATTGCACAGGGTAAACTTTCATGACTTCATTTCCTCTCCTGGTGCGTTGTCACTCAGCTGTAAATGTAATCAGTTGCTAGTCCAATTATGTTCATACCCAGCCTGTCAGTGCTGCTCTGAAAAACACACTGCGGTTAGCTGAGACAGTGAGGAGACTCTTGGCTTGTTCGCCTTGTCAGCTGCTGCTTTTAATCGAACTATCTTCTGAATAGTATCCAGATTGTGCCTGCACTTCTTCATCCAATCCTTTTATGTGTTGGCTGCTTGAGGCCCATGAGGAAAATCTCCTTGATACGCTTGGCTTTTTCAACCTTTGCTCAAAATGTGGAGCACAGATGGTAAGTGTTGGCCGAGAACCAGGTTTGAAAGGTTCTTGTAGTCCTTTTAATGCTGAGGATGGCCCAGAAGTTTAATTGAAATGCAAAAAGTTGGATGAATTAAAGAAAACGTGTGGGAACACAGCGTTATGTCTGTGGAGTGAATCTTCATATACAGTGAATTAATCTCATTAGCCAGAGGACTAAATCTAAGTTTTGTTTCCAGCTTTCTTTTCATCATAATTGCTTTAGTTTGGTGCGTGGCAGCGTCGTAGTGGGGATGTTTTACAGAAATCTCATGGCACAAGCACATAATTAAAGCATCGTAGGGAAAGTGTATTCGAAATCTTCATCAGCATAGACAAGCGAGAAAATTGCCATCACACGCAGTGACTTATTAGTTTCATTAATTTATGTTGATTTGCTTAATCACTCTCAGAGTGTGTCAGGCCCAGATCACATCAAGATGTTTACAGTCCCAGCACTCTGCGAGGTGTTATAATACTGAAGTCAGATAATTAAACTGGAGTTCTGTATGTGTAATGGGGTTCAATTGGAAGAACCACAATCAATATTTTATCAATCAGGAATTGGCAAGTATGCATCTTGCACTGATCCAAGCAGAGTCCTAATGCAGTTTTGGGTAGTGAGCAAAGACTTGAGGAAAGTTGCTTCTTCCACCTCCTCACCAGGTTGAGCCACGGAATCCTATTTACAATCGATTAAAGTTATTGCTCTTTTGAATGTTAATGTAGTCATTCTCTCTTCTGATCAGTCTGCCCTTTCCATTCATAATTGTCCATATAGCAACTGGAATGAAGATGTCGTTCTTATAATACACACTGGTAAAGAAGCAAAGGTATTTTTAACTTGGCCCGCTGTGTCAGTTGCCAAGCATTGAAGGGCTTGTGTGAAGTCTTGTGCCCAGAGGGGCCTTTGGTTGTATCTCTATGTGGCAAAAACAAGTAGAGGAACAGCAGAGAATCCAAAGGGGGGTGATGTTTTTTTCCAGAGGTTGTGGAACTGACACTAAGAAGTGTATCATAGGAGTGCCCTCAGAGACAGGTAGCTTTTTTCTTTTTTGCACTACAGGCAGATGTGGGATGGATCAGCAAAGGCATACTGCTGCTGCTGTACCTTCACTCACAGGGGTGTCCCTTGACAACAGCTCAACACCAGCTCTGATATAATAAATATCTGTGGTCCCTGGTATGTTCCAGAGGTCCTGTCCAACTGCAGGTTTACTTAAACTTTTATGGTTTCATCTTTCCAACAGCATGCCTGAGTTCATATGAGACAATCATACAGCAAATGACATCTATAGAAAGTTAGACAGAAAAGATTTGTTCATATTTGCAGTCTCAAGCAGGACTGCAGCCAATGATTATTTTCTTTATCAATTCATTTGCTGACTGTTTTGTCACAAAATAGTGAAAAAACAAACATTGCAATTTCCCAGAGCCCAAATTTTTGGCTTCAAATTGTTTGTTTCATAAATTTTCATTAATTTGTTTCATCTCAACAACCACCCCAAAAAAAAAAAATTACTTTAAATTTACTACCACATAGAGCTGAGCAAATCAGTCGATTAATCAATCTGCAACTATTTTGAAAAGTGATTAATCATTTTCGTCATTTTTCAACCAAAATTAGTGATATTCACAGATTTCAGCCTCTCAGACATCACTTTTAGCTCTGTGAAGCTGTGATGGGCATTTTTCACAATTTTTTGTCTGATTTCTAAGACCAAATGATTAAAAGACAGATTAAATGAATATGTAAATAATCATTAGTATTGCTCTACCACAAAGAGAAACAAAGAAAAGCAGGAATCTTCATTTTAAAGTCTAAAAACATGTTTGTCATGCAATTGGAAAATGATTGTAAAGATTAATTGATTAACAAAATTGTTGCTGAATAATTTTCTGTCAATCCCTGAATTAATGAATCAAATAATCTATTCAACTGTAATCTTAAATAAATGACAGAAACTTGCCAACAAGACAACAAAGGATGATGTTTGTACTTGGCCTGCAGAACGACACATACATCTTCTGATCTGACGCCACTAAAGGCAGGGAAACGTCATTTGTCTGTACCTTTCATAACTGTTACAAATCTGACTGATCTGACACCGCTAAGGTCAAGGTTAGAAAAATCAAACTAAATATATGTTGCTGATCCTGTCGTTTCTCTCGTTTGTGTGTCTTAAAACCTTGTCCCACATGGGGACTTTAGCCTTTTATCCTCCTGGTGAAAGAACAACACAGTGATACCCTGATAAAAATAGGTTTCTGTGTCATCAAATTAAGCTGTTTCCATGAACATTATTAGGTTTTTAGATATATATAAACCATACTGGATTCCATCTTAAATACTGCAGTAATCCTCTTCATATTTATACACAACCTGATATACTAGATTTCCCAAATAAATGCCCTTGACAAATTTCTCATTATATTGTATGACTAATTCTGACATTTGCATTTTCACCCTGATTTTCTCATTTGACAATAATAGAGCACTTAAATTTGGAGGGATCACTGATATAAAAGTGTTCCCCTACACTGCTGATTCTCCTCTCGGTCTGAGCCAGTACAGCATGTCTCCAGCTCTATCCGCCTACTTCAGCTGGCTACTCACAGCTTGATCACAGCTCTTTAATCTAATTAACTGCCATCTTTGGGAGCACGTCTAAATGACTTTAAGGCAGATGATGTGGTTTAGTGCAGATTTAATTGTTGTAACCTCTCTGACCCAGGCTATTATGACTTCTATCTTACTGCTTAGAACAGCTTGGTAGTAAGGCCAAATCTTCCCTCTCCAGCTGCCAACTCATTATTCAATCTTAAATGGTGACCTTTGGTATGTGTCACTGTATAAATATAAATGTGTTTTATGTGGATCTTTATGAGCCATTTTTAGCCAGGCTAGACGTATGCCTCTAGGAATGGTGATCTCAGTCTCTCTGTCTGATGGTTGGTTGGTTGGTTGATCTACCACTTTTTTTCAGTTTAAAGTACCTCAACCACTGGTAAATGGATTGCCATGGAGTTTTGTACAGATACTTGTGGTTCCCAGAGGATGGATCCTCTGACTTTGGTGATCCTCTGACTTTACTAGCACCACCACCAGGTTGACATTTTTGGCTTTTAGTCTTGACAGTTTTTGGATGTAGTGCCATCACATTTGGTACAAAGATTCATGTTTTCTCACTTTCCATGTAACATCATCATGAGGTCAAAATTTCCATTTGTTCACTACTACAAACATGCTACATTAAGATGGTAATTACGGTAAACATTATACCTGTTAAACATCAGCATGCTGAGACTGTCATTGCTGGCATTGTGCTTGTAGTCTATTAGAGCTAGTTTATGATCTCTCAGAACTAGTTCATAACACATGCTGTCGAACCTCGACAGACAGCAAAAGTGTTTACAGTTAATACATATGGCCATAGTCAAACATGGTGAAAGTGAAAAGCCGGCTGTCGAGAGGAGGGAGATGTGATGCGTCTCTCCAGGAACACATTCCTAGTGTTGCACTTGGATGTTCACATAAGATGTGCCGCAAATAGTTGTTTAACAAGTAGGAGAGCTAGAGTGAGAAGTACAATGACTGCATGAAGTAGATGTGAATGTCAGATCATTATCAGTTTCAGAAAGTTACAGAATTGATTGGACACCAGCCCCATCTGATGTCTGAAAGGTGTGGGGGGATTTGGTTTCCGAATTCTATCTGACCATCTGACGAGTAGATCAAAAGGTCTAAAAAGCAACTTTGTCTCTTGTTATTCAGTATTTCTAAAGACACCCTCTACTTCTGCAGCACTCTGTATAAATTTTTCTCCACGGTATAAAGACATCAGCTGCCAAAGCCACTTAAAAACAGCCCGACCCTGGGTGAGGTGGTGTTTTCTGTGTGTGTCTTCTTTGAATGAGAGAACTGTCTGTTGTTAAAGAGGCACTTCAGTCAGTTTCTAAAACATATTTGTGAGTGATGCTACAAATAGCATGAACTAAAGTACACACTCCTGTAGGTGCTAAAGCGCCACATCGTGACCCCTGAGAGGCTGTTGATCACGTTTCATACCAATCTCATCTTCTCAGGCCTGGAAGATGGAACGGCTCAAGGAGTTGCTCTGTCATTCACTAACAACCACTTGAACCTCGCTACCAAGGAGACCCAGGTACTCCCCAAATCCCAATTAATGAGAGAAAGGCTTGAAGAGGGTGTTCTTGACTCTGCCTGTGACAGCGTAATTGTAATTTTGGCGAGGCCCCTCTGGCAACAATCCTCTCTACTTGACAGCTTTGTGCTCTTGTTTGAACTGACAGCCCTCCTCCTGCATATTCATTTAATTACAACTGAATTCAGTATAGCGGTGGAACATACTGTATGTCCACTGAGACGATGTGGGAAGGCTACGCAGTTGTTTATTTTTAGGCAAGGGGCCATTTTGTGTCTACTCAACATGCTTCCACATTTGTGCTGACACATTCATACAAACAGTGACACAAATGTGATGCTGTAATTTAGTCAAGTCTGATTAGTCCTCAGGAATAAATCAGTGCCTTTTAACCTACTTGCTCAATATCCCATTAACAAGTCAGAGTGCGTCTTATTTATTTGTCAGATAACAGGCTAATAAAGGCATAATCCACTTCAAAAATAAGGGGTCTACCACATTAATGGTAGAAGGATACATTGAAGGTGTTCTGGCAGCATGTGGTGGTCCAACACCTTACTAAGACACTTATGCTGGTTTTCCTTTAATTTGTCTCTAGACCTAGGTCATGTTAATTAACTGATTAATTATACAGTATTACTAGGAATTGTGCAGCTGCAATGTACTGGCAAAACATGTGTTATAAATGCCAACATATTCACATACTTAATAAATATTTGTAGTCCTATGTGGTATTAAAACGACCTTCCTCTGTGTTATTTATCTTTGAATGATGATGCACAAACTCTTTGCTGCTGTAATAGAGTTTCTCCCAGTAGACACACAGTACTTTGCAGCGGGGACTATTTCTTTGGTAGAAAGCAGTTCCAATGAAAACCGTTGACACAAAGGTCTGTGGTTTAATTACCCTGAGTATCTGGGACACTGTTCCTGAAATGACATTTTGCTGCTGAGTTTTTCAAAACTCCATTCCCCTTCATTGTTTATATCTCGAAACATTAGCACATAAAGCCAAAGCTATAAGACTTTAGCAGTAAGAAGCTGTTGGTTCTTGACAGTCATATTCAGTAAGTAATAAATCACAGACAAAACTATAGGTATCTGCAAAATTACTTTATATTGTTGCTGCAGTATTTTTGCATTGACATCTTCATTGTGGGAAATCTAGTCATTATGCATAAAAGACTGGTTTTGCATTAGCATTGTGGTTCTTACTCAGAAGAGCAACAACAGCCTTGGTGCAACATGCCTGACTTCAGATCAACCTGGATGGACCATTACCATCAAACCGATGCATACACGAGCAAAAGGGTAGCAAAGTGCATTAACGCATTAGTGCATTAGTCTTTTTAATGTTTGTGGGCGAATATTCTTCCTTGTACAAGTGCACTATATCTCGCATGATTCCTTCACCTTATTAACATAATATTAGCTTTGATTAGGCTGGAGCTAAATGCATTTTTCTGCATGAATAATGCAAGTAAGTGACACGTTGTCTTCCACGTTTCTTTTCCACGCATTGTGCAGCTTTTACCTAAAAGCCTTTCCTGAGAGAGTGCAGCGAAGTGGACAGCAAAGCAGAAAGAGGCAGAGTGGTGACAAATTATGAACAACTCATTACACTGAGGTGGCACTTTGTAGAGCAGTGAAACACAATCAAACATGGAGGATGGATCTCTAGGGGAATGTTGGAAGGTGCTAATAGCTCTCTGTCAATGACAAAATGAATTACATTAAATTTCCCTAAAGACCAAAACCTCATTAATACTTTCGTGTGTTTCATGTTTTAGGATTATTTTTTATAGTATTTCTGCTCTATTAGATACAATTCTTCAAAACTTTAAAGAACTTGAAAAAATTATAGAAGAAACAGACGGTGTTTTTGTACTCCGTACTCACCCTATACTACTAAATAGTTGTTGCCTGACACATCATTCTTTACTGGCAAAGTTATTTGTAGTCCAGAAAGTATTATATTCTTGTACATGCCTTTTATACAAGGGTTCAGGGTTTCTTTCAAAACACATTTGTTGTTTCAAATTAGAAGTATATCAGCTTAATTGTTAGGATTTTTTGTGCATGTCTGTGCCGGAATTCATTGATTTAATATTACAAAATGTAAAAGGGTTGCAGTTGTATCAAGGGAATTGTTCAGCATTTTGGGAAATGTGTCAGTTTAGTATGGAGCTAGAGCCAGAAGGCAATAAGCTTAGTTTGGCATGAAGACTGGAAACAGGGAGAAACAACTAGTGTGGCTCTTTCCAAAAGTAACAAAATCAGCCTACCAGCACCTCTAAAGCTCACAAATCAACATGTTATATCTTGTTTGTTTAATTCGTTCAACAAACGTGTAAGTGTAGAGACGACAGGTTGTGGTGTTAAGAGGACTTCCTGCAGTCTTTAGTTCACAGTGAAGTTTTCTGTTCCTTTAAAACTCAAAACACTAAAAATTGTACACTATCTACAGTATGTAGTGTGGCGAGGGTCAACAGGCATTCTGAATATTATTTGGTAACACTTTTACAGATCCTTACATTCTAGTTTACTCACATAATCCCCTAAGATGTTTCCTGCAGGAACCACACAATGTGGTGCTAATCGTAGGTAAAATAGAGTGACCAGTTGGCACACATCCATATGTTTCTAAATGCTAAGCTAGCACAACCTTGAGACTTTATGTCAGTGGCTAGCAGGTGAGCTACACATGCAAAGTGTGAAATGTTTCTAAAAACAATCATACAATTCAGCATGAATGAATAATAAAAGTCCCCAATAAATATTTGAGAAATAAATATTCACTGGAGTCTTAATAGAGCATTTTCTTGCATGGAAATTAATCTGGAAGTCAATGATAAACTCAACACAACTAATTGAACTGACTAAAATAACTCAGAACTTTTTCTCTATTTGTCCTGTTATTAATAACAAACTACATAGGAAACTTTAAAGAAATGCTTAGCAATAACAGGCCGAGACTTCAAAAGAATTGAACTATTGAAAGTGTTTATGAATATTGATTAATTTCTCATCTGAGTTCCACTTCAGTTCCTTATGTTACACTAATATGGTCAGAGGAAGTATGTCAATTCACTGAGTGTCAGCAAAGATGAAAACAAATTAATACGTGTGGTTTTAAGTATTTCCGCACTTTAACACAGGGGAACGTGATTGGTAAGATATGACTACGTATAATTAAGCCACAGTTACAGCAGCAACACAAAATTTGCAGTTTTGGTTTGGCACTTATATCCAAAGCACTTTGGTGGTTTGGTGGGATTAACAGAGGAAAGATGAAAACCAGCCAAGAAAACAAAAAAAAAAAAACCAATACCATGGAAGAATGGTGACACAAGTCCAGTTTCTACAGTGCTGTCATGCAGCTTAATCATTTGGTTCTCAGTTTCCTCTTACAGGGCTGTGGGGTGAGGCAGTGTAACCCTCCTCTGGTCTCTTGGATAGAGTTATCAGCTGTTTGGATGCTATGGTGTTAAAGAGAACCACTGTGTGGGCCAGCACATGTTTCCCTGGTGGCATCATCAAATCCCTGTGGCTCGACTCCCCACTTTGCTTAATATCCCTTGTCAACAACTGCTTTGGGTTCTGTTCTGGCCACTGGTATTCTAATCAGTCACTATTATGGGCTAAACAGCTACACTGGCCCTGAGGCCAGCTGCTGGGCATGTTTGGATGTGTTTGGATATGTGCCTGCATTGCAATGGCCTGCCAGCATGGGGGCAGCACAGTTTGACAGAACAGACACACACACGTGTACACACAGACACAAACACAGACATGACTGTGGGTAAAAACAAGAGGAAGCCTGGAATTAATAAAAAATGTATTGATTTTAGGTTGGCTTTTGAGACATGATGAGTGATGGTCTGAGTGATATAAGTGATATAAACTCTCTGACTCATCATGTAACTGTTATTTAAGAAGGACAAATCCTTTCCCAAAATAGGCACAGTGGGGCTGTTTGATTTAGCTAAATACCTGCTATTGTTAAGTTGGATAGATGGGAGAGATGAGTGCTCCTTTTTAACTTTTCCATGCTGGCTTGGAAAGTGACAGGCCGACAGTCACAACAACCTTAAACATAAAGAGCTGTTGTGGATGAACGAGGTAACAAGATGTTAGTATTGTGAGGTTTGATCAGACAGTGGATGAGACAGTCTTACAAATGAGACCAGGCTACTTAAAGACTGACATGAAAAAGATATAGTAGGTGATGCATACTGTCAAATGAGTTGAAAACCTGTGCCAACAATTAAGGGGGAATACCACCAACTGAGTTAACTTCCTGAGCCATTAGCAGGACACCATCAATTAGACACATCTCTTGGAACAAGTAGCCAGGCTTTCAAAGAAACTCCCATAACCAGCCACATTACTTATACATCACACATGCTGTTTTTTTACTAGCAAATGACATGAAGCTGTTAGGTTGAACATGAGCGGTTTTAACTGATGGATGTAGCTAATTCAAGATGTGAGCTCAATGGCTACCAGCATTTAACACTGTTGGATTCATAAGGATTTTATCTGACAAGCTATACTTTCATTTTTGTATAATTTATTTTATTTAAGTAGATTCTCTGTTTCTTGTGTAATATTAATATTTCAGGTTCTTAATCTAAACTAAGGAAATTTAAACCTCTATTTACTGCAATTACTGATTGGGTTTTATTTTTATATTTGCTACTTGGGGGCAACAGAAACAAGCTGTGTACACAACATTGACATATCATCACATTTTAGATTGATATTGTGAACTTGTTAGCAAGTAGTTGCTTATTCAGCCTACACATCCAGCAGTCACAGAGCAACATTATCATTCATTGTGAGTCATGTTTCTGGTCACTATTTACTCTTTTTTTAACTCTGTGTTTGATCTCCAACAACTCCAGATGGAAATATGAGGCTGTTTAGCTACTAAATGCTCAACCAAATTCAACAGCAAGTCATAAACCGTGTCTGTCTGCTTCTTGGTGCTGAGCAGGTACTCTATAGTGTGTACACTATCTGCTAACGCTATGGAAACAGCTACCTACTGTGGCTGGAAATGATGCTATAAGAGCAGTGAAGGTGAACTAAAACAGCATAGTTACAGGCTAGCAGCTAAACAAGGGGCTGAAACTCAGCATAAAGAACCGTGAAACAGAGAGGATCTGCAGATTCTCTGTAAGTTCATTATGACAAGCGACCGCTTTCACACTGTTACATTGTTTTTATGTTATTATAAAAATATCAATTATAGCAGCTTTAATGTTAAGGGAATATTCAAGCTTAGCAGGAATAGTAATTTATTATTGTGATGTACAGTACAATATATCATGATAACATTATCACCTAGCCCTACACATTAGAAGACAACAATAAAGTTACCACCACATGAGCGAGAGACTGAAAGACAGAAACCGATGGGCAGTGGGCAGCGTGCCAGCCTCAGTGATAAGTGGACCACTGCAGAGCTATGAGTGTGTAGAAACCTGATAGCAGGATGGCAGCACTCAGCGTGTTAGAGGTGAGGGACAGAGGGAGGGGGGAGGGGGGGGGGGGCATTACACTGACAACAGCATTACTTTTAAGTGGATGGCTTGAAGATATTAACATGAGATGCTGTTTGCCTGTGTGTGTGCTGTGTGTGTGCTGAGTTAATGGCACATAAAGCAGAAGCAGTGCCGAGAGGAAATCTTAACCCAGACCAGTGAGTGAAGTTGAAACTCCATCACAAAGTCCCATGCTTCCTTTTGCACTGCGTGAGCTTTTGTGTTTCAAATCCGGTAAAGACTCAGAAAACACAAACCACGTTTGCAACTGACAGCCTGCATGTACATGAGCAGTACATTTATCTCGCAGTAACGTCCTGTTCTAGGTTGTAACCAACGCAACATCTTTAAAACCACACTTTGCTTTGATTGATAAGACTTTAGAAACATCCTGTGCTGCTTTCTTAAAAAGGTGTGTTAGGTGCTAGTTCCCACTCTCATGTTAACAAACATGCACAGCTCTGAATCACCTCACTTGTTTCACATTTTGACGAATGATTGTAAGGTCTGGTGTTACTTTAAAAATGGCTGTTAGGAAAATAATACACCGCAGACCATGTCTCTGTTGCTTTTTCTATGTTGAGTGTTATGACTTATTTTAACAAGAAAGATGTGTAGCTGATTAAATTTTTTTTTTTTTTCATATCAACTTCCGTTTTCTGAAAACTCAGGTTTGCAGAAATGATACATTATGCTAACATCACACATACCGACACAGTGTTAACAACAAATGAAGTCAGAACAGCAGGTACGTTTCATCAGTCACTGGTAATTGGTTAAGGGAAAATCAAATATTTCCCTGACAGAAAACAGTTAACATGATGAAAGTAGTGTCTGTCTGGATGGTGATACAGAAATGGCCAGTCTGAATCTGAAGCGAAAATAATCTATATTTTAATGAAAAATCACTCAACAACACTGTAACTCTGGTGTGATTACATCACTGATACTGTGGTTCCTCCTTCCAGTTCCTTGAAGACAATATGATAGGTCCTGAATTTATTGCATTGGGTGGAGCAGGGTAATTAGAGCTATTGATCTGGCTAAATGATAGCCTTCGCCTAGTGCTGAAGGGCATGTGCTCAGCAAGCCCCGGTGTTATCTGATGACCCATGAAATCGATGGCCTGGCAGCAATCTCCCAGGTGATTTACCACATTCCATTTATCTCACAAGGCTGAGTGGGTCCACATGCACGAAAACAGCACACAAGGTCATGAACACTATTGCATATTCTCCATAAGCATGCATAAATACTACACATTTCCCTCTGAGGTATACACAAGTGCAAACACCTCATCTTGCCTGCAGTCCTGAGGCACTGCGTGTAGGGGCTTGTTCCCTTGGAAACCACATTTTGTTCGGGTCCGTAATAAACTCAGTTGTCTGGTAGCCTGCCGAGTGACTGATGAAAAAAAGATCATTACATGGAGGAGACATTTGAAATGTCACTAAGATGTCAGGGTGCTCTTACATACTTAGTAGATCTCTGTTTTCTTCTTTTCTAAGAAAAAGTTTACCTTGTAGCAATGAGGCACAAGGGCTCAGCCAAACCTCCGCCAATGATGAACAATCTCTATTATGCAGTAATGTAGCCTCTGCAGCAGTTTTTTCTTGAATCAGAAAGACCCAGCCCTCTCTTCTGAAAGAATTATCAGTAAAATGTTAATTGATAACGCATTTCCTTTTTCTTTCCACCAAAACATTATTGAACTTTAAACTATGTAAATTTGAATAATGCTTTATTCAATAAATTTAAATAATCTTAAAACTGTGGAAAGATCATGGTCTGATTTAATACAGGAAATGTCTGCAGTGATTTCAATCACAAGACACAATGTAATTGTTAACATTTAACTGAAACCACAATCTTTCCCTAACCTTAACCAAAGTGCTTTTGTTGCCTAAACATAACCACAGACGGGACTCTGGATATGAACCCTGATCTCTGGAGTCACATCCTGTGGTTTGTATGCCCCCCTTCCAGTGACTCCGGTGTGGTACATAAATGTAGCACTTCATTCACTCAAAAAATGTCGCCTTTCAACATAATCCAGGCAGCGAGTACATTGTCACCAGAATGTAATTGGGAAAACAGTTTAGTAATCAAAAAAATATAATTTCTGGGAGGCCAGGACCAGGCACTCTGTTGTTTTTCATTGGCGGTCGTAGCAGTAGTAGAAGGGGTGCTTGGCACCTCCCTGGGTGTGTTATCATTCACTTGGTAAAGGCAAGTGGGTCTCATCGTCATCACTAGGTTCCCTTTCACGTTCCAGCTGAAGGACAGGATAAGGTCACTCTGTTGACCTGCTTTTTACAGCAGCCACTTGGACGGTAATCACAAAAAATAACACCAACCCACTAAAGAGCCTTACACTGGCCTGGTCTGTAGACTCGGTCACAATGAGTGCTGACTAAATGAGCTTATTAATCACAGACAGCACCAGAGGCAGAGCCATTCTGAATTCATTAATGCTTCGCAGAGCAGTCTGAAAAAAAGGCTCTCTGTGAACTCATTTCAAATTGACACTGCGTGTACAACAAACACTCAAACTGCATGAGTGCTTGATATTATGTTCCAGGGTAATAGGTCCATAGAATACAACAACTAACCTGCATTTACAAGTAAGCTGCTTTTTACAAAATTACAAAACAAATGACTCAAATTCAGTTATGATATGATTATTAAAAAACAAGCCATTATTTATTTGTCATATTTTAATCACTTTTATACTGCACCTCTCTGTCTTAACAGTACAAGTTGTAGATGGTGACAGCTGTGTCTACAAATAAATCTGAACATCTTTACCTGTAATGTACAAACTGGAATAAGGCAGTCTTTCAGCTTTGAGTGTTAATATCTCCAAGCTCCCTAAAAGACAAGAACAAAAGGAAAATTTGACAAGGTACTTTGAGGAGCCTCCTGTCTTTTCTCACTTCTTCCTCTTGTTTACCTTTAGTACCTTAACGAATTGCCCTGATAGACATCTGTGTTTTTAAAAAGCTTACTTGTCACAGGTTTTCTTTGCAGAGGATGGGTCCTGGTTTCAAGGAGGGATTATAGCAAATCACCAGACAAGATTTTAAAACAAGAAATTCCTCAAGATCCCCTCTGTGTATTCTGTTCTGGCTCAGTTCTGACTCGAACTCAGCTCACTCTGCTAATGAATAAAATACAATTTGGAGAACATTTTTTACTCCTGTTTTCTGCTGGTATATTGTAGCTTTTGGGCAGCCCACTGGCTTTGGCAATGCTATTCTCTGTAGACATGATAAAAAGGATGATAACGTCAGAGAGAAGACTGCAGACATGCATGTGATCAGACCTATACATATATGCACACACACCCACAGACATACAGTATGCATACCAGCGAACAGGACAAACAAATGCATGAACTTTAGCCAAAAAAAAAACCCTTCACCTTTTTTGTTCACACACTGCTCACGTCTGTGTTTGTCTCTTTTGATAAGGCCCTTTCATCTTGCTTGCATTGATTACAGGCTGACGAGTCACAGTGATACACTTAGGGCCCCTTTTCATGTCTGCAGCCCCCGCGACAAACACTAGGTCCATTGTGATGAGGAATGTCTCCTTTCATGGCCTGAACTCGCCTGTGAAAGCATGTAAATAATCCTGAGTCAGTGGGTGCTTCACAATACCGCAGTGACCAACCCCCCCCAACCAGGCCAGAATGGAAATAGGTCCCATTTTTTATTACGCCAAAGAAAAGTAATAGGATGGTCGAAAGAACGGCCAGTTGAATATATGAAGTAATTAACCTGATGGATGCTGACTTCACAAAGGTGAGACTAGTTACACAAGAAGAAAAACACTAATCAGTGTTAAGCTCTTGAAGAAGTCTTCATTTATAACTTGACAAACCACACCAAATATCCAGAGAACAGCTTTATTACTTTGCACAGCCCCTCCTTGTTTTCACACTGCAGGCCTCCAAAAGGCAAGTGAACATGGTTTCTCTTCTCAGGAAGTATCAAGATCCATGTATACAGCAGAAGCAGGAACCAGCATTGGTTCGCTATAGAAGCTGTGGTTTTGGTACTGAGGGTTTGTTTGAGCAAAGAATGTGATACCATAAGCAGAGTAAATGGGATTTGAGTCTTTAGTGGCCACGAAGCCATTGAAAATATACATCAGTTATATTTATTTTGGGGCTGGTGTGAGCTGGTGTGGTGTTGGGGGAGCAAAGGAGGCTGGAGGAATCCATTGGCCAAACTCTTGCAGAGATGTGAGTGAAAAGAGCCAATCATTGCTCTGTGAAGAATTAAAACCACCTCTGCAAATAGCCCCAATATTTGTGTAGTGCCTCAGAGTGGGAGTTTCACAGCGTCTGGGTTTCCAGTGCAAATAAACAGTGCAGAGGTCTACAAGGGTAGACTGCCCCCCCTTATCCCAGAGGTGAAGCCCACTCCTTTGTTGCCTCCTAATCTAGGCCATTCTCTATTGAGTAGGATGAAAAGTGGATCTGTGTGTGAGTGTTTGTGTGCTAGTGTGTGTGTGAAACATATCCAGAGTCCTCAAAGTGTCAGATGAAGCTGTATGATAATGTTTGTATGTGGTTCTTGAATCAGAGTCTCGGGCCTGTGGAGACCGCTGCTGTGTTTGCCAGTTCCCAGATAACCCACATCCTCACACTGGACCTACACATACCAATGCCAGGATCCTCAGTGCAGAGAAAACTGACAAATATCAGCACAGTTGACCAGCAATTCTGCATAAGTCAACTGTACCTGCCCACTTCCGCACAGATATAATGACTAGAGGATGTTGTTGACATGCAAACAGTTGATAGCTGACAACGTAAAACCTACGAGTTGTACATCATACTTGAAATACACCTTAGCAACTCTTCGTGTCAATACAAAGTAGAGGACACAGATGTAAGTTTTCAGTGTTTCTATGTAAAATGTAAAAAGTCACTTTGCTTGAAGGAAATAGATAAAAGGTGTGAGTCTGAAATACCTGAGTGAAACCTGTATACACAGTAAGAACATAAAGTAACAGTAAGATGTACATAGTTTCTAGAAATGAAACAAACTGCCAAACCATCTCAATGTCAAATTCTAAGTATCGTGACATGAAAATGAGCAGGTTGAAATAATGCCTTGGCAAGTGACTTACAAGTGATCATAAAATATTTAGTAATTTCCTCCCACTTTATACTTGGCAGTATCCCATATTTGAGGTAGAGGAAGAGGTTCTTAGCATTGACACTCTTCTTGGGCATTTCGGTCATGCAAACTTTACAAAAAACTGTGGTTTATTTTGTTTTTAACACCCTGAAACCATTCATTACTCATAAGCACATGTAGACATTAAATCATCTCAAGGGTGGCAGTAACTTTATACCAGAATACAGCGTGTATACAGGTTATTCAGGTAGAAACACCTCAACATTCAAACCTATGGGAAATTAAATCTCTAACACAACTGACTAGCATGTCTCTGGAATATGAGAGGAAAATAGAGCAAGGAAATACACACAAACAAACTTCATACAGAAAAAGCCTGAGGTGAAGTGAACCACTGATCCATTGTGCCGCTGCTCTATGAAACAAAACAATGGAGACTACACAAAGTTGGATGCTAGATTGCTCCTGAAATCTGAATTCATGTACATGTTCTTGTCTTGGTCCATGTTTCTTACACATGCAGCCAGGATTCATAGAGTACACCAGTATGTGTGTTAAAGGTCAAAGGTCAAACAACGGAGAGGCAGAGAGGAAATTATTTCAGTGAATTTTTTTTTTATTTTACAGAAAGATTAGTTTATAATTAAAATTTTTTCCATAACTCAATAATGAACTTTTCATACTTTTTATTAAAATATATCAAGCATATTAAAGATGTGAATATATCACCATGTTATAACTCAGATTATGTAATTAACTTTTAGGCAACCTTTCTTGTATAATTTCAATTTTTCTGGCAAGGTTGTGTCATACTAAAGGCTCATTTTTAAAGTCTTTATATCTGTGCCATTCTCTGTGTTATGTCACACCACAACTGTTGAGAGAAGGAATAAAATTCCTCCAGGAAGTTTGGATTTTGACAAGTTCAAAAAGTCTGTTCCTACTCAAACTACTATAATCACTACTAGGACTGCTATAAGATAATTTATCATCTGAAATTTTGTATGACAAACCTTCTTTAAAGTCTCCCAGTGAGTGTGTAGCATACTGACATGTCCTCAGTACGTCAGTTATTATCCCAACTCATGTCAGAGCATCTGCAGAAGGGATCCATTTGTTGCTAAGCAACAGCTAAAGCTGACAGCATGCTAGCTACAGTGATGTTTAAAATTTGGTATACTTCTTGAGTTTTGGACATTTTATGCTGCAAATAATATGAAATGTACCAAAATTGAGTTTAGATCTGAGATGTACTTAAGTAGGTCTATCTACATTTTAGAAATACTTTGTTTAAATTATCTTTGTGTTATGAACATAATGAAAATAAATAAATAGAATTGAGATACATTTTTCAGGAAGGAACTAAATGTATTCTTTTTTTATTTTATTTTATGAATGCGCAGTTTAGGCCCTGCAAAAATAATATTCAAAAATAATTCATTTTCTACTATCCAATTTAGTTGCTCTAGTTTATCTCAAATACTGTACTTATTTAATGTTCTGTATCATATTCTTCACAGACTTCAATTGTAGTTTCCTCTTAATTTCATTGTTGACATCTGTAAATGTGCCATACATGGACATCAAAAAAAAAAAAAAAGAATCATCTTGATGAAGGGATTCATTTATTTTAAACTAAAAATACTAGTAAGAATCCTTTATTGTCCAAGTATATTTTAGACACACAGGAAATTTGGCCTCTGTGTTTAACCCACCCATAAGTAGTGACAATACACACACACAGCAGTGAGCAATGAGCACACAAACACACACGAGGACTAGTGAGCACACACACAAGGAGAAATGGGCAGCTGCGCTGCAGCACCTGGCATGCAGTTGGGGGGGTTGAGTTGCCTTGCTCAAGGGCACTCCAGCCATGGATGTTGAAGGAGGGGAAACCACTGCTCCCCGCCCCCCCACCCATTTTTCTTCCTGCCGGTCCAGGGATTGGAACCAGCAACCTTTCGGTCCCAAGCCAGCTTCTCTCTTACTTTCACACAATTAAACTACTGGCAATAACATTTAACAACTTCCTAATAAATCAAATGATGTAATAAAATAATAAATATCTTATAAGCTTGTAAAACCTGGTCTACTTGTTTCAGGGAGTACAAAAATCCCATCTTGAATTTAAATGTGAAGGGACTAAATGGACACCCAGATAAACAAATAAATACAGTTTTAGAAGAAAATGAGGACAGAAACAGATGAATGAAATGAGCCAATGTTTGAGCGAGGTAAAAGCTTTGTTTTGCAGCAAATGTTTTCATGGAGGAGGGGTTGAAGGGGGTGGGGTGGGGGGGATCAAACTGATATTTAGCCCCTACTGGCTTTTTTTTTCCTGCTTTTGTTTTATGCAAGGCTCTTTTTACCACATGGTAGTGACAGATTGTTTGAGCTGAAAGGAAAAGCCATTCGAAGCTAATTAAGCAGCCATTCCAGGCACTATTCGCAGGCAGGAGGGAGAGTAGCACAGGCATTTGTCAGCGCCGTACCCAACGTGGGTTTAATTGACAACCCGGGCTCCTGACAGACAGCTTTTCTAGCGCTGAGCCAATTGTAAGCCTCGGAGGAAGACAGCTGGCACACCATTGGATAAAATGCAGTGGAGGGGAGAGATGAGGAGGGGAGGGGAGGACCCACGTGGGGCCTGGTATAGTGAGCAACACGTGATAGGCTGATATCCTGAAGCGCAGACGTGTTGTAGCCTACCTAGTGCTGCTGATAGGAAAGCTTGTAGATGCTTGAGGTCTCGTTAGAAATAGGTCGATCAATTCAAGTCACTCAAAGGACACTCTGCTGTAGATTAAGCAGTATTCACATCTTCTGCGCACTTCGGGTCTTGAATGAATTTCTATGAGCTCCTATTTTTCTTGGCATAGTATCAGGACCTATTTCTTTTGCTTGGCATCTCTACCTCTCCTTGAAATGAGAGCAGAAAGTGTGATCTTCCTGTTTCAGACTTCAGACTAGCTTTACATATAATTTGTTCAAATACTGAGCACATTTACAGCCTAGTGCTTGTATTAAAATGATACATTCTGTCTTTGGTTGGTGGGGTTATTTTCTTGTTTACATCAGCATGTAGTGAATTTGAATCGGCATAGCTTTTAATGTTAAAATCCTCAGGTACATACTAATAATGGAAATGCTGAAACACCGGCTGCGATGCACGGACATATAAATTATTACCTTTGTTTTGAACAAGTTGTTGAACGCACTGAATGTCACTTCAAATCCAAAATGGCGAATGTGTGAGGTCACAGATTGCAAGCCAATCACAACACTGGTTTGGTGGATACCCCACGTGGGGATACAGCACTGTGATTTGTCAACGCTGCTAAACTCCTTCGGAGAACCCGATTGGTTAGTGCGGGGCCCTCTCTCGGCAGTCGGGTCCTCGTGTCAGTGAGCAGTCTGTGTGTGGTACCGCGAGCGGCGGAGGAACTGGGTATACCCAACAGCAAGCTAGTGGTATATTTCACAACGGTCGACATTTTCAAAAAAATTTACGCGTTTATTCGCTTTAAATATTCTTTGGACTTACTGGAAGATTCGTGTACGATTACTGGATCTAATATAGGCTTACTTTGAAGTTGTCTGCTGTCAACAACTCGTCCCAATCGAGTGGTTTCCAACGTCCGACCGGACGGAGAGACGTTCTCCGCCGCGGGATCATCGGGGTTTTTAAAGGACTCTCAAGAAGCAAGTGTATGAAAAATAGAAACGGCGACGGACATTTTCCGCTCTTATCACTCCGTGGTGACGGTTACGGGTCGAGGATATTAAGCTTTGTGTTTGGATACTAATTTATTTTACCTGTGGAGAAGAAAGGGGAGGAATCGGTCGAAACAAAGGTAAAAAGAGCTACAAGAAGAGAGCCGCTAACAAGACGGGTGGTGGTGGTGTGGCTTTATGGCAGCCGACTTTGAAAGCAGCAGCTCCTTGTTTTCTGATCTAACCGGACCACCAAAACAATCCTTGTGTGTGTTCTTTTTTCCCCTTTGTGGAAGACAAGTCGTTAGGTTTACGAGAAAAAAACAAAGCATCATGTCATTGAGGTTGTGATCAAAAGTCTCAACTTTGGGATTTATTTGATACACATTTTACTGTCACACTTGTTTTCCCCACTGTAGTGCACATCGAGGCGTTAGATTTAGATTTTTGACAAACACAGTAGGATTTTTTTTTTTAATCGCAATGCCACAATGAAGATAAAAAACACATCTTATTTTCATTTTTAGGTAACAGTGCAGTTAAGTTCATAAAGAAAAAAAAATCATGTCGATTTACAGCCAAGGTGCTACACTCGCTTCCTGCGAAAGTGATTCAGCTCCTCAGCTCTGCCCCGTTTTCTGTTTGTTTAGGTACAAAGGAAAGGCCGACGAGGTGATACATCCAGTGGTCGGGGTCTGAGTGCGCGCTTCGCAGGCGAGAACAGGGCTTTGTCCGCCGCCATCCTGCGTGTACAGGGGAGGGGGTGGCGGTGATTTACCGCACCTTCACTGAAATTACGGAAAGAGAGAAAACACAGCGATTCCCTTGTGTAAAGGACTCGACATGTATCCACAAGGCCGGCATCCGGTAAGTAGCTGTCTTTGTCACTGTTTGTAAATTGATGCAACTGCACCGCCCATCAAAATAGCCTAATTAGCTCGTGGAGTGGAGCTGCTGATCCACACCTTACTATTTATGGTCTGCATCAGTGCTGCTGAGGCGCTTCACTCTGCCAGGAAAGAAACTGGGAGATCGTGTTTATTGGCAACAAGATCAAAGATTTTGGTTGAACTCAAGAAAGCAATCATCACCTCCTTCTGGAAACTGATTTAATTTCACTGCTGTTTGTTATAGTTGCATGTTTAGTGCTAAAAGGTTAATTGTGCTTGTTGCACAGCATACACTGAAACCTCACAACAATGTGTTTGATTTGAAGCATTCTTCACTCACCATCCTTTGCTTACCATGTAATATTACTTCGAGGACATATGAAGTGACCCCCCCCCCCCCCCCCCCCCCCCCCCCCATGTCATTGAACATGTTGAGTGAAAGCGGCTCTATCCTCCTCCAGTCAGAGCTTAGGGGAAATGTGAGGACAGACCATTAAGGGAAAAAACACCGTTTACCAAGAAACGAGAGGAGGAGGTGGTGAGATAGAGATGAGACTATTATCTGGGCTGTGGTAGCAGTATTTACACCTGTGGTATCTCTAACCTTGCACCTTTCAGGCACCTCACCAGCCAGGGCAGCCTGGCTTCAAGTTCACCGTGGCAGAATCCTGCGACAGGATCAAAGACGAATTTCAGTTCCTGCAGGCCCAGTACCACAGGTAATGACTAGCCTACAGTAAACAACATTGACTTCCTGGAAAGAATAGGAAGAGGAAGCTGCCTCTGTTTTGTTCCATTTTTGTAGCTTCATGCACCAAGTCTACACTGATGAAGAACACAAAAATGTATATGTACTAAATTTTGGCATTGTTAAACATTTAAATAAAGATGTTCACTTTTAAGTATGTGTTACTAAACTAGCGTCACAAATTAAATATTACTTTATTTCCCCTTTTCTCTTCTTGAAGTCTTAAAGTGGAGTACGATAAACTGGCCAATGAAAAGACTGAGATGCAGCGCCACTACGTCATGGTAAGAGCAATCATCATAAAGCTGTGAATCTGATTTAATAGCGTATCCTCCCTTTTGCCCCAGGTGAACAGTCACAGGTGGTGCAGCTGTGGTGTTTTGCAAAGACCATGTTAGTATTTGTCCCTTCTTGGTACCGTTGACTCATGCCTGTGTTTTCATTGGATAAGGTGGAAGGTGCAGGGTGGGGGAGCGTGGAGAGGCAGTTGAAACTCCAGCAGGGGTCAAATGTCCAACTATTGATTGTGGGGTGTGACGACCCCCCTCTATGGCTCTGGGGTCCTCTTTATGACCCTTCACCCCCACCCCCCCACGCCCGCCACCCCCACCCCCCCCAACACATCCAACATGACCCACTGGGGGTTAATGACTGGTCTGCTGGCTTTGTGCATGAATCAGAGGGTTTCCTGCACTCTTATTATACTCCCCTAAGGTGAAATACAGGGTCGCTCAGACACTTTAGACACACCCAGGGGTTTCTCAGATATGGGGAGACTTTTGCATTTTTCTCCAAGCATTAAGATAATTAACTGGCTGTTGGGTCCTGGTGTATAATATCACAATATTAACAGGAATACTATTTTCTCTATATAAATGTATTTAAAATGTAATATGAAATAATTAAATTGATGTTCAGTGCAGTAAACTAAATGTCCCCCCCTGTCAGACAAAACTCTGCACATGTGTAAAACAAAAACAGTTACAGCATAGACTCAGATTAGTTGATTAGTCAATAGACTCAAATGAATCAGTGACTGCTTTGACAATGAATGAATCATTTAAGTCCTTTTTCAATCAAAAATGCTAAAGATTTGCTGTTTCCAGCTTCTAAAATGGGAAATGTAGCTGATTTTCTTTGTCTTTCAAGACTGTAAACAAAACATGTTTGGATTTTGAACTATTGTTTGGACAAAGCCAAGCAATTTGAAGGTGTCCCTTTGGGACTATTAATCAGTGAATTGACAAAAAATGATCAGAAGATTAGTTGATGATGACAATAATTGGCAGATTCAGCTATCATATCATTCCACTACAATTCCAATAAAAATCAATAGCTAGTAATATTGATGCTTTGCCCAGCTTGATCACTTATTGAAGTTTTGTGTTGTCTGGCATTTAACTTTGTTGCTATGTGCACTCTGTGTTAGTACTTTAATCTCAACTTGGGATAGGTGCTGGATTTCTATGAAAATGCTTTGAAGGGTTAAATGTAAAACTGTTCCTAAGCTGCAATTAAATCATATTACATTCAGTTCAGAGCTCCCTGATGATCAGATAGAGACAATGAAATCTTTGCCTCTGCAGTGACAACCTAACTCAAAAGTTCTTTTAATACAGGGAAGCTGCATTGTGTGCATTGAAAAAGAACAGTCTTTATCTAACAAGTGATATGACTTAGACTTCACTCTTAGTTTGTGTATTTGTGTGGTTATCTTGTTTTTACATGAAAGGAATGACTTTAACCAGACGCAGCAGTATGTTTGTTAAATATTATTTTCCCTGTGAGGAACCAGAAGGTGGTGGGAGTAGGTATAATAAATGGAAACTGTTTGCTGTGTGTTTGATAAACAAGACAGACAAACTATTAGGCTTTAGTTTGTATCTGGTGGTGGGCTCACAAGCTTCTGGCACACAACAGCAGATAATGTTGTTTTCAATAATAGCACTGGCTTTCCCCTTGGTTTTTGAAGCCATAGACAGTGTTTGTGCTCAAAAACTGGCAGTGCCTAGTAGAAGTAAACAGGAACAGTAGCCAGTCATCTGTCTGCTGTGGCTGCAAAAAGTACATGAAGTTTTCAACCTCTTGGGTTAATGTCAGTGTTTTTTAATTGTTCACTCCTGTGCTGAAACATGTATTCAGCTTCTCTTTAATTGTTTGGGTGCTCTAGTGGACTGATAAAATATCATACCAGTCAACCACTGTTTTTTGCACAAACAAATCCTCTGTTAAGAAGTAACTTTTAAGGGCATACGGTACATTTTGAAGGATACATATCTTGCCTCTAATCACTTTTTTGAATATACAAATGAAAATGTGTCATTGAAAAGAAACAAAGGTTTTAGTTTTTTAATGTTTTCTCCTCTGTTTCACAGTACTATGAGATGTCCTATGGGCTCAACATTGAGATGCACAAACAGGTATGTAGCCATATCAGAGATGGTCTGTGTATAGCCAAAACAATGTTGTTTTTTCCCCTAGTGATGAAGGAATATAAACACACCGACACACACCTACTAACACACACACATACCTGACCTTAGTTTCTGCCCTCATCCTTAAATGCCTTTTGAAGGCATACACATACTGGCTTCCTGTAGTAAAAATGCTGACAGGCTAAACAACACGAAGGGCATGCTGCCTGATGGGGATGGTTTGATAAGATTAAAGTGAAGTATTTGGCAGAGAGTCTAAGAGGATGTGTTTTTGTGTGTTCTGTCCTTCTGTGTGTGTGTGTGTGTGTGCGTGTGTGTGCGTGCGTGCGTGCACGCACACGCATACACGTACGCGTGCACACACATATGCCGACACTATTCTGTGTCTGTTTCCCCAGTGCCAGCCTGGCTAAAAGCTCATTAGTTCAGCTGCCACCCAGCACTGGGCATCATGCTGCAGTGGAAAGACTTCTAAAGATGAATATGGCAAAACCACCCAGGGAGCAGTTTCAGTAAACTGGAGGCATGAAGGAATGAGGGGCATATATATTAAAATCACCTAAGCCTTAGAAATAGCGACCACGTTTCACATGAGGCTTCTTTGCTCATTTGCTTCTAGTTGATCTTTGGCCTGTCAAGTCCAGAGTGTTGGAGGCAGGTTTGTCTAGTGTTTGTGGAAACCATCCCTTAACCAAAATACTTTGTTGGCTTAGAACTCCTGCACCACCAAGAATGTACCCTCCTGTAGTGTCTTCGAGCAGCTTAGTAGCTCCAGCAGTGCTGCTCTGATATTCCTCTGTATGAAAATAAGCGTTTCCCTCAGTGACTTTTTTTTTATGGGTTCTGTCTATATTGGTGCCTAACATCTTAACATTGTCCAAAACCATGCTGGAAATAAGAGTTAATTTCATCGTGTTGTCCCTTGGATACAGTATGTGTTTTTTGTAGCTCTGAAACAATTAGTTAATAATGATAATAATAATAATAATTAGAG
This sequence comes from Seriola dumerili, assembly GCF_002260705.1. Lineage (NCBI taxonomy): Eukaryota > Metazoa > Chordata > Actinopteri > Carangiformes > Carangidae > Seriola > Seriola dumerili. The sequence continues at coordinate 917,848 of NW_019175704.1, forward strand.
AAGATTAGACGGGGCATTAATGAAGAAAAAATTTACAGGGATAAGTTTCGTAAAAACAAATATTTGCTGCTTTTCTGATTTATGTTATTTTAAATTCAATTTAAAATTGGTAGGGAAAAACAAGTTCTCTCAGAATTTCATTTAATTGAATTGTGAAGAATATTTTTCTACTGTTTGTTTATTAATTTACATTTTATGGACTAAACAATCAATCATAAAACAATTGAGAGATGAACCTGATAGTGAAAATGTTAGTTGCAACCCAGGATTTGCAGAAATGAATCAAAAATACAGCATCACATAACAGGCACCAGGTTATGTGATGGTTCTATCCTACCTGTAAGATGTCTGCAGGTGGGCACTTTGAATATTTCATCTGACGTGTTTATGCATGTCCACATGATATGGAGCATATATCGTTGCCTGTAAGGAACTGGTTGACTTTTAGTGTTTGGTGTGGTCATCTGCTGATCACTTTAGACTCTAAACTGTAGACACTATAGTCCTAAATGTAAGATATCCCCCTTCTATAGGTCATACAACACCCCTCTATGTAAGACAGATAACTCCTGTACATAGCACTGCAAATCATCTGTTTTATTAAAGAGCTGACCTGAGGCTTTTAGTCAGGTGTGTGAAACCCACATCTTTTGTATTCTTGTATACATTTCGTATGTATCAGCATAATCTTTTATTCTGTTCACTTAAAGGGGAAAAAAGATTAACATGATCTCAAGGTGCCCCTCTTTTATCTTTTGACACTTACATTTCCATTTTCTCAGATTCTGCCTTTCCTTCTGTTTCCCTCAGTCATCTTTGCCTCCTCAATTCTCCTCTCCCACCTCCTCCTTGTGCCCTTATGTCTTTTTATTGCTTCCCCCTCCCCTATCTGCCCCACCACCCCAACATTGTGATGTGAATGATGGCCCTTGTGTCATTAGCTGTTTGATATGATGTATGAGAGTGGGCGTCTGTCAGAGAGGGAGAAAGAGACAGAGAGGTGGGGTGGAGGCTTCATGGCCCTCAGATCCAGAAGGTTAATGGCATCAGTGGGAGGGTAGCCCAGTCGGAACAGCAGCACACCGCACAATTCATCAGGTGTAGTCGTGTTTTTTTTTATTTTTTTTTTATAGGCATGCAGTATGTGTCTGCTGATGCTGTGTGTGCTAACTAGGTGTGTATTCTGGTTATCAAGGAACTTGATGCATCTCAACCCCCTCCACCATTCTTGAGCGTTTTCTGTTAGGTACTTATCACAAACGAGGTTGAAGCAATGCATGGTTGAGGGCAGAACTGGTTGTTGTGGGTGGATGCTGGTGGCAGTGGACAAGACAAGCTGGGAAAAGGAGGGGGGGGGGGTGGCGACAGGAAAGGAGTGAGGGGCTTCTGGGTAAATGGGTTAATCGACTGGTCCTCTCCTGTGCATCTTCTTTGTTTATCAATAAGCCCGGTGGAGTTGACGGAGCATTGTGAATAATGCATGATTCCTGCCACCTCCCTTCCTCTCTCTGCTTTCTGCCATCCCTGGTGAACGAGTGTTTGTGATGACATCAGCGAGAGGTAAACAGACAGCCCTTAGCTGTCCATGTGATTTGGTAGGAAGGGAGAGGGGCTGGATTATTGCATGCAGGCAGGCATATTACGCCACTCGTGTAGAAGATTTATTGCAGTGTGATAAACTCACTTTGTGTTGTTATTGCTACAAAGCTGGATTGAAAAGCAGAGGAAGGGGCACGAACACACATATGCGCATAAAAATAAATACTCATATCCCTTACATGGTAACACCAGTGGTGTCTTTACACAAACACACTGTAATTCAAGTTCCAACAGACACACAGCTTCCCCTGCGCTGCTGCTGATCTGAATGGCTGCTTGCAAAGGGATCTGTGTGGCTGCTGGGGGGTAATTTGTTTTGACAGTGTCTCTTATGATGGCAAAGAGTGCAGGGTGGAGGTAATCACCCTCGCTTGCTGTCAATAAGTGATTTTAATTAGCGCAGCTCATTAGGCTGCCTCAGCAACGTGCCCTGCTGACTTTGTGGTGTGGGTGTGGTGGGGGTTGCTTTGTTTTTCACTACCTCTGTTCTCTGTTGTGCTCCCTGTTTATCTCTCTTGTATGCTTGCCTACGTTTTGATTTCAGCTCTCCCTTTGGTAAATTGAAAGCAAAAGGAACATGAATAGAGAAAATCAACCCCACCTGTTAACCATCAGTGGATCCTGTACCTTATTATTAAATTTGGCTGCTTACTTTTGTTGCACGTCTTGGTAGCCATTTTGTGAATCTGTTTTATGTATCCATTTCCTTACTTCTTGAATGAATGAGGGAAACAGAGAAAGTGCTTTATCAAGGAGAGTCATGTCCGTTTCCTGGATGGAGGAAGAGGGTGAAAAGAAGGAGCAGAGGGAGGAAGAAAGAGAGCTTGTGCAAATGAATAATTTATACATGATTCCTGGAATTGTTTGCCAAGGTGATGATGGCCGACCTGTCTCTAAGCCAAAACAAACTGACTACGAGAACACACACACAGTCTCTCAGGGGAGGTTGACGAGGTTACTGGAGGCTGTGAGACAAGCTTTATTTTGATAGCCAGGCTAGAAGGGCTGGTAGAACAGAGTTACACAATTAGTGTCTTGGTGTGTGTGTGTATGTGTGTGTATATATATGTGTACTCAACCCAGCTGATGATGGTTTTGTGTGTCATTGTTGATGTGGTGAAATGGATGAAAAGATGTGTGTGTGTGTGTGTGTGTCTGTACACATGAACTGCATAATTCAAAATAAAAACTATAAATAAATATTGTCTACATCATCAGGATTTGAACTCTAACGAAATCAAATGTAATCTGTTGGAAAACAGCCCATTTCCATATGCTCCCCTGCAGAAAAGGATGTCACTTCATTTTTGTGTGTATGAGCTCAAAATAGAATGACATGCACATGCAAAATATTCTTCATGCATTTGTAATGAACAAGATACCTCTAAGTGCCTCTTTCTTCCTCGGCTCTGGCTGAGAAGATAATTCCCAAACAGCCATCTCTGCCCCCCTCCCATCATATGCCACTTGTTTTCCTCGCCAATTGAATCCTCGTCAGAGACTCTGCTCTCCACTTGGGGGCTAATGCCTGGAGCGACAAACAGCCAAATGGCTTTCAACGCACCATTGACAGAGGGATGCAATGGAGAGAGAGCCTCTCCAAACTCTGGTGCTACTAGACAACCCTGAGTACCTGTAATTGTGGAGCTGCAGTGAAAAGCTTCTGCTGGCTCAAAGGCTTCTGTTTTCAGTGGCTTTAAGTGTCAATAAACTCTTTCCAGTGCCTGTCTCTGCCACTAAAAGCACTGTGGAAAATAGTGCCTCCAAAGTAAAATGGGAGTCATTTAAGAGTGCTGGGAGTCATCGGATGTGATGTGTTATCAGTATTTTTCTCCTTCAAAATGGCTGTCAAAAAGTCTTGTAAATAAGCCATGTGCCGATTTGCCCTCCGTAACGTGTGAACTCTGCCTGAACAGTGTAGAGTGACTAAATTTGAAAAGCAAGAACAAGATGTAGCTGATAAAGGCAGTGATTCAGTTGAAGGGTTTTATAGTATGTCTCAGGTTGAGGTGTGAGTCAGGTTTGCCCTCACATTCTCTTAAATCGTACCTGAGATATGACAGGCAAATTGTCCAACATCAGCATTGCAATAATTAGGGCACAAAAGGAAAAACAAAAATGGATGCGAAGGAAGTCTGTTCTATTGTTTTATTTCCTGGCTTCAAAGTAATAGTCTAACTCTGGGGTAAATTTCAAAGGAAGCCAAGGGTTCGGGAACATTTAACCTTAAAAAACCCTGAACACATCTCAGCATGATCTCAGCTCTCATACCACCTGGTGCTCCAGCTTGCCTTTCAAAATGAACCGCAGGGAGAACCCGGTGTGTTTTTAGCACAGTGCACTGAACGATTCAACACAAAAGGCAGAGTGCACCTGCATTCCATGAATGTTTTTGGCTTCAGATGGTGGCTCTGGAGTGGCGATTTGGTACAAACAAATGGATGCCTTTCTTTGTGAATTGGTTTGTGGTGAGGGTTTGTAATGTTGTTGCTCTAATAGCCGAGTGTATCAGTATACCGCTGTTTCCTACAAGCCCCATGTTGCTCCCCTTGCAGCCATTTCCAGAGAAGTGGTGTGATACTGAAACACTCTAATCCTACTGTGTGTCATTGTATCCAGCCCCCGCTAATGATGATGGTTTATGAGTCTCCATAGAGCCCCCTCTCTCGCTTCCCCCTCTCTCTATGTCTGCCCCCCCCCCTCCTTCCCCACAGTTATCCCTCATTAATTTCCCGTGCCGATCAGATCGACAGGCCGAAAATTCAATTTAATGACCTGCCTCTGTGCTGCGCCTAATATGATTTTACAGGCTGTTCTGGTCAGGGCCCCAGCCCAATTTACATAACGATCAGCCGTGCCAGATAGCGTTGCCCCAGCAACAGAAGAGGGGGAAGATGACAGAGGAAGAGGAGGAAAGAGGGAGGGCACAGAGGAGAGTAGTGGAGATTAGCATGGAGGGGTGTGAAGAAGCATTTGGAGGAGCAGGGAGGGGGGAGGCTGGATGGAGAGAGAAAGCACAGTGCGTCTAAGGTCAGACGGGGGTTGTGAGATAATTCCTGACAGGCCAGTAAAGGTCTGTCCCCTCTTCTTTCCTTCTTTTCCTGTCTCCCCTCCTCCAAAAAGGAAAGAGTGACACAGAGGTTGTGCAAAGGGCTACTGGCACCTCCTTTCCCCTTTTTTCCACTTTCTTTCTCCTCCCTCCCCCTTTCACAGTCAAACAAGGTTAAGGGAGAAAATGAGTGGAATGCAGCACCGTATAAAACGGCGGGAAAGACCTCTTCACCCCACACACACCTGCTGGGCTTCCACCCCTAATCTCTCAGAATCAATTAGTTCACCTCCCTCAGTTCAGTCAAACCACATTACCTTAGTGTCAAATCAGAGGGTTTCACTTCACCATTCATCACCCCCACCCCACCCCTTCTCCTTCATCCTGCTTTCTACTTTTGTGTTTCTCTCTTCCTCGTCCTCTTATTCCTCCTCTCTCTGTGGAAAGTACAGATTTTAAAAAAGGAAATGGGTTTGGGCAAAATGTCTTGGGACATTCAAGTGTGGTAGACGGCTAGTAGAGTATATCCATTTGTCCAAATGCAGTGCTGTAAAGTGCTCTATGTTTGTCAAGCCCTGCAGTATCATCTGACTCTCCCAGCTAATATTCCATGGTCGATACCAAAGATGCCTCTGATAGATAGGGCCAGAGAGTTAACCTGTCTGCTTCAGCGTTCCCCACCCTCCTCTCTATGGGCTGTAATTATGAAGTATGGACCTCATTAGGGTCTCTACAGCCAGATGGTATTAGCATATTTCAGCCTCCTAATGAAATAAGGCCTAATGGAGGCAGGAGAGAGAGGGAAGTAAATTTGTTCTAAGGCGGCCCCAATTTAGTTAAGAAATACATGGTCTACCTAGATGGTCGCTGGAAACATTTGTGTGTGTGCACAAATGCACACCCCTTTTGTATTATAGGTAGTTTAACTGCTTAATTATAGTGTTGCTTGTGGCATGCAGTATACTGAAATACTATCATTCTAATATATTGTCTCTCTTCTCCTACAGACTGAGATTGCCAAACGTCTCAATGCAATTCTGGCTCAGATCATGCCGTTCTTGTCACAAGAGGTGAGTGTCAACAAAGCTAGCAGCAGTTTAAGAATGTGAATGAGACTCATTTCATTCACTAAGTATAGTAACTATACAGTAAATTGTAAGGGTGGCTATTGTGCAGAGCTATTGTGTCAACGGCATCTTATAATACTACAAGACATACAGTCATTACTTATTAGGAATACAGATTTGAAACAGTCGTCTTAATCATGAAAACATTATTGAATTGAGTTTTACCAGCACAGCCCCACTCAATAATATATTTGAATAATAAATGAATAAATAAAAACGTGTCAATTATTTTAATCACTCAGCATTACCAAAACATGCTGCTCCCTTTCCTTCTCCTTGTTATTTAATAAACTGCCAAACAAAATACAAAAAATAGAAATGATAGTTCTGCCAAACTTACAGGCTTTTCTGAAGAACAAAGCAGACATGACTAAACATGCAAGGAACTAAAACTGGCTGTCCTATAACTGACAACAGATTTCAGTTGTAGTCGTTTTATTCACTCTGACCACCATTTCTCACTGCACGACACACACAACACATACAACACATACTGAGGGTTTTTCTTTTTTTTTTTTTTTTTACTGTTGTATCATTGACTTTAAGTATGATTAAATGACTTCTGTGCATTGTGGAGCATATTTTTCCCCTCAGCTCTAAAGTGCCTATTTGTGCAGGTACCTACTTGCGTAGGTAAACCATCTTTTTTCAGTTTGACTTTGTAATGAATTCTTTACCATCAGGAATCTCATCTTTGTGTTTATGTGTCCTGCAGCATCAACAGCAGGTGGCTCAGGCTGTTGAGCGGGCCAAGCAGGTGACAATGACTGAGCTGAATGCTATCATCGGGGTACGTGGACTTCCCAATCTGCCTCTGACTGTGTGTATACCCCCTCTTCTTCCTTCATTTGACCTGAGGCAAGGGGGCAAAACTGCATGCAGAGAGGAGAACGGGCACTCCAATACAGACATATAGGCTAGTCAAGCATGCTGCATTACGCAGGTTTATTTCACCTTTACATGCTTCAGCTGAAGTGTTGCATTTCAAGGATAACCTCGGAAAGGGCAATAGATTCAGGAGGAAAATAGGGGTGAAAAGGAAATAAGGGTAGCTTAGTGTATTAATCTGCAACCATTTTCTTCCTCCTCTCTGTGGCATTTGAATGTTCAGACTGAATACAAACTAGCAATGCCATGTCCTCTTCATTCATGCAGACTTGCCCCTTTCTCCAGTGGTTTATTATGTTTTTATTTGATTTCACAATCTTTGCAATGTGCTCTCAATAATGTGTTCACAGCTGTAATTTCACTGATTGTTGGTTAACTATGACCTGTTGGCATGCAGGGTGCAGTTCCTAACAGCAGCTCTGCTCTGATTTTCTCCTCTCAGGCAGAGTCAAAGAACATCTGATATACAGTAACGCAGTCCAGGCTGAGATCAGATCATGGTGTTTCTCAGATTTCACTTTGGCTGCACTTTAATTAGATAAAAGGTTCCAGCCAACAGGCTTACCCCTACTTCTGACCCAATAGCAGGAGGAATTAGAGCGGTCAGGTTAGGACAAGCATTGTGATTGCAACAGAGATTACAGCAGTATGGACTTAACAGGCAATGAACATTAGTGAGGTGTAGTGGATAAAAGATTTAGACTGCGCTCAAGCAATGTCGTCAGAGTGGGAGGAACAGGAAAGTCACCTGTTATTCAAAATTGGGAGCGTTCACACATTATTTCATGATGGTTAAATCTGCTAGTGTTGAAGTCACATCACTGAAGTAGCCTAAATTAGCTACTTTGTGTTGTGTTATGCATTGTTAATGCTTTATTAATGAATGAAACCAGACCCTTATAAATACTGTAGTATGTAGTTCCCTTTAAATTAACCATCTATTAGTGTCAATATTTGATTTTTATTTGCATGTCACTACCAGCCATTGTGGATTCACAGTAGTTCTTTAAACAGTTTTTTTTATTGTAGTTGTTTTTGATATCGTAGCTGTCCAAATTCCTGATATCTCAAACTTGGAATTTGAACTCAGACTACTGTGAACATTTTTTCTCATTCATCATAAACAATCTGAACAATGTGACATGTATGCAGCATTACATCTGCTACATCTGCTTGGTACATTTGGCCCTGGTACATTAAACTTGGTTACCCTTATAATACTAAAAGTCTTATTTTCTTCATTGTTCAATGTTTCATTTGAGAGCATCTGCAGCAATCCAAACTTTATTAGAGGAAAAGAGTGCACTTCAAAAATCAGTAATTGACCTTTTAATTGTAGCCACAACCCTGAACACACAAAATCCACTCTGGCCAAATACACTTTTTAGTTATTTGCTCTTCCATCTGCTTTTATTTTAAAAATTGAAGGCTTGCTGCTTTTTAATAGCCAGCTTGGACCCAGATGGATAACTGACCCTTTTGATTAGCCCTCTGTAGCAGGGGTTAGTGAGCGGTTAGCTTGTCCCAGTGGTAGGGGGTCAAGTCTAATGAGAGGTGGATATCGAAATTCGATTAAGGTAAATGAGCCAGGAGCACAACCCCCAGTTTTCAAGGTAATTACTTCCTATTTCCTCCTTTTTTTTTTTCTTTTCTTTTTTTCTTTTTTTTTTTTTAAACCGGCACCCACAGACTGTCTACCACAGGAGTGACCCTGCCTTCATTAAGGGTGGGCAGGACCAGACAGAACACACACACACACACACACACACACCCACACAGGGAAACAGACTTTAATTATTGGGGTGAAGACCTGGCAGGTGATCAATCTCCATGTCCCCACAGTGTGAGTCCTGTCAATAAAGTCTCAGTGATATTCAGAGAGTATCAGGCTCTGGCAGCTTTCTACAACCGTTAGATCAGAAACTACATCTGAGTCACACACATGCACGCACACATGCACAGACTCACGCTTCTGGCTGAACTCCAAATCCGATGATAGATGTTTGCCCCACAGGGACCACCTGCAGGACTAGGTGTCAACATATGATCCAATACATTGATACATATTGGAGTTATAAAGTCATTTATTCAAGCAAAAAGACCAAAAATTGGCTGATTCCAGCTACTGGATTGAAGGGAATAATTTGCTACATTTTGTATCATTGTAAATTAAATATTTTTGCGTTTTATCTGATGGTTGAATAAAGCAAGCAATGGGAAGCTGTCACCTTGGTACTGTAGAAAATTGGTATGGAACTTCATCATGATTTTCAGATATTAAATAGACTTCATGAATAACTGATAACTAATAACTAAAGACAATGGAAATAAATGTTTCAACCCTAATTTCTGTTCAGTTTTTTAATAAAATAAAAATATTCAAAGGTTGAAAAATGAAAATATATGAAAAAACAGCAGGGACATATGAAAAAGGGGTCAGAGGTGAGAAAATATTGAGAAATGTGGTCCAAAGTAAACTAGTAGTGAATGCCATGATGCGTTTTGTAACGGTTAACACAGTGTTAACACAATATTAAACTTTACAAGAACATGAGTTACCTACAACCTGAGTGGCCTGAACTGAACTGGGTTGAAAGAAAAAGATGCAAACTAGCCTTCATTTGTCTACACTGGTTTGCATATTGCCAGAGGTGATATATGAGTTTGATTTGACAAGTGTCAGAGGTGTTGTCTCATTTCCATTATTTCAACATAAGGAAAGATTGTACTTGGATAATGGTTAACGAGTCAGTTATAGGCTGCCTGTTATTTATCACCCACCCTTATATCAATGCTAATCTGTGGAGAACACAGCTTTTATACTGCCTGGTTTTGTTTTTGATGTCACTCTGGTTCATTTGCTAACAGTGATCTCTTCTGTGAAAAATTTGCATATTTTATTTGGGTGTGCCTATTTGCTGTAATACAGAAGGTCATATTTCCATCTGGTTTGAGTGTGTCCACAGTGACACACACAGTGGTTTGACTCATCTGCATCTACACATTTCCTACAAGCAGTTAAGGTTTAAGGATTTTTCAGTGTTTCAGGATGAGGATACATGGACATGTCATGATTTTAATCTTTGATAGCTGACCATTTGTATTTTGTAATTTATATATAAAGGACTAATCGATCAATCAAGAAAGTTGAAAATGCAGATACACTGATGAAATAACCATTAGTTACAGCCCTAGTTGTGGTGCTTGTATCATTTCTGGCTGAATCTCTCCCTCTCTCCTTTGAACCAGCAGCAGCAGCCACCTCATAGTGTCTACCCAGCCTTCATGGTCAGTGTTCAGGGAAGTTACGAGACATAGAAAGCCAGTCTATTTTTCAAGTGTTTTGCTTACTGGCAGTCTGTGTTTTTGTGAAGGGAGATGATGCCTTTTGGAGACAAAGCACGACTTGGGTGTGTTTGGGTATTTTTGGCAACTTGTCCTTTGTCTGCATGATTCGGGTGGCAGAGTTTTGACGGCACTTTGTTCATATGACGACTAACCTCCAAAACGTTTCCTGCATCTCAACTCTATTCCAATACTGAAATCAGTCAGGTCTGTTTTTAGGATATGGTGTTGTCTAATCCTTGTCGCAACAACTGAGGAAAATTTGTTGTAAAGCACAGGATAAGTAGGTAATGTGGTGATCATTGCCAGACTTATTAAGCCAGTCTGCCAGCTGGTTTGTGCTGCTGCTGTTGATGCTTGTTCCACCTGACAGTACTGTTCTGCAGGGAGCCAGCTTCGCCTAGTTAACTTTAATTGCCTGTTTCCTGTGGAAGTTGCCTGAGCTGCAGCGGCATTTACACATAATGAAAAAAGATAAGTGTGAAAGGAAGCCAGCTCTTTATCCATGAATATTGAATTGGAAGCAATTTATTTTCTGAAATTTTCCCTCTTTTTCTCCACCCCCCACCCCCCCAGCCACTCCCTTCCCTCGTCTCTCCCCGCTCCTCTCCTCAGCCATAGCTCGCTAATGAGGCTTCTTGATAATGATCCCTGCACGCTTTTTCTCATTAGGCACACTCAATAGGGACGTCCCTGCCTCAAACCCTTGCTCTCTCTCTCTCTTTCATTCTCTTGTTATTTTCTGATTCTGCCTCCCCTCCTTTTCTTGTTCTGGTTGCCCCTTTCTCTTTTTTTGCTTGCTTTTCCTTTTTCGCAACAAATAGGCTTCTGGGCACACCAGTACAATATCGATTAACAATGCCGCCCCTCAGTTGCTTATATCCATTGTGCGATTCCAGGTCCAGCTCGACATAATGAGCTGACTGAATAATGGCCAGCTGCTAACTAAACCTTTAAATGTGGTAAGCCAGTAGATATACCCTTGTCTGGTTTTTCCATTTTATGTAATGAATGTATGGATGAGGTTATTGAAGTTCTGTCTAGTGAGCAGAATAGCAATCATGTTTTTTTCTTTTTTAGAGAGGCAGTTGATGGATGTGCTAAGTGTTATTTAACCTTGTTTTAAAACACTTGCTTCCCTCTTGCCTGAGTGGTTATTTAACTCCTGTCTATCTACTCACTCCTCTCTGGTTGCCTCTCTCATACAGACATTCATGGCCTCTTGGGAGGTGTGTGTGTGTGTGTGTGTGTGTGTGTGTGTGTGTGTGTGTGTGTGTGTGTGTGTTCTCTCCACTGTGTCTGTGCTTAACAGCATTTTGCTAGAGGAGTGGGCATGCTTGCTTGGTTTTCCAAAGTGTTGAAAGGTTTTCAGGTTTTCAAGTGTAGACCTATTGATTTTTAACTGTCCCAACTATGACTGGAGCACGGTGGTTTGGGAAAAATGCTCTGTGTCATTTCTGACAACCAGGTAGTAGTTAACTGTTATCACATAAAGGTATTGTAACATTAATAAGAAACAATAAGAAACTTGTAAAGCAACATTGTTGTAATAAGTGAGGAGTGTGATATGAGAACCAGATCTGTGATATAAACCTGGAGGCACAACATTGTAGCTCATTTGTATGCAAACCTTTGCACAGAGCTGATTCAGTCAACTTTGCATTAGTGCTGAAAGTATTAGTCAATCAACACAAAATTAATCAACAGCAGTTTTAATCATCACTTGTTTAAATCACCAAGCATAAATGTCACATATTCTGTGGTTCCAGATTTTTAAATGTGATGATTTCCTGCTTTTCCTTTGTTTTAAATTATTCTAAATTGAATACATTTGTGTCAAACAAAACCAGATATTTGAAAACATGAGAAATTAACATTTTTCACTTAGCTTTTATTAGTTGTTTAATTAATGTGATAAATCAGCTGAAATGTTGCAGGTTGTTAAAATGTGACATGTGACAAAGTCATGACACTATAGTCTATTTTGAGTTAATAATGCACAGCTAAATGCTAAAGACCCTGAGAAGGTGAGAGTAATAACACAGCGTTGCTTTGAAAATGAATGTATTGTACTGTTTATTCTACTGTTTCAGTTTTCCAACACTTTGAATCAGACGATAACCACACTGTACATCAACAGCTATGAACAGAATCTGTTTTCCCTCAGACAGTGAATGAGCTGGATCAGCATGTTGGCAGTCACTGTCAGTCTGCTATTATGCATAAATGGTTTGGCCTTGAACTAAACGTTGTCAAAGCCAGCTCTAATGCACGAGTAGAGTGCGGTCATTCATGGATTCACTTCCCAGCCGACCCATTTGTCCTCTGTCTTGTCTCCTGTCTCTCTGCATTTGTTTACAGCAGCAGCAGCTTCAGGCTCAGCACCTCTCTCACGCAGCCCACGGCCCTCCGGTCCAGCTGCCCCCACACCCCTCAGGCCTGCAGCCGCCCGGCATCCCCCCTGTGACAGGCGCTGGCTCTGGCTTGTTGGCTCTGGGTGCTCTTGGCAGCCAGGCCCACCTGCCTGTAAAGGATGAGAAGAACCACCATGACCTGGAGCACCGAGGTGAGGAGCACAGCCTGCAGCATGTTAGCACTGATGGGTGATCGTAATTGCCAAGAACAGGTTTTACCATCCAGATACATTTATCATAGAAACATGTCACTGTATGTTTTTAAATCTAAGTGTTTATGTACAAAATTACTGGGTGAGGAAATATTTATACATCATGTATAGCATAATTTTTTTGGCCTTAAGCCATGATATATTTTGACATGAAAATAAAAGTGTAGTTTATACTTTTATTGGGAAACAGGAATGAAAGAGTTTGTAGAAGTTTGAACTGCCACTTATGTAGAGGATAAACATGTTTAATAAATGTTTCATCAAGTCTGCAGTTGTAAATGTTAATACATAATTATTAAATGGGCTTGGTCCAGATGTTCCACTGCCCTTTCCCAGAAGGTCAGAGGTCAATCTATTTGAGAGTCTATCTGATGAACTTAATATCTGAAAATGACAAAACACCAGCCAAGGTTTTTCACAACCTGTAGTTATCCTCAATAATGGCTAATAACTGATAAATATTCAATATATAATTTGTTAAGCATTAATAAAACAATTTTTTTTACAGCTTATAAGCCCTTCATAAAAGTTGCCGTATTAGAAAATGGTAACAACATGAATTATGCTGTGCTTCACATATGAGAGTATCCTTTTAGTTGAATAATAATTTTATTGCTGTTACCTGATTGGACTACTCAGTTGTGGTGACACCCATACTAATTTGTGTTTTGCTTTCCTCTCTCCTGGCCCCTCATCTTTTCACTCGCCTCTGGCCATTCCTCTGAAAGAACGTGAGTCGAGCACGGTACGTTGACTCTCCGTCTCCTGTGTGTCTCTTGACTTTGCCGGTTCCTGGCTCACTTTGTTTGGTGATTAGGTGTACTTTACATAGACTTAAGCCCACTGTTCAGTAGAAATTCATGCTCTGTGTGTAAGAACATACACATTTTTGTACTCTGGGGGGTATAAGCTGACTGAAATCAAATAATGAAGTCTGGCCAAATAAGCCAGTGCCATCTAATCCAGGTGGAAAATGACTCCAATCACTGGGCAAGGATTAGTAGTCAGCTACCTCCTTTAATTTCAGCACAATTAAAAGCGACTTTGACTCTCCTTCTCCTCTTCCCTCACCATTTTAAAGGATTTACTGTTGCATGTGTCCAATGCCGGACTCCTTTTCATCTTCTTTTATCCACCTTCCTCTTTTTAATTTGCATATACCTTGTATTTTCTGCTCTCTCTTCTTCTTATCTCACTCATTCTCTCCCACTCTGTCTCTCACTATCCCTATCTGTCTCTTCCTTCTCATGTTAAAGTCCTTGTTTATTGGACTGGCTTAAAGCTCTCAGTTAGCTTGAGCATAACGCTCTGTTGGATCTGCTCGGCCAGATTGAGTTCCCATTGACTGGCCATCCTGAATGGGCCCACTCATGTCTGAAGGGAACCCAAACTCTCCCTCATTTTGTGTGGTGACGAGCAGCTGCCAATTCCACCTTACCTTATCTCCCCACCACCCTCCCTCTCTATCCTTTCCAGTGCACATACACACTCACATGCTGCTGTCTTCCTGTCCTCTTGTCTCAGGTCATCTGATACCAAGGTTGGAGACAAGTGCAGGGTTATTGAGTCTAAGCAATCCTTTAAAGGTCACAGGCTCAGATACACAGACAGGCTGTAATGCAGAGAGATTTTTGCTTGTCAGGCAGCATCTTCACACCATGCCAGACTAAAACTCTTCTTGTGGCTTTTTTTCCACAACAGTAGCTGGACAAATTTCCATATTTTGACACTGGAGGGAGGGATGTGGAAATGGCAGAAAGCTGCTGGGTTGGCTGAAACCTTCAGGAAAAGTCTGACTCTGTGTGGTGGCCAAGGCAGGGGCAATTTCTAAAGGGGGTGGTATAAGTGTATGTGTGCATGCTATTAACTGCCCAACCACAGTGTTTTTTTAAAATCTTCACTCTCCTCGGCTCAGGAGGTCTTTTTTAATGCCATCCTTTCACTCGGTTCTCAAGCTGTTACCTTCTCTGCTGCTCTTCTTTCTCTTTCCATCTTTTGCAGCCAAGATGTCAGACATCTTCCGTCTCCCTCTTTCACCACATCTTTCTGTTTCTGATGAAGGCAGGGATTTGTTGAGCTGCCCAACAGTGTGGGCCGGCCTCAGGGTTTGCTTGCCTTTACCCCTCCTCTTCCTCCTCCTCCCTCCCTGCCTGTCGGGTTGTTTGGCAGTGCCACCCCGCCACACCATTGCCCAGACTACAAAAATCCCGTTTGCAGCTTCTGAGAGGGTGCCAGCCTGTCCGGGCATTCTCACTAGTGGGGAGAACTCATTGCCACACTGCTACGCTCTCATTGCTTGCCAAGTTCCTTTCCTGTTTTGCTCTCTTGTCTTTCTTCCTCTTTTTTTTCTCATTTTCTCACTCTGCCTCTTTCATGGCTCTTTTCTTTGCTGGCAACACCCTCTTTGTGTCTTCACATTGCACTCTTGTCCAGGTTCCCTCAATGGCCTCTTTCTTTCCTTCCTCTTTTTTATTCTGGTTGATTTTCATGAACTTTGCTGTCAGTCATTTTCTGCTGTTTTGTCACTGACATGCCACAGTGCACCCACACTCAGAAACTCTCCAGCAGTCATTAACATTGGTTGTACAGTGACAGATCCTGGTCACTTTTGTTTTTATTTGCATGTACTTGCATGTCACTGTCAGAAAAAAGTAGGAATGCAAGCTGTGTTTGGTTTGAATTGTTAATGTTGCTCCAAGCGTGTCTGTCCAGGTCAGTCTGAGGTTCTACAAGAGGATTAAATGTCAGGTTGAGTGTTTATCTGTACACCAAATATCCCATGCTGCACTCTGCTCCCTCACTTCTACTCAATCTGCTTTACGCATCACCTTGCTGTGAATTAATGCTTTTGTCTTCCAGTAGCATTTTGTGTTCAGTGGTATTCTGTGTGTGTGGGAGTTTGTTCAGCTGTCTCGTCTATTTCCTACTTGCTCCATTGCCTTGGCGGCAGCAGCAGGGCTAAGCTGTCCCAGAATCCTCTCCTGTCCCTTCTATCCCAAATCAGTCCAGTTCAGTCTGGGAGCATTGTACGTTTAGCTTTACAGTCAATATTGTCACTGCTGTGATAAAGGAAAAGGCTCCAGAGCCATGCCTGGACTTAAATGTGCCATTTGACAGTTCCTGGCTTTTCTGGTTTCTGAGAGTTTGTCGCTTATTTGTTTGTTTCGGAGGGTCTGTCACTATAATCCCCAAAACATTCACTTGACGGAAGGACATGTGCTCACAGGACAGAGCTTACTTTTTTTGTTTTTTACTCTTTTCTCATCTTAACTTACATCTTGCACCCCAAGCCAACAAAGAAATGTATTTATTTGCATATTTGATCTCTCTCTTTGTCACTCCACATCATGTCATGATGGGTTAAAATGGAGCAAGATTACATTACAATATTGGCCATGCTTGCATCCTCACCACTCCCTACTTACTGCAGCTGTACATGATGCAACACAGTAATGTTCACAGAAGGTGAAGCATATCGTTATATGGTACAGATTATTATATGGTTTTCAACAGTTTTCTGAGGATGAAGAGTCAAATGCATAGCAGACTCAGAGGGAATTGGAGACTGATTGTGTGGTCTGTCTGCATGTTGTTGTTGGCAGAATAACTCAGTGTCGCCATCAGACAGCCTGCGGGCAGCGAGTGAGAAGCACCGTGGCTCTTCAGATTACGGTCTCGACTCCAAGAAACGCAAAGTGGATGACAAAGACAACATGAGCAGATATGTGAGTGTTTGTCTTTATTGGTTTCTTTGTTTGTTGTGTTCACATTAATGAGTTGCTGTTGATGGGATCCTGAGCTTGTTTCTGCTTGTATTTCAACACTGATTAACTCAGTGTTGACTATATTAGGCCACTCTTAAAAAATGTTACCCTTGAGGCCAAAAGTTAAAACTAATTAACAACCACTTTATTACTTGTTCTTTCATTATATGACCACCACTGTGTTCATAATGCTTTATTTTCTGGGTCTATAAAATCCTAATAATATCTAAGAACGTGTCCTGGAAGGGGGCATGTAGTGGCTGTAATTACAGGTAAAATAGTGTTAAATTCAAACAATTAGTTTCCTAGAATCAACAAATATGAATTTACTTGGGTTCAGATGGACCAGGAATTCGTCTGGATATCAGCAGTCTAAGAACTGTGTCTCCATTGTCCTTATAATTACTACCAACTTTTACGCAGAAAGAAAGAAATTGTAACCATTAGGAATGACTCATAAAATAAAGCATTACACAGTTTCAGTTCAAATTCTATGTACAATATCTCAAGCAAATAAATAAAGGCTATGGTTGACAAACTTTTAAAGCAAAACATGTTACAGAGTACATAAAGCTGATGTGGTCCTTTATTTTGATCCAGCAGTCAAAAACTTTGACGGTGTATGTTCATGTTCACTGTAATTTTAGCACTGTTATTGGACTCCAGTAAACTAAGCCCATCACTCCTTCATTTCAGGACAGTGACGGAGACAAAAGTGACGACTTGGTAGTGGATGTTTCCAATGAGGTAAGACTGCGTTAGAACGGAGCTGCTCAGTCACATTCCAGTGTGAACGCTGCATAGAATCTAAACACAGCTCTCCTTTGTCTTTGTTGGTAGAAGCCTCTACACTTTTTTACATTGTTGCCAAAAAAGTCTGTCACAATATTGGTTGTGTGTGCCATGAGTGTGTGCTTACTTGCTGTATATCTTTTGCCACTCATGCAGAAAGTAAGACAAAGAATACAAAGAGAAAAAGGGAGTGACAGGTGAATGAAAAGTGTGTGTGTGTGAAGGAGACTACGAGCACGCATGAGTATATTTATCTGTGTTTGTACATGAGGCCCCAGTTTGTTTGACCTACATGTACATGCCAGTGGCTTTCCTCTGCTCTGTTTGCTCAGTCTTTCTTTCTGTCTGTCTCATTTAACGCTGTAGGATCCAGCCACCCCTCGAGTCAGCCCGGCTCACTCTCCTCCAGAAAATGGCCTGGATAAATCACGAGTCCTGAAGAAGGATGCTGCCCCCAATAGCCCTGCCTCTGTCGCCTCCTCGGGCAGCACACCATCCTCCAAAGCAAAGGACCACGCCCATGTGAGTGTGAGGGACACATTGAAAGACTACAGAGATGATGGAATAAGGAGGTTACAGTGGAGGGGGTGAAGGGTGAACTGACAGACTAAAGGGCATTTGTCAAGTGAAGTAGGTGTCTGTGTGAAGGACTAATACGCAGAAAGCTTAGCAGTTGGCTGCTATGAGGGGCTTGAAGGGGTAGAGGGTAGATGCACTCTCAGGAAATCAAGCCCTGTGGCTCACTCCTCTCAATCTCCTTTATGGCTTACCCAATAAATGGTCATTTCTTCCTCTGCCTGAGGCTGTAAATAACTCAGAGACACAGCAGCAAGGGAACTGCTGTCTGCTTTTCTTGCTTCGTCTCAGCTTCTACCCCTCAAGCCCCCATTTTCTCTAATACTGAAGCTTCCACTAACCAGGCTAAAACAGTCCTTCTGCATCGGTTTTACATAAACCATTTCACTAAGGATTAGGATAGATTTGTAGTCCACATCACCACCCTTCACCTCCCATGACACCCAGCTTCTCTCTGTCCCTCATTAGTGTGTGTCACCAGGCTAAACCCCCACTCCTCTAACTTGATCTGCAAAGGAAGAAGAAGATGGATTAATTATGAGAGAAGTGTTTGGGCCACCATCTTGCTTGTCTAGCCACTCTTAAGAAGCGTGACTTCTAAGCAAAGGTTTATGCCCCTATCCCTGCCAGATACACACACATACACACACACACTGGCTGTAATGAAGTGTCAGTGTTAGATTGGATTACCTTGAGCCATCCACTCAGATTGTCACTCTGGATTTCCCTGCCAATGGGGGTATTTTTGACTCACTGGGGGATTTTCTTACTCTGGCATGGACACTGTTCCATTTTTGTGTGAGTGTGTGTGGCTGAGAGTGAGAGGAAGTGAACTTACATATTTCAGTAAGAGGATACAAAACAAGGTTGTACACAAAGGTCAAAAAGTATATCTGTTTTAGAATGACAAGTCGTCCACACCGAGCCTGAAGTCCAACACACCTACACCAAGGAATGAGGCGCCGACACCAGGAACCAGCACCACTCCAGGACTACGGCCTCTAACAATGGGCAAACCACCCGGCATGGAGGCATTAGGTACGTAACAAGTATCTAACCTTGCTGCCACACTAATTTACTGATTGACAGAAAAATAATTGGGTAATCAAAGTAATCAATTACTTGTTATTTATATTTCAGGCAAAAGTACAAAACTGCTTTGGTCCTAGCCTACCCATTTTCAAGAATATGTGATTTCAAAAACAAAGATTTCTAGGTTTTTGAGAGCTAGTTGGATAAAATAAGCATTTTAACAACAATCATTTAATTCAGACTTTAAGAAATTGTGATGAGCATTTTTCACTTTGTGACATTTTAAAGACCAGATGAATTAATCAGTAATCTGCAATTTATTGATATAAAAATAATGATGATATTGATATTTAACGTTCACCTTGGAAACAATAGTTGACAAAGCTATCTCAACACAAGGTCCACTTGTGGCTGTTCTGGAGCTTTTGATGATAGGACAATTTTCCTCAGAAGATGGAGTTTCCTCAGGTTTCATGGAAATGAATAAAATGGAAATAATCGTTACCTGCAACCCCACACTCATTGTAATAAGCCATAGTTTAGCATTTCTAAATTGTTGTCTCTCCCTTCTGCACAGTTTCTATGAAACAATTAAAAGAGTGTTTTGTCTTCTCTAGCTGCTCCTGCCCTTCGTACACCGCTGTCCATTGCGGGCTCCTATGCCACCCCGTTCGCTATGATGGGTCATCATGATATGAACGGATCCCTGACCAGCCCGGGCGTTTATCCGGGTCTCATTTCACCACAGATGAGTGCTGCGGCTGCTGCTGCCTATGGACGCTCACCAATTGTAACTATTCCAGCTTCTATATAGAATTTATGAATCAAATTACACATCTTCTTTACACATATTCATTCATATATTCCACCTCCATCAGTTTGACATAACAAGCCCTCAACAGCATCTGTATGAATTATCCACCACGGCTGTAGGTTGTAGAGGGATGGCAGAATGACTTTGAGAAACTTGAGCAGTCATCCTGTATTTCCATAACTCATTGTGAATATTTCTGCTTGGCTGGCTGCTGCTTGTTGTGTGTACATAATGAGAGAGTACAAAGACAGCCTAGCTCCTTTACTTTGATGTTAGTTAGTTAGCATTCTAAAGGCTTTAAAAAAAAAAAAAGGCTCGCCCCCAAAATGCATCTCCATGTTTGAAAATCTCCCAGGCTTTCATTAGCATTAGCAAGTGGGATGTTGTAGCCTTGTGCAAAGCTTGCCTGTATGCAATGAAGCTGAATTTGCACCTTTTGAAGGGATTTGCCTGGAAACAATGGTTCCTCGGGGTGTTAGCAGCTTAAGTGGAGCATAGTTTTCAATTTGAATATTAGCTTAGTCTAATTTATCTTTGCAGGTTATCTGGTGTTTAACGCTTCCCTGTTTTTGCTTGTGTAGGCGGGGTTTGACCCCCATCCTCACATGAGAGCTCCAGGCCTGCCAGCCAGCCTCACTTCCATTTCTGGAGGAAAACCGTGAGTATCTGTATTTTATTTGCATTCCGTGTAGACTTTTGTGTTTAACTAGTTTTTATTAACAGATAACATATACTATACTTCTTAGCTCAAACTGACCATCTTTCCCCCTCCTCTGTCCTCTGCAGAGCCTATTCTTTTCATGTGAGTGCAGATGGTCAGATGCAGCCCGTGCCCTTCCCTCCAGATGCACTGGTAGGCCCGGGCATTCCACGCCACGCTCGCCAGATCAACACACTGAGCCACGGGGAGGTGGTGTGCGCTGTCACCATCAGTAACCCCACGCGTCACGTCTACACTGGCGGCAAGGGCTGTGTCAAGATCTGGGACATCAGCCAACCAGGCAGCAAGAGCCCAGTGTCCCAACTCGACTGTCTGGTAACTACATGTTTTTGTTTGTTTCAAGTCATGGCAAGAGAAAATGTGAAATGTGTTTTACATGTGTATTATTACTGTAGACATTTCAAATTGGTAACAAGGCTTTCAACCAGAACAGAGACATAATGCACTTATATTTCATGAGGTCACTGAGAAGTTTTCTTGTGCTTCAAATGTAGCCTTCCCCTAGAACCCAACAGACAGAGATGTGAATAATTCAGCAAAGTGTCTCACTGCTGTGCTGAAATAATCCTTAGTGAGAAAAAAAGCCAGCTGAGTAATGATACTCTGATTGGCCAACCCTGTCTGCCATTACCCAGCTCATTACTTCCTCCCAACTGCCTCCCATTTCTCATTTTGATATTGCGGCTTCATGCTGCTCCACTCATATGGCCTCCAACACCCTTAAGGTGCGTCCAGAGTGCAATTGGGTCTTATAAAGCCATCAGGGTGCTGTTCTAATTCGACCAAGAGCGTTCACAGTCCTATTGATCTGTCTTCCTGCTCTCTTAGAGCCTGGCCAACAACTGCAGCCCCAGTCTCTCTCCTTGCAACTCTTGTTAAAGCAGGCACCATATCTTCACTATAACATGAAAGAGTTAGCTGCTTTTGAAAACTTCATGTCCACAAAAAGCTCCCCTTGAGAGTAACTGTAGATTGTCCTGATGTGGATACACGGAAGTACCCTGTTAATTTCTGTTACTTTGCAGAATTGTTACTGAGTTGGTTCATGTAGCTATTTCACATGTTGGAAAAATTACAGATAAAGTACATCCAGTTATTAAGATGCTCTCCTTTTGTTTGTGCTCCAGAACAGAGACAATTACATCCGCTCCTGCAAGCTGTTGCCTGACGGCCGCACCCTAATAGTGGGTGGAGAGGCCAGCACGCTGACCATCTGGGACCTGGCCTCACAGACGCCCCGCATAAAGGCCGAGCTCACTTCCTCTGCTCCGGCCTGCTATGCACTGGCCATCAGCCCCGACGCCAAGGTCTGCTTCTCCTGCTGCTCAGATGGAAACATCGCTGTGTGGGACCTCCAC
Source organism: Seriola dumerili (assembly GCF_002260705.1). Lineage (NCBI taxonomy): Eukaryota > Metazoa > Chordata > Actinopteri > Carangiformes > Carangidae > Seriola > Seriola dumerili. Next base: position 939,539 of record NW_019175704.1, read on the forward strand.
AACCAGACCCTCGTAAGGTCAGTACTGTGGCTCAGGAGATGTATTTTTATCAAAGTGGCAAACTTTTAGCACTTTGGATGTGTGCCACAGGAATTCTTTAATACACAGTTCTCTGTGTTTGAGGAATAAAATATTTGACCACCAACATAAGACTCCCTCATTGTAAGAATTGGGATGGCTTTCTGCTCTGTTCCTGACTTGATGTTTGGTCTTGTATTGTTTCAGGCAGTTCCAGGGCCACACAGATGGAGCCAGCTGTATCGATATCTCCCACGACGGGACCAAACTGTGGACCGGAGGACTTGACAACACTGTTCGCTCCTGGGATTTGAGGGAGGGACGACAGCTCCAGCAACACGACTTTACCTCACAGGTAGAGAAAAACTTGTATAAAACAAATGTGTCCTTGCTTTCATCCAATACAAAGTTATCTTACACATTCACTCCAGATGTCGCAATTACATCACACACAGTAGTGAAGATAGTGCGTATTTGTTCGTTAATAAGTGTTGCACAGATGAATGCACTCTGTGTGTCTTTTAAGTGACCAATAGTTGTAAAGCAGCAGTTGAAGTGATGAAATACTGTTGACACTTGCTGAACCAACTGTTCCCTTGGTACAGATCTTCTCACTGGGCTACTGTCCCACTGGAGAATGGCTGGCTGTCGGCATGGAGAGCAGCAACGTGGAAGTGCTTCACCACACCAAGCCTGACAAGTACCAGCTGCACCTGCACGAAAGCTGTGTCCTCTCACTCAAGTTTGCTTACTGTGGTGAGTAACATCAAAAAGGCACAGTCCTTATGCATTCAGTAGTACAGAGGATAAAGGTTTAATTGATGACAGTGATTTTGTCTTTGCCACATCAGGCCAAAATTTCCCCTGCACCAACACTTAAGGTTTTCATAATGAGTGTGTTGTTGCTAGATTTTGCTATGATAGTAATTAGATGACTGAGCAGAGTCATAGCCACTATTGAGGGCACAGAGGTCATGTCCTTTCCTGGAATATATAGGGTCTAATGATGTGAGGAGAAATTTACATTTGGCAGTTACACCCATATTGCATGTTTTTACAATTACTTTGACTAAATATTTTAAAATGTGAATTTTTGAGGGAAAATGAAGTGTTATCATGTTCTCCACCAGAATTACAAACCTAGTCCATAAATTCGTAGGTGGCTCATCTAAAATCCCTGCTGCTGCCCTGACGGCCAGATTTTTGACATGTAGATGCTGAAAGATTCAAACATCCACTGACTCATTTAGTCACTTGCAGAGGGATTTGTGAATGCAAATCCTGCTTTTCTAATTTTTGCACTAGTGCATATTTTATCTCAACTGTCTAAATTGCACATAATAAAGGCTTGCAGCTGTATGCATGAACAAGGAGGCTGTTATTTTACAAACATGCTCATTAGAGAAATTTGTCATTGCTTGTTCAGTGTAGATCATTCTGCCTGTTGGGCATACCAGCTGATTTCAGGTTTAGGGCTCTGACAAATTAAGTTTTACAGTCACCTCACTGACATATTTCCAGAAATGTCCTTTTTCATTTCCCCCTACAGCACAGTCTCCTATCTCTGCCACTACAGAACTGGTTAATTCAAATGATGCTTGCAATTTCAGAGCTCTCGCTGTCACTAATTGAATCATTAGCCAACTAGTCAGTTAGGTAATTAATCAGAGGGTGATTTAAATAATTATCAGAGTGGAAATGTGAGTCTCCTTCATTATGTTTATTACGTTATGTTATCTTTTTATGATTGTTTGTATAATGGCATTTTCCACTATTAAGTTTTTATGGTCATTGATAAGGCTACTACAGAGTCACATGTTAGTGGCATACAGCAAATCTCTACTCTAAGCCTAGAGAAGACACTGGTGAGCAGGTTTGTGAGGACAAACATGGCTGTGTGTTGAGCACACATACCTTCAGATTATGTTCTCAAGTCATCTGTTTCTCTGTTTGCAGGTAAATGGTTTGTGAGCACAGGGAAGGACAATCTTCTAAATGCATGGAGAACTCCTTATGGGGCCAGCATATTCCAGGTAACTAGGATAAACACACATACACAATTAAACTCAAAGGTATAGAGGGCACAACAGTCTCTGAGGGGGTGATTTCAAAAAATGACATAGTATAGTAAGACATTTTTGTGACTTACTATACTATAATCGAATCCCGCCTCATTCTCCTCCCACAGTTGAAAGACATGCACATTAGGTTAAAAGGCATCTCTTATGCCTTACCATACTATGCTATGATTTTCATTTAGTATAGCCAGTCACAAATGCTACAGTTTACTAAGGCAATAAAACGTCATAATATAGTAAAGCATAAAAAAAGTTACAGTATTCATGGTGACATTTTCATGGGATTTTACAACAGAAATTAAACTCATATCCACCATTTTATGTGTACTCCTGCTAGCCAGTGTTAGCTTGCTAGGTAGCGCTAGCTAACATGGTTAAATAACATCAGTTGACATTTTTCTGGTGAAATTAGGGACCACTGTGAGCCCCATATGAGGAAGATTTAATTTTTTTTTACACTTCCACAGTCGAAGGAGTCGTCCTCCGTCCTGAGCTGTGACATCTCAGCAGATGACAAATACATTGTGACAGGATCCGGTGACAAGAAGGCCACCGTCTATGAGGTCATCTACTAAAGAGAAAGCAGTCTGCTGCTCTGCTTCAGCACTTCTACTGAGATGACTTTTCCTTTTTTCCCTGACCATCCATCTGTGGACTACAACCGGCTGACACGAACTAGGGAACTTAACCGGTGGAAATTGATGGATCTGTTGGCCTATGGATGCTTATGCTGGAAAGAAGTTATCTTTTTTTTGTCCTTTGGTTTTGGAGGTTTTTATTTTTGGGTTGCACATTTTTTTTGTATCTCCTGATTTCTTTTTTGTTTTTCCTCTTCTGAGAATATTTGGGTGTGAAGCAGCGCTTCATTTCTTAGAACCTTGTTCCCCAGACATCTTGTGAAAAGTGTAGATATCGGATTAAATAAAAGACATTTTATATATATTATAAAAATATATATATTTTCATGTCCTGGGTGTACTTGTGATGATTTTTTTGGCCCACTCTCTCTTATGCCATGATATCTGAGTGGGAGAGCGGAACATAGATTAGAACTTTTTAACAATGTTACTCTTTGGTTTTCTAAAAGCACATTCTCTGGGCTGACCTTTTCAAACAGGAGCATGAAACTTGTAAACCAGGACATTTTGTGGAGACTTTAAAATGGCCTTTTGTCACAGTGCTCTTACCGGACGATGAAACCGTGGTCTAATCTCTAACGTGGAGCCCTCCGACTCAGGCAGAGCCTCTGCTGGTTTGGACCACTGTGGGACCGAGTGGGACGCTATGATTCAGGAAAAGACATGGATGTAAATTTAATTCATATATATATATATATAAAGACCTTTTTAAAGTGTACTGCTCTGTCTGTGCTATCTTTCTCTCTGTTTGTTTTACCTTGTTAGATTATGGGAGATAGGGAACGTTTAATGTTTAGCCTAACCCTTGGACCTCAGTTGGCAGCAGAAGCACTGCAGCAGGCACAAACTGAATGACAATGTGCTTTTTGCTAACTTGACGTAACATGGATGTTGAATTGCACCATTGATTTCTTGGCTACAGACTAAACTCAAACAGTCCAATCTGCACTATTGGAATCCTTGTGCCCTTGGTCTTATCAATATTCCTGGAATATGTTTGGTTGGCCGTGGTGGGTAGGCGGAGAGACATTTGACCTGATTAAATGCACAGATAAGTCTGTCTTTATAAAAAAAAAATGTTCAGTGCCTATAAATTCTCACAATGAAGGAGGGAATGGCACTTAAATGTGAACACAACAAAAATACACAAATTTGTAAACCAAGTGTCTCCGATGTTGACGTTAAGATGACAGTGAAAAATTCTGGTTTCTACACTGTGCTCCTGATCCTGTCAGCATTTCCCACCAGAAGACAAAAGGGGCGAAATGTGCTAGTCCCTCTGAACCACACCAAAGTATGTAGCAAATGCTGTCAGCACTGAAAAGAAATGTACAGTTGTTAATAAATCAATAAAACTGTTTTTGTATAATGGCCCATTTCCTTGTGATTGACCTACTAACATCAGGTGTTACCTACAAATTACTTTTTGATTTTCAGGAGCTTACGAAGGCCTTTGGGTTGCGTGAAGCAAGTTCAGGGTAGGTTTGAGTCTCAGCAACTTTACATCGTTTTAAAAAGAATGGTTTAACATTGTGGGAAATGCGTTTATTTGCTTTCTTGAAGAGCATTAGATAAGAAGGTTGATACTAATGACACATCTGTACTGTAAATATAAAGCTACAGCCAGGAGATGGTTAGCTTAGCCTGGCTCTCATGCACATGGGTGTTTTCTAAGCTGGTTCTGGTATTTTAAGACTCAATATATTTCAATAAAAAGGTAAATAAATTGTGGCTTTGACATTTGGACCATCACCCAATGAAAGTTATAGAAGGGAAACTAAATAAATGGAAAATCTGAGTATTTAAAAAACACTGTAGAATCCTGGTCAAATTTTTCAGAGTAAAAAAAAACATGTAAAGAGCTTGGCTTACATTTGTCTGATGGTTTTAGCTCACCTTGGTGTGTCTGCCTTTGTGAAATCTTGTTGGGTGTCTTCCTAAATTCCATGCTGATCTCTGTTTAAAGAGGAAAACACAATATGAAAAATATTAGTGTTCAGATGGCAGGTGAGATGGATTGACACTTGACCTTTTGTTAAATTCTAGGCTGAGAGTTATTTACTGCTGCAAAGCTAGGGTCACATAACCGAAAAGCAAGCTAGGGCTACTGCCAGCGTGCTGACAATGTTGAGACCATCAACTGTTGGTTTGACCATGTTAAGTTTAAATTCTAAAAAATGGCACAATAGATATTTTTCAGTTGGAAGTTTTCATACATATACGTGTTGCTGAGATTTGACCTCACTTTACTGTTGCAAGGCTTGGTTTGAAGGTCATCTTTGCCGATTTTACTGATGATTGGACACAGTATATATGGAAATAGATCTCATTTGATGAAACTCAGCTTGATCCAAGGAGTCCATTGTAACCGAAATTAGGCATATGAACTTTGAACTGTTGGTGGCGCTAAAGCACTTGGGGCACTGACATGAAATTCCCCAATCAGTGTGCCAAACTTCAAAACTTTTTACCATACAATTTCAGGGGGCTACCAGACACTCCCATGGCAGAAGAACATTATGGTGATGAAAAGTTACAAACACAACAGGTAACCACGCAGTTCCGCTGCGTGGCCCCAATAACACAGTAACATATTGCAATCTGAATAAGCTCTTAAACGTAGTTTTTAGATTTTGTTAAGTCGTTTTTTGACATTTTATGCCTTCCTATAATATGTTGTTCTTATGACTTTTTATGCCTTATTATAATATGTTGTTTTTTGACATTTTTTTGCCTTACTATACTATGACGTTTTTTGACATTTTTATGCCTTTTAACGCCTTACTATGGTATGGCGTGTTTATGATGATGTTTGTTGTTTTTATGACTTACTATACTATGTTGTTTTTAAGGCTTTTTATCCCTTACTATACTATGACATTTTTGTGACTTTCTATGCCTTACTATAATGTCACGCTTTTAGGACTTATATACTATACATACTATAGTATGTTGCTTTTATGCCTTACTATACTAAGTTGTTTTTTGACATTTTTATGCCTTACTATATTATGACATTTTTATGACTTTTTATGAATTACTATATTAAGTTGTTTTTTGACGTTTTTATGCCTTACTATACTATGGCTTTTTATGCCTTTCTATACTATGCCTTTTTATGCCTTATTATACTATGATCTTTTTATGACTTTTTATGCCTTACTATACTATGATGTTTTTATGACTTTTTATGCCTTATTATAGTATGATGTTTTGGGGACTTTTTATGCTTTACCACACTATGACTTTTTATGCCTTATCATACTATGATCTTTTTATGATTTTTTATGACTTATTAAAGTATGATGTTTTTATGACTTTTTATGCCTTATTATAATATGATGTTTTTGGGACTTTTTATGACTT